>NW_024704742.1:71928035-72189640 GCF_018977255.1 Callorhinchus milii | reverse complement strand
TACAGGGTGATGCTGGGGTATACACAGGGTGATGCTGGGGTATATACAGGGTGATGCTGGGGTATACACAGGGTGATGCTGGGGTATACACAGGGTGATGCTGGGGTATATACAGGGTGATGCTGGGGTATGTACAGGGTGATGCTGGGGTATACACAGGGTGATGCTGGGGTATGTACAGGGTGATGCTGGGGTATACACAGGGTGATGCTGGGGTATATACAGTGATACTCGGGTATATACAGAGTGATACAGCTCAGTCCGGTGTGATTGGTGGTTCATAGCTGTGGTATAATTGGCTGTTCAGAGCCTTTAATGTGGGTTGTTTTTCAGGCACCCATTTAGTGGGCGTGAGATCCCGGTCTCCAATGGCTCGGGTTTCTTGGTGACGCAGGACGGCCTGATCGTGACCAATGCTCATGTGGTGGCCAACAAGAGGCGCGTGCGAGTGCGACTGGCGGACGGGGAAACATATGACGCCACTGTCCAGGATGTGGACCAAGTCTCTGACATTGCGACCATCAAAATCAATCCCATGGTGAGGGTGTGGCCCTCTCCCAGCGTTCCCCATCCTCGCTCCCCACTGGAGCTCTCTACTCTAATTCTATTCCCTCCTCTCTCCCTACTGGAGTCTCTAATCCTATTCCCTCCTCTCTCTCCACTGGAGCTCTCTACTCTAATCCTATTCCCTCTCCTCTCTCTCCACTGGAGCTCTCTACTCTAATCCTATTCCCTCTCCTCTCCTCACTAGAGTTCTCTTCTCTAATCCTATTCCCTCCTCTTCCCATTGGAGTTCTCTACTCTAATCCTATTCCCTCTTCTCCCCATTGTGTCTATGCTGGTGATCGCTCCCCCACTGGAGTTCTCTAATCCCATTCCCAGCTCTCTCCCCATTGTGATATATCGTGAACTGTGTTCAGTTCTGGGCATCACACTTCAGGAAGGACGTCAAGGTATTGGAGAGGGTGCAGAGATTTACCAGGATGGTACCAGGAATGAAGGACCTGAGTTATCAGGAGAGGTGAGAGAAGCTGGGATTATTCTCCTTGGAGCAGAGAAGGTTAAGAAGAGACTTAATTACAACAACAAGATTACATTTGTATAGCGCCTTTCACGTCGGGAGGACAGTGTACAGTATTTCAGACCCGAGGTGCTGAGGTGCTGGTGTGAGCCAATCAGGAGGGCCTCGGTCTTGTTCACATTCAACTGTAGGAAATCTGCCCTCATCCAGGACTTGATGTCCGACAGGCAGTCTGTCAGGATAGCAGTGGTCCTGGAGTTGAGGGTGGATGCAGAAAGATAGAGTTGGGTGTCATCTGCATACATATGGAGGTTGACCCCATGTCTGCGGATGATGTCACCAAGGTGGAGCATGTAGATATTAAAGAGGAGAGGGCCAAGGACAGAGTCCTGGGGGACGCCAGACGTGACAGTGCGGGGGCTGGAGGAGAAACCGTTAGACTTAATAGAAGTTTTCAAAATTATGAGGGAATTTAATAGGGTGAACAAGGAGAAACTATTTCCACTGATGGGTGGGTCGGTAACCCGAGGGCACCGATTTAAACTAGTTGTTAAAAGAAACAGAGGGGAGGAGAAATTTTTTTACACAAGTTTTTTGGATCTGGAATGCATTGCCTGAAAGGGTGATGGAAGCCAATTTGACAACTTTCAAGAGATAAGTAGATAATTATTTTGGGTGGACAGGTTTGCAGGACTATGGGGAGAGGGCAGGGGAGTGGGATTGAATTGGACAGCTCTTTTCAAAGAGCCGACACAGACACGATGGGCTGAATGGCCTCCTGTGCTGTATAATTCTATGATGCTATGATCCTGTCTGTGCTGGTGCTCGCTCCCCATTTGAACTCTCTATTCTAATCCCATTCACTGCTCTCTCCCCATCATGTCTGTGCTGTTGCTCGCTCTCTCTCTCCCCCTGTTCTTACCCAGTGGGGTTAGTTGTGGGTACAACGAGCCTGTGACTGACCCCGTGTGTTGGGACCTGCAGAGACCGCTGCCCACGCTGGGGTTGGGCCAGTCCTCAGACGTGCGTCACGGTGAGTTTGTGGTGGCCATGGGCAGCCCCTTCGCTCTGCAGAACACAATCACGTCTGGCATCGTCAGCTCAGTGCAGAGAGGCAGCCGCGAGCTCGGCATGGGTCACAGTAACATGGAGTACATCCAGACTGACGCCACCATCGATGTGAGTACAGCCAGCGTGCCCATGTCTGTGTGTGTGTGTCTGTGTGAGTGTCTGACAAGACATCTCCGACTACTTCCTCGTCTCCCTCGCCTCTCGTATCACTCTGCCCTCCTCCAAGCCCTCACGATCTTTTTGTGCCCATGGAAAAAGCTTCCCCTCCCCCAACTCCCTCACAAACGCCCTCTCATCCTCAGACCTTCTCTCCCTTTGGCCTTCCACCCACAATGATCCAGACACAGCTGTCAAGCTGCTAAACGAACACCTCTCCTCAACCTTCAGTTCCCTTGTCCACTTGAAAACCAGGTCCATCTCCAAGCCTACCCGCTTCCTCTGGTACAAAAGTCATCTCTGCTCCATCAAATCTCAAACCCAGTTGCTCAAGTGCAGATGGCACAAAACTCGCCCCACTGTTCACCGCCAGCTGTGGTTCCAGCTTCTTCATACCTACATCCACTCCCTTTCTCAAACTTAAACCACGTTATACTCACAGGACATTCTCGAGGCCAAAAACAACCCCAAAATCCTATTCTCTACGACCCATCATCTCCTCCAAGACCCCTCTCAAGCATCCTCGATCCTCACTTTGGATGCCAAGTGCGAAGAGGTCCTGGACTTCTTTATCTCTAAGATAGATAACATTTGCCTGGCTGCCATCTCCTCCTCCACCCACCCATGTCGCCTACCACCCCCACCCATACCTCCTTCATCACCCTCCCCTCCTACCACAGCTCCTACCACGGCCCCCACCCTGCACTCCTTTGCCCCCATCTCTCTTTCCTCCCTTTCCCCCACCATCACCCAGATGAAACCCACCACTTGCTGCTTTGACCCCCTGCCCACCCAGCTTTTGGTCACTCAACTCCCCCTCCTCTGCCCACTGTGGATGACACTCAAATCTACTTCTCCAGCTGTGACTCTCAGTCCACTGATGTCCTGTCAGCTTGTTTGACAGACATCAAGGCCCAGATGAGTGCAAATTTCCTGCAGCTGAATGTCAGAAAGACGGAAACCATACTCTTTGGCTCCCGTCAACGTCTTCTCTCCTGCAGGTCTGAACTCCTCAACCGCCCAGGGCTCTCCCTCAGACTCACCGAACCCATTTGCAACTTAGACGTTAGGTTCGATCCCCAGCTTTCCTCACATCCATTCCCTGACAAGGACCGCTTTCTTCCACCTCCGTCAAATTGCCCAACTCCATCAAATTGCCCACTTCTATCAGTACCTTGCAACCAATGCAGCTGAGATCCTCGCCCATGCCTTTGTCACCACTATTCCAGTGTATACCCCAGCATCACCCTGTGTATACCCCAGCATCACCCTGTACATACCCCAGCATCACCCTGTGTATACCCCAGCATCACCCTGTACATACCCCAGCATCACCCTGTATATACCCCAGCATCACCCTGTGTATACCCCAGCATCACCCTGTATATACCCCAGCATCACCCTGTGTATACCCCAGCATCACCCTGTGTATACCCCAGCATCACCCTGTGTATACCCCAGCATCACCCTGTACATACCCCAGCATCACCCTGTGTATACCCCAGCATCACCCTGTGTATACCCCAGCATCACCCTGTGTATACCCCAGCATCACCCTGTGTATACCCCAGCATCACCCTGTGTATACCCCAGCATCACCCTGTATATACCCCAGCATACCCTGTATATACCCCAGCATCACCCTGTATATACCCCAGCATCACCCTGTGTATACCCCAGCATCACCCTGTATATACCCCAGCATCACCCTGTGTATACCCCAGCATCACCCTGTATATACCCCAGCATCACCCTGTGTATACCCAGCATCACCCTGTACATACGCCCAGCATCACCCTGTGTATACCCCAGCATCACCCTGTACATACCCCAGCATCACCCTGTATATACCCCAGCATCACCCTGTGTATACCCCAGCATCACCCTGTATATACCCCAGCATCACCCTGTGTATACCCCAGCATCACCCTGTGTATACCCCAGCATCACCCTGTACATACCCCAGCATCACCCTGTGTATACCCCAGCATCACCCTGTGTATACCCCAGCATCACCCTGTGTATACCCCAGCATCACCCTGTGTATACCCCAGCATCACCCTGTGTATACCCCAGCATCACCCTGTGTATACCCCAGCATCACCCTGTGTATACCCCAGCATCGCCCTGTATATACCCCAGCATCGCCCTGTATATACCCCAGCATCACCCTGTGTATACCCCAGCATCACCCTGTGTATACCCCAGCATCACCCCGTGTATTACCCCAGTATGGCCCTGTACATACCCGGTATGGCCCTGTACGTACCCGGTATGGTCCTGTGTGTACCCGGTATGGCCCTGTGTGTACCCGGTATGGCCCTGTGTGTACCCGGTTTGGCCCTGTGTGTACCCGGTTTGGCCCTGTGTGTACCCGGTGCCGCCCTGTGTATACCCTGTGTGTACCCGGTATGGCCCTGTGTGTACCCGGTATGGCCCTGTGTATACCCGGTATGGCCCTGTGTGTACCCGGTATGGCCCTGTGTATACCCCGTGTGTACCCTGTGTGTACCCGGTGCCGCCCTGTGTGTACCCTGTGTGTACCCTGTGCCGCCCTGTGTATTATACCCTGTGTGTACCCGGTATGGCCCTGTGTATACCCTGTGTGTACCCGGTATGGCCCTGTGTATACCCTGTGTATACCCGGTATGGCCCTGTGTGTATCCGGTGTGTACCCGGTATGGCCCTGTGTATACCCGGTATGGCCCTGTGTGTACCCTGTGTGTACCCGGTGCCGCCCTGTGTGTACCCGGTGTGTACCCGGTATGGCCCTGTGTGTACCCTGTGTGTACCCGGTATGGCCCTGTGTGTACCCGGTGCCGCCCCTCAGGCCCTCTCACCTGCCCAGGATCTCTATGGAGACCACTGCGGGTCCTGTTTTCTCCACCACATCAGCGATGAAGTTGTAGCGGTGTCGCGGGCTGTCGGGCCGCACGGGTTGGGCGGCGAGGAGGGCGGGGAGCAGCCGGCGGGCAGCGGGGCCTGGGCCCCGGGGCCGCGCGTCCCCCCCCAGCTCCAGCCCCCGGCTCTGGGCCCACAGCAACGCCGACCCCAGCCCCAGCCCCAGGCCGAGCCCGAGCGCCAGGCCCCGCGCCCCCGCCCCCGCCCCGGGCTCGGCCCCCGACCCCACCCGCACCCGCACCCGCGCCCACACCCGCACCAACCGCCACAGCGCGCGGCCGCCAGGCACCACCATCACAGCAACGCGCCTGCGCACTGCTCAACACAACACAGCACCAGCAGAGCCCCAACACAGCACCAGCACAGCACCAGCACAGCCCCCACACAGCACCAACACAGCACCAGCAGAGCCCCAACACAGCACAGCAGAGCTCCAACACAGCACAGCCCCCACACAGCACCGGCACAGCAGAGCTCCAACACAGCACCGGCACAGCAGAGCTCCAACACAGCACCGGCACAGCAGAGCCCCAACACAGCACTAGCACAGCAGAGCTCCAACACAGCACCAGCAGAGCTCCAACACAGCACTAGCACAGCAGAGCCCCAACACAGCACTAGCACAGCAGAGCTCCAACACAGCACCAGCAGAGCCCCAACACAGCACCAGCACAGCAGAGCTCCAACACAGCACCGGCACAGCAGAGCTCCAACACAGCACCAGCAGAGCTCCAACACAGCACTAGCACAGCACAGCCCCAACATAGCACCAGCAGAGCCCCAACACAGCACAGCAGAGCTCCAACACAGCACCAGCAGAGCTCCAACACAGCACTAGCACAGCACAGCCCCAACATAGCACCAGCAGAGCCCCAACACAGCACAGCAGAGCTCCAACACAGCACCAGCAGAGCTCCAACACAGCACTAGCACAGCAGAGCCCCAACACAGCACTAGCACAGCAGAACTCCAACACAGCACCAGCACAGCACAGCCCCAACATAGCACCAGCAGAGCCCCAACACAGCACAGCAGAGCTCCAACACAGCACCAGCAGAGCCCCAACACAGCACTAGCACAGCAGAGCCCCAACACAGCACTAGCACAGCAGAGCTCCAACACAGCACCAGCAGAGCCCCAACACAGCACCAGCACAGCACAGCCCCAACACAGCACCGGCACAGCACTAGCACAGCAGGGCTCCAACACAGCACCAGCAGAGCTCCAACACAGCACCAGCAGAGCTCCAACACAGCACCAGCAGAGCCCCAACACAGCACCAGCACAGCCCCAACACAGCACCGGCACAGCACTAGCACAGCAGAGCTCCAACACAGCACCAGCAGAGCTCCAACACAGCACCAGCAGAGCCCCAACACAGCACCAGCACAGCACAGCCCCAACACAGCACCGGCACAGCACTAGCACAGCAGAGCTCCAACACAGCACCAGCAGAGCTCCAACACAGCACCAGCAGAGCTCCAACACAGCACCAACACAGCACAGCCCCAACACAGCACCAGCATAACACAGCCCCAACACAGCACCAGCATAGCACAACCCCAACACAGCACCAGCAGAGCTCCAACACAGCACCAGCAGAGCCCCAACACAGCACCAGCACAGCACAGCCCCAACACAGCACCGGCACAGCACTAGCACAGCAGAGCTCCAACACAGCACCAGCAGAGCTCCAACACAGCACCAGCAGAGCTCCAACACAGCACCAGCACAGCACAGCCCCAACACAGCACCAGCATAACACAGCCCCAACACAGCACCAGCATAGCACAACGCCAACACAGCACCAGCAGAGCTCCAACACAGCACCAGCACAGCACAGCCCCAACACAGCACCGGCACAGCACTAGCACAGCAGAGCTCCAACACAGCACCAGCAGAGCTCAAACACAGCACCAGCAGAGCTCCAACACAGCACCAGCACAGCCCCAACACAGCACCAGCACAGCAGAGCTCCAACACAGCACCAGCAAAGCCCCAACACAGCACCAGCACAGCAGAGCTCCAACACAGTGCCAGCACAGCACAGCCCCAACACAGCACCAGTCCCAACACAGCACCAGCACAGCCCCAATACAGCACTAGCACAGCAGAGCTCCAACACAGCACCAGCACTAGCACAGCAGAGCTCCAACACAGTGCCAGCAAAGCACAGCCCCAACACAGCACCAGCACAGCCCCAACACAGCACCAGCACAGCCCCAATATAGCACCTGCACAAACCCAACGCAGACCGAGTACAGCACCAGCACAGACGCAACACAGCACCAGCACAAACCCAATACAGCACCAGCACAGACCCAATAAAACCCCAATACAGCACCAACAAAGCCACAATACAGCCCCAATACAGGGCCAGCACAGCCCCAATACAGCACCAGCACAGATCCAACACAGCACCAGCACAGCCGCAATACAGCCCCTGCACAGACCCAAAAAACCCAATGCAGTGCAGACCCAATGCAGCCCAAATACAGCCCAGCACCAGCACAGACCCAACACAGTTCAGCACAGCCCCAACACATCACCAGCACAGCCACAACACAACACCAGCACAGCATTAACACAGCACCAGCACAGCCCCAACACATCACCAGCACAGCCACAACACAGCACCAACACCAGCACAGCATTAACACAGCACCAGCACAGCCCCAACACAGGAGTGGAGGGATTTGAAGACAAGGGTGAGGATCTTGAAGTCGATCCTCTCTGGGACAGGCAGCCAGTGCAGTCCTGGCAAGGACTGGGGTAATCGGGGAGCGGAGTTTGGTGCGGGTAAGAATGCGGGCGGCAGAGTTTTGGTTGATCTGGATTTTATGGATGGTAGTGGAGGGGAGACCGGCGAGGAAGGCGTTAGAATAGTCCAGCCGAGAAGTCCCAAAGTGAGGTGGAAAAATAAAGTTGGGTGTCGTCCGCATACATGTGGAAATGTACCTCATATCTGCGGATGACATCCCCAAGAGGGAGCATATAAATTAGAAAGAGGAGGGGGCCAAGGATGGATCCTTGGGGTACCCGCAGGTAACCGGGTGAGAGTGAGAGGAGAAGCCATTTGTGCAGATGTACTGCTGGCAGTTTGTGAGGTAGGACTCGAACCGGGCGAGTGCGTTCCCACTGAGGTGGATGACAGAGGAAAGCCAGTGGAGGAGGATGGCGTGATTCATGTGCCGAAAGCAGTGGAGAAGTCGAGGAGGTGTGCGCGGAGTTGGTTGGCACCAACGCATATTTCTAGGCCTTTTGCGAGGAAGGGTAGGTTAGAAATAGGGTGGTAGTGCCTGGGGTTTGAGGGATCTAGGGAAGGTTTCTTGAGGAGGGGGGTGATGACAGCAGTTTTGAGGGGGGCAGGGACTGATCCAGAGGAGAGGGACTGGTTGATGACATCAGCCAATAGTGGGCAGAGGAGGGGGAGCTGAGTGATCAGCAAGTTTGTGGGGAGGGGCTCGAGGCAGCAGGTGGTGGGTTTCATTGAGGTGATGGTGGGTGAGAGGGAGGAAGATGGGGAAGAAGGAATGTAGGATGGGAGTCGTAGTAGGAGCTCACGATGGGGACGGTAGAGGAGAGGCGATCTTGGAGCAGCTGGACGGCTGCTTCAGAATCTCCGCAGGTGGAAGGCCAGAGGGATAGGATATTTGAGGATGTGAGGGCCTTTGTGAGGGTCTCAGAGTGTAGCCTTTTCCATGGGCGATAGAGTATGGTTGAGGGCTTGGTGGAGGAGAGAGGGATTGAGAGGAGAAGGAGATGAGGAAATGGTCCGAGATGGCCTTGCCACTATGCTAAGGTCGGAAATGTCAAGGCCGTAGGTGATGACCAGGTCAAGGCCATGGCCACGGTTGTGGGTTGGTGAGTTAATGTGAAGGGTGAGGTTTAGGGAGGAGAGGAGGGCAGTGAAGTCAGAAGAAGTGGTGCAAGGGGAGTTTAAGTGGGTGTTGAAATCGTCCATTATGAGCAGGCGTTCAAACCAAAGGGAAAGGGAAGAGAAGAGAGTAGAGTAGAGATGTCTGTTTGGAAGGAGCCAGGGGACTTAGTGGGGCAGTAGACCAGGAGGATTTTCAGTGGGAGAGAGGGATGGAAGAGGGTGAGGTGCTCAAAGGAGGGGAAGCAGCAAGAGGAGGCTTTGGAGATGAGGGCCACCTCACCGCCACGTTGGTTTGCACGGGGGTGTGTGGTGGAAGGAGTAGCCTGGAGGGGAGGCTTCAACTAGGGTACGGGGTCATTGGGGAAGAGCCAGGCCCAATACACCACTAGCACAGACCCAACACAGCCTCAATACAGTACAAACCCAATACAGGACATCAGCAATTCAGACCCAACACAGAGCCGATAGCGCACTAGCACAGACCCAATACAACCCCAATATAGTACCAGCACAAACCCAATACAGCACAGCACCAGCACAGACACAACACAGACACAACACAGCACTAGCACAACGACAACAACAAAATTACATTTATATAGTGCCTTTCACATAGGGAGGACATCTCAAGGCGCTGAACAGACAGAGTTACGGACTCGAGCTGAGGGTCAGGGTGGGGGAGGGGGGAGGGGAGGGCAGGGGGATCAAAAGCACGGTCGAAGAGAAGGGTTTTGGGGTGGGTTTTAGAAGGTGGCCTGGGAGGGGGCGAGACAGAGAGATTGCGGGATGGAGTTCCAGAGGGTGGGCGAAGAGTGGCGGAAGGCCCGCCTGCCAATAGTGGGACTAGGAAGGCAGGGAACGTGAAGCAGGCCAGAGTCCGCTGAGCGGAGCACAACAACAACAACAACAAGATTCCATTTATAGAGCGCCTTTCACGTCGGGAGGACATCCCAAGGCGCTGTACAGTTGGGTCAGGAACCGAGCAGGGGGGAAATGGTCAGGGTGAGGGGAGGGAGGGAGCGAGGAGGGGGTAGAGAGTCAAGAGGGGAGCTGAAGGCACGGTCAAAGAGAAAGGTCTTGAGACCGGCCTTGAAGGAGGAAAGGGAGGAGGCGGCGAAGGCACTGGGGGATAGAGTTCCAGAGCCAATATAGCAGACCCAATATAGCACAGCTCCAGCACCAACTCCAGCACAAACCTAACACAGCCCCAATACAGCCCAGTACATACGCAACACAGCCCGAATACAGCACCTGCACAAACTCAATACAGCCCAGCACAGCTCCAATACAGCCCAGCACCAGCACAGACGCAATGCAGGACCAGCATAAACCTAACACAGCCCCAATACTGCCCAGCCCCAGCGCAGACCCAACACAGCCCAGCACAGCACAAACCCAACACAGCCCCAATACAGCACCAGCATAGACCCAACACAGTCAAGCACCAGCCCAAACCCAACACAGACCCAATACAGCCCAGCTCAGCACCAGTCAAACACAGCCCCAGTACAGCCCAGCACAAGACCAACACAGCCCCAACATAGCCCAGCACCAGCACAAACCCAACACAGCCCCAATACAGCCAATGACAGTGACCCTGCACACACACTGACCTTAGTGAGGGGGGAGGGGGTATTACCTCAGTGGAGTTTTTCTCATTTCATGCTGAGCTGTGTTCGCCATCAGGAAACTCACAGGGAACCTGGTACCAGCCATTCATCCAATGAGAACTCAAACCCACGCTTGTCAGATGTCAAATGAACAACTAGTAACTATCCTCATTGGGTGGGGGTAAGCGGGAACTAGCTCCAAAGTGACGTGTTTCGCAATGGAATGTTGGAATCGAGCCCTCTGTGAGGGTCTCTGGTTGGGTTCCTTGGCCAGCGGATCTACAGTATTCCAGGGCACTGCTGATGACAGCACAGCCCAGCCTGGCTCATCGTCAGGACCTGGAAGGGCAGATAACAACAACAACAACAAGATTGCATTTATAGAGCGCCTTTCACGTTGGGTCGGGACCCGAGCAGGGGGGAAATGGTCAGGGTGAGGGGAGGGAAGGGAGGGAGCGAGGAGGGGGTAGAGAGTCGAGAGGGGAGCTGAAGGGACGGTTGAAGGGAAAGGTCTTGAGATCGGCCTTGAAGGAGGAAAGGGAGGAGGCGGCGAAGGCACTGGGGGATAGAGTTCCAGAGCCTCGGGGCTGAGAGGCTGAAGGCCCGGCCACCGATGGTAGGGCGGTTGGGGCGGGGGATGTGGAGCAGACCGGAGCCAGAGGAATGGAGGTTACGGGCAGGTACGTGGGGGGATAGAAGGTCGGAGAGGTAGGAGGGAGCGAGGCCGTGAATGGCCTTGTAGGTGAGGATGAGGATCTTGAATTCGATCCTCTGGGGGATGGGGAGCCAGTGGAGGCGAGCGAGGGTGGGAGTGATGTGGTCGCGAAGCCTGGTGCGGGACAGTACACGAGCTGCAGAGTTCTGAATGACCTGCAGTGTGGAGGGAGGGGCCGGGAAGGCCGGCGAGGAGAGAGTTCCCGTAATCCAGCCTTGAGGTGATAAAGGCGTGAACCAGGGTTTCAGCAGCGTGAGGGGTGAGGTAGTGCCGTAGTCTGGCGATGTTCCGGAGGTGATGGAAGGCGGTGCCAGTTGTGGTGCGGATGTGGGGAAGAAAGGACAGCTCAGGGTCGAACAGAACCCCGAGGTTCCTGATGGCTTTGAGAGGTGGAGAGTGCAGCCTTGGATGCTGATGCTGTCAGCGCCTGAGGTGCGGAGGCGCTGACGTGAGCCAATCAGGAGGGCCTCAGTTTTGCGCACATTGAGCTGAAGAAAGTTGTCTCTCGTCCAGGACTCGATGTCGGACAGGCAGCTGTCAGGACATCGGTGGTCGTGGAGTTGAGGGTAGAGGAGGAAAGGTAGAGTTGGGTGTCATCCGCATACATGTGGAAGTTAACCCCATGTCTGCGGATGATGTCACCAAGGGGGAGCATATAGAGGGTGAAGAGGAGGGGACCGAGGACAGAGCCCTGAGGGACACCGCACGAGACAGTGCGGGGGCTGGAGGAAAAGCGTTTGCAGAGACAAAATGAAGACGGCGGGAGAGGTAGGACCTAAACCACTCAAGGACAGGGCCTTGAAGGTTGAGGTGGGAGGACAGGAGGTGGAGGAGGATAGAATGGTCGACCGTATCGAATGCGGCCGATAGGTCGAGGAGGACGAGGAGGCAGAGGGAGTCCTGGTCGCAGATGGTCAAGATGTCATTGGTGACCTTGACCAGGGCAGTTTCTGTGCTATGGGCAGCACGGAAACCCGACTGGAGGGGTTCGAAAAGTGAGTGGGTGGAGAGGAAAGAGCGCAGCTGGGAGGCGACGACTCTTTCGAGAACCTTGGACAGGAAGGGGAGGTTGGAGATGGGCCGGTAGCTTGATAGCTGCGACGCATCAAGGGACGGTTTTTTCAATGTGGGAGTGATGGTGGCAGTTTTGAGGGGAAGAGGAGAGGGACAAGTTAATGGTGTCTGTCAGAAGTGGGGCAAAGAGGTGGAGCTGAGAGATAAGGAGTGGAGTGGGGATGGGGTCCAGTGAGCAGGTGGTGGGTTTCAAGGACAAGATGAGTTTGGTGACAGAGGGTGGGGAAACGGGTTCAAAGGTGTGTAGGGGAGGATGGGTAGGAGTCGGAGTATGGGAGGGAGGGAGGGGGGTGGGTGGAAGTTGGAGGGGCAGTGACCACGGAGTGGATTCCTTTGATTTGGGATTCAAGGAAATCTAACATCTCCTCGCAGTGAAGGTTGGAGGAGATGACCTGCGCGGGGTGGTGGGGGGGACGGAGGAGTCGGGATGTGGTGGAGAACAGAAGCCTGGGGTTGTTCTTCGCCTCCAGGATTATCCTGGAGTAGAAGGACGACTTGGCCGAGGCTAGAGTGGAGCGGTAGATTTTGAGGAGGTCCAGCCAGATTTGCCGGTGGACCGTTAGGCCAGATTTGAGGCAGGTGCGTTCAGCGGCCCGCACCTGGCTCTTCAGTGAGCGGAGGTGGGTGGTGAACCAGGGGGAGGAGCGAGAGTAAGAGACAGTACGGGAGGTGATGGGGGCAAGAGTGTCGAGTGTGGAGGAGAGGGTGTTGTGGAGGAGGGTGAGAGCAGAAGAGGGGTCAGTGAGGGTTGAAGGCCAGAGGGAGAGGAGTTCAGAGGACTCCAAGGCAGCGGTTAGGGATTGTGGGGGTAACTTCTTCCAGGGGCGGTAGAAGATGGTGGTGGGTCTGGTGGAGGTAGGGAGGGGGGTGGAGGTGGTGAAGGAGATGAAGTGGTGATCGGAGACGGCCTTGTCGGTAATGGTGACATCCGAGACACTGAGGCCCCGGGTGATCACCAAATCGAGTGGGTGACCGTGAATGTGAGTGGCGGAGTTGATATGGAGGGAGAGTTTGAGTGAGGAGAGGAGGGAGGAGAAGTCCGAGGAGATGGAGCAGGAGGGGGTGAAGTGCAGGTTGAAGTCGCCCAGAATGATGAGGCGATCAGAGCAGAGGCAGAGAGATGTTAGGAGGATAGAAATATCGGAGATGAAGGTGGGAGAGGTTTTAGGGGGCGGTAGAGGAGGAGAATTTTGAGTGAGAGATGGGAGGGGTGGGAGAGGGTGAGGTGCTCGAAAGAGGGGAAAGAGCCAGAGGAGTAGGGATATAGGGCAAGTGGTGTCCTTGAGATAAGGGCTACACCACCGCCACGGCGGTTGGGGCGAGGGATGTGGTGGGAGGTGTAGCCGGGTGGTGTGGCCTCCGTGAGGGGGAAGGTGTCGCTTGGGGTGAGCCAGGTTTCCGTTAAGGCTATGATGTCGACGCTCTCATCAAGGATGAGATCGTTGATGACCAGGGCCTTATTACAGAGGGAGCGGACGTTTTGGAGTTCGATGTGGAGGGAGCGGTTGACAGAAGGGTGTGTGGGGATGGAGGGACAAGGCAAGGAAGGCAAGGACTCTTCACATTCGGCTCCTGTTAACCCTGCAAGCCAAAGCCCTAATGGGCAGGGTGGTCGTAGGTGGACAAGCAGCGGGAAATCTTGCCAGATAGTGCTCTCAAAGGCAAGCTATGCGGTTTTAGACTGTTAGACTCCAATAACAACAACAACAACAACAAGATTCCATTTATAAAGCGCCTTTCACGTCAGGAGGACGTCCCAAGGCGCTGCACAGTTGGGTCATGACCCGAGCAGGGGGGAAATGGTCAGGGTGAGGGGACTCTGGGGTCCCTTGACTCTTCCCAACCTACACCTAATATTCCCCACATTTAGAAAAAGCAGAATGCGTCCCTCCAAGGAGAAAGTGTACATTCCATTTCAATAAACATCTTGGGAATTTCCATGTAGAGATGGGATGAAAAGAATTCTCAGTTTGGGTTTGGGTAATACTGCAGGGAGGGGGGCAGGGGGTTGACAGTGACTGTGAGTCATAGCGGAGCTTCTCCCCCACCTACAGGGGCACCAGGGGGCCTGTCGTTGGGTGACGTGCTGAGTTGAGCTGTAATGGGAAGGGCTGTGACAGCTTAAGCTGCCCCTAGTGGTGGCTGGTGGCACAGTCACAGTCAGACACAGGACACTTAAGGCACAGGACGTGGTGCCGGGCACTCAATGCGGGCTCAGCCTCCCAGCCTGACGTTCCAGCCCGCGCCTGGAGATGCAATCCTGTGTGAAGAAACAGGAGTAGGCCATTCAGCCCCTCGAGCCTGTTCTGCCATTCTATTAAATCACGGCTGATCTGTACCTCAACTCCAATTACCCATCCTTGTCCATATCCCTTTATTCCTTGACCTAACAAAAGTCACCTCAGTTTTGAAAATTTTAATGGATCCGTATCCACAGCCTTTTGGGGGAGAGAGTTCCAGATTTCCAAAACACTGTGTGAACGCTGTTGATGTTGTTGTTCCCAGGTTATTCCTCCAGCGGTGGAAGGTGCTGGGCTTCTGATCAGCGTCATGGAGGTGATTGACACGCAATTCCCTCCTTAATGTCTCTAAACCCTTCGCATAGTTAATGTCGGGGAGGGGGTACATTGGGGGAGGCGGGGAGGGGTTACACTGGGGGAGGGGTACACTGGGGGGGGGTACACTGGGGGGAGGGGGTGCACTGGGGGGAGGGGGTGCACTGGGGGAGGGGTGCACTGGGGGAGGGGGTGCACTGGGGGGAGGGAGTGCACTGGGGAGGGGTGCACTGGGGGAGGGGTGCACTGCGGGGGGAGGGGGTGCACTGGGGAGGGGTGCACTGGGGGAGGGGTGCACTGGGGGGGGGCACTGGGGGGGGGGTGCACTGGGGGGAGGGGGTGCACTGGGGGGGGGGGGGGGGGGGGGGGGGGGGGGGGGGGTGCAGGGGGGGGGGGGGGGGGGGGGGGGGGGGGGGGGGGGGGGGGGGTGCACTGGGGGGGAGGGGGTGCACTGGGGGGGAGGGTGCACTGGGGGGAGGGGGTGCACTGGGGGAGGGAGTGCACTGGGGGGGAGGGGTGCACTGGGGGGGAGGGGTGCACTGGGGGGAGGGGGTGCACTGGGGGGAGGGGTGCATGGGGGAGGGGTGCACTGGGGGGGGCACTGGGGAGGGGGTGCACTGGGGGGGGGGGTGCACTGGGGCGGGGGTGCACTGGGGGAGGGGGTGCACTGGGGGGAGGGGGTGCACTGGGGGGGGGGGGGAGGGGGTGCACTGGGGGGGGGGGGGCATGGGGGGAGGGGTGCACTGGGGGGAGGGGGTGCACTGGGGGAGGGGGTGCACTGGGGGGGGAGGGGGTGCACTGGGGGAGGGGGTGAAGTTGCCAATTTCAGCACTTGGTGAAGATGCTGCGGCAAAGCAGTCGGGAGCAGCATATCCTTTGTTTGACAGCTCCTCCCGCTCTGCTTTGGCCCTGATGCTGTGAGTGGGAGCAATGAAGTGCAGACCCGCCCGGGAGGACTGCACTGCAGACATACATTGTGAACGGTGGCCGCTGGGCTCAGGCAGTCACTCTCGTTAAATAGGTTGTGGGTTCATGCAGCTCAACGGAGATTTTGAGCTCACCTTCCAGGCTGACACCCCAGCACAGTGCTGGGGGAGCGCTGCATCGTCAGAGGTGCTATCTTTTGGATGAGACATTAAACCGAGATCCCATCTGTGTTGTTCAGTTGGACATTAAAAATCCCGCAGTGCTGTTGGAAAAAAGAAGGGAGCACTGCCTTCCAGTTTTCTGGCTGACAATCCCTCAAATAAAATCGATGATTAACTTCATGGCTGTTTGTGGGATGTTGCTGTGTGCTAATTGGCTGCTGTGTCTCCCCACACAGTCACTACACTTTACAGTAAAATCCTGCGAAACGATTTGAAAAGGGTGGCTGGTATAATTATATCAAATGTATTTTTTTGGTCAGCCGGGTGACTGACACATGCAGAAACATGATAAGGCCCCCGTATCAAACGCAAGGATGATTATTATTATTATTATTATTATTATTATTATTATTATTATTATTATTATTATTATTTTTAAACCAATCACCCTGCTTAAGAATATCCAAACCAAACCGAGAATTCCATGCATCCCACCTATACCGTGTGTCAGTCTGGCTCAGCGGTCACTGTCTCGCCTCTGAGTCAGAAGATTCGAGCCCCACGTCAGGACCTGGAATGACAGTCCAAGCTGACAGGCCAATGCAGTGCTCCGAGTGCGTTACATTGTTGGAGATGCCGTCCTTTGGCCGAAGCATTAAACCGAGGTCCCGTCTGCCTGTTCAGGGGGATGTCAAAGATCCCATGACACTATTCAAAAAGAGAAGGGAGTTTCTTCCAGTGTCCTGGACAACAATTGCCGTGCACAATTGGCTGTGGTGGTTTTCCCACAAAATACATAATGAATCCGCTTTATGCTTGGGCGAGGTACCTTGGGACGTGCTCTTAATTTGAAAGGCTCTCTATAAATCCAATTTGATGTTGTTTACAGTGTGTCCTGCGTAGCGATTTAAGGCATCTCCATGACGTGATAAGGCACGATATCAAATGCAAAGATTATTATTATTATAATACGTGGAAATTCCACAGATGTTTGTTGGGATGTAAGGATTATTATTATTATTATTATTATTATCATCATCATCATATCCTGGTCGAAGTGAATAAAGATCACAAGAACGAGCAGGTAACGGTTTCTCAGCAGTCAAACCCGGGGAGAAATGGAGTGAATTCTCTCCCTCTATCCCTCCGACTTGCCCCTCACTTAACCCGTCTTCAGATTGCGCCTGAAGACCTTCCTCCTCGACAATGTCCGCGGTCACCTCCCTCCTCCTCCTCCTCCTCCCCGCGCCCCCCCCGCCCCTGCAGTCGAGCGCTCTTGGACGCTACCCCCCGCCCCCCCCGCGCGAGGAAGCGCCGTACAACAATCCTCGCGCTCGACGCGGCGTAGCGCCTCATCACGTCTTCCGGGCGCCTCGAGGCGCCTCGCGACGGTACCAAATAAAAGCCAAAGAAATAAGTGCAAGTTGCTGTCGTCGGCGAAATCCGCCCGTCCGTGATTGGTGCTGCTGACGGGCGGGGGGGCGAGGGGGGGGCGGGTTATATATATAGCGGTGCGGCATTGCAGGGGTTTCACTGCAGCAAAACCCGCGCTCCTGAGCGGTCCGCGCGGCAACATGAGCGCCTACGAGCCCTTCGCGCCTCTGCGCAAACCGTGGGATGAGCACCGCAGCCGCCCGACCAAGACCGGCGTCTGCTCGGGTCTGTACTCGGTGCACCGCTCCCCGGGCCCCGGTCCCGGCCCCGGCCCCGGCCCCAAGCGGGCGGCCCGGAGCAGCGCCGCCGCCGCGCTGCTCGCGGACTACACCGAGCGGGTGGACCTGTCGCAGGTGAGCGAAGCGACGCTGCTCAGATTGGGCGGGTTTTCACGCCCAAGTTGGGCGGTTTTTTTTTTTTTGGGGGGGGTTGTTTTTTTTTGGGGGGGTTGTTTTTTTTTGGGGGGAGGGGGGGGTTGTTTTTTTTTTGGGGTGGCACCCGTGAAAAAACACCGGTTGGGCAAATGCTTTTTTTTAATAGGTGTATAATATATATAATATGTATATATATATATATAATAAAATCAGGTGTGTGTATATATATATATATTTTAAAAAATGTAAACCCGCAAAATGTGTGTTTTTTTCACACACAACTACAACAACAAGATTCCATTTACAGAGCGCCTTTCACGTCGGGAGGACGTCCCAAAGCGCTGGACAGTTGGGTCGGGACCCGAGCATTGGGGGGGGGGGGAATGGTCGGGGAGGGAAGGGAGGGAGCGAGGAGGGGGGAAATGGTCAGGGGAAGGGGAGGGAGCGAGGAGGAGGTACGGAGTCGAGAGGGGAGCTGAAGGCACGGTCGAAGAGAAAAAAAAAACCTTTCTTGCATAGTTTTAAAATGCCAGCTCAAAAATATGCGTTTCCGGCTGTGCGAAGCAGAATGGCCAATCGGCAATGCATGTTACTGGGCTAGTATTTAATAGTAATAATAATAATCCTTGCATTTGATATAGCGTCTTATCATGTGTTCGAGATATCTCAAAGCACTTCACAGAATCTACTGTAAAGTTTTGTGGGCGAAACGTGGCAAACAATTGCGCGTAGCAGTGTCCGGGAATCTAACCTGGGTCCTCTCGCTTGCGAGGCGAGGGTTCTGGCCACTACGCCGCAGAACTCCGATTTGGTTGACCTTGGGCTACGCATGATATTGGGCTACGTTTTGGGCTGGTATTTGGTTGACTTTGGGCTACCAAGGTATTTGATTTGTTGCCCCCTGCAGGTGAGTAATGTGAACGCGGAGCTGCTGACGCTGAGAGCCCAGGAGCGAGAGCAGCTGGTGGACCTGAACGACCGCTTCGCCACCTACATCGAGAAGGTTCACTACCTGGAGCAGCAGAACAAGGTGCTGCTGGTGGAGCTGGAAGCCCTGAGACAGAAGCAATCTGACCCCCCAAGGCTCCATCTCATCTACGAGCAGGAGATCCGCGACCTGCGGGCTCTGCTGGATGCCGAGAGCAACGAGAAGGCGCGGATGGAGGGGGAGCGCGAGCGGCTGCGCCAGATCTACTCCCAGCTGAAGGACAAGTACGAGGAAGAGGTGCGTCTGCGGCTGGAGGCTGAGGATAACCTGCACAAGATGAGGGAGGAGGCGGGCAAAGTGGTCCTGGCCAACAGTGAGGTGGAGGGGACCGTCAGCTCCCTGGTGGAGGAGATCGCTTTCATCAAGAAGGTCCATGGCCAGGAGAACGCCGAGCTGCTGTCCCAGATCCAGGCTGCCCACCTGACTGTGGAGGTGGAGGTGACCAAACCAGACCTGGCCGTGGCCCTGAAGGAGATCCGTTCGCAGTACGAGACGCTAGCCAATAAGAACATGCAGGCGGCCGAGGATTGGTACCGAACCAAGGTGGCCACCGTGGCTGAGATGGCCAACAAGAACAACCAGGCCGTCAGATCCATCAAGGAAGAGACGGCTGAGTACCGGCGTCTCCTGCAGTCCCGAGGCTCCGAGATCGAGGGTCTCAAGAATGTCATTGACTCCTTACACAAACAGCTGGAGAGCCTGGAGGACAGGCAGGGCAAGGAGGTGTCCAAATACCAGGTACAAGCTCCTCCCTCCATCTCACCCCCCACCCACTCTCTGAATCTCACCCCCACTCCATCTCTGCCCCCCCTCCATCTCACCAGAGAGATTTACAGCACAGAAAGCAGATCATTCGGCTCATAGTGTGTCAGAGTGTATATTAATGCATCAGACTGAGTGTGTGTCGGTGAGTGTGCATGTTGGCACTGGCAAGTGTGGCAATGGGAAATGGCAACTTCGGTGTGAACAAGTAATGCAGTGTAATTGGCTGGGTCAGACAGTGGGACTGAGGCAGATAGACTGACTCTCGGCCTCTCAGTGACTGACTGTGTGTGTGTGAGCAGGAGAGGATCAGCGAGCTGGATAAGGATATCAATGATGCAAAACAGGAGATGACGCGTTACCTGCGGGAATACCAGGACCTTCTCAACGTCAAAATGGCGCTGGACATCGAGATCGCAGCTTACAGGTATGGCATCACTCAACCTCCACAGCTCATAACTCCAAGCTTCATGTTGGGTACTCTGAGCTCACAGTTCAGGCTGACGCTCCAGTGCACTGCTGGGGAGAGAGACCACCACATTGTCAGAGATGCCATCCTTCAGATGAAACATTAAACCAAGGCCTCGTCTATGCCAGTTCAGGCGGACGTTAAAAATCCTGCAGTGCTGTTCGAAAAAAGGAGGGCATTTCTCTTGCTCTCTGTCTCCTCCTGCCACACCAAACTGCCCTATTGTGGAGTCCTCCAGCATTGTGCTTAGTTTGCTCGCCTCACAAGCGAATAGGACCTGGGTTGGATACCTGGGCAGAGCGAACCCTTAGGCAAGCTTCCTTACTCCACACACCTCCGTTTACTTAGCTGTAATAATAATAATCCTAACTAGGAAATAGGAATCCAGTTGTTAGTCGATTGGCGGATCATTTTCCAGGGGTAATAATCACCCCCCCCCCACAAAATGGTCATTCAATTCATGACCGTTTGTGGGACAAGGCTGTGTGAAATTGGCTGTCGTGTTTTGCCCATAAAATACACAGTAAATTCACTTTATAGTATATTCCGTGAAGCGCTTTGAGACGTCTCAAACAACATAAGTCGCTATATCAAACGCAAGAATTATTATAGAATTATTATTGTAACCATAGGAAAATGGAACAGGAGGCGCCTGTTCATCCCTTTGAGCCTGTTCCGCCATTTAATTAGATCATGGCTGATCTGTACCTTAACTAATCCTTTCAATTCCAATTTCCCACTTTCTCCCCAAATGCCTTAACACCCTGACCTACCAAAAATCTATCAACCTCACTCTTGAAGGTGTGGATGGATCCAGCATCCATGGCCTTTTGGGAGAGAGAATTCCAGATTTCTGTCACCCTTTGAGTGAAAAAATGCTTCCTGATTTCACTCTTAAATGGCCTGGTTCTAATTTTAAGATTATGCCCCTTGTTTTGGATTTCCCCAGTAGAGGAAATCTGTATCTACCCTATCAAATCCCTTTATCATCTTAAATACCTCGATCAAATCACCCCTCAACCTTCTAAACTCAAAGGAATACAATCCAAGTTTACGCAGCCTTTCCTCACAACTTAACCCTTTTAGGCCTGGTAACATTCTGGTGAACCTGCGCTGCACTCCCTCCAGGGCTATTATCTTTCCTGAGGCGTGGTGCCCAAAACTGAACACAGTCTCCGGATGGGGTCTGACAAACGCTCTATACAGCTGAAGCATCATTTCTTCCCCTTTGTATTCCAGGCCGCTTGAAATAAAGGCCAATTTTGATTACTTTTTGCACCTGGGAACTAGTTTTTAGTGATTTGTGGATATGGGCACCTAAATCTCTGCTCTTCCACAGTTCTTAATTTCTCCCCATTNAAAAAGTATTCTGCTTTATCTTTTTTCGGTCCATAGTGTATGACCTCACACTAGAACTCCATCCTCTACATTGAACTCCATCAACTACAGCTTTGCCCACTCACTTAATCTGTCTAAGACCCTTTGTAACTTCCTACTCCCATCTACACAACTTACTAAGCCTCCTAGCTTAGTGTCATCTGCAAACTTGGATATAAAATTTTCTATTCTTTTATCCAAGTCATTATATTTATATATATGTATGGCGAATAGCTGGGGTCCCAGTACAGACCCCTGGGGGACAACGCTTGTCACGTCCCGCCAATCAGAGAACGTTCCTTTTATCCCTACTCTCTGTTTCCTGTTTCCTAACCAATTACCAAGCCTCGTCACAAGGTTACCTCTGACTCCATGTGCTTCCATTTTCACTAATAATCTTTAGTGTGGAACCTTATCAAATGCCTTCTGAAAGTCCATATAAACAAATCCTTAGACACTCTCTTATCCACCATTTTAGTGACCTCAAAAAATTCAACTAGATTAGTCAGAAACGACCTACCCTTCACAAACCCATGCTGACTCTCTTTGACTGTCTCATACTGTCCAAGTGTTCAGTCATTCTATCCCTGATGATGGATTCCAGTATTTTCCCTACAAATGACGTTAAGCTGACAGGTCTGTGGTTTCCTGGTTTCTCCCTCCCTCCCTTATTAAATAAAGGGGTGACATTCACACTCTACATCACAACTCTCTGGAGGTCTGTAGACTACTCCCAGCAGAGTCTTACCTCCTTTGCTGTTCCTTAATTCTACCCATAGTGTTTCCGCTACCTGATCGGCCTTACTGAAAGAAAGGAAAATCTTTCCTTTCCACTGCTGTAATAGTGTCTTTTATCAATATTGCTACTCCTCCTCCTTTCCCAATGTCCCTGTCTTTTCTAAAGATCTTATAGCCTGGAATATTTAGCTCCCAGTCCTGCCCAGCTTGTAACCAGGTCTCTGTAATGGCTACTACATCGTATCCTTTAAGTGGAATTTGTGCTTCTAACTCACTTTTTTTTATTTCTTATGCTACATGGATTTGTATACATAACTCTTATTTGGGTAACTGTCCCCAACATGCCAAAACGCCTTGATGATGTTCTTCTCACACTTTTTGACTTTTTACACCTTTTGTGATAACTTCCTATTACCTTTTTCTTTCCTGTAGTATTTGTTATTTTTATCACTATTTATATTCTGACCATTGCTCATCTTCTCCTTGCCTTATGTTTTGTTTTCTACCCGTCCCTCCCCTTCCACCCATCCCTACTCGTTTAAAGCTTTTTCTACAGTCTTATTTATCCTTTTCACTAGTACCTTGATCCCACCCCTGTTCAGCTGCAGCCCATTCCAGCAGTACAGCTCATTCCTGTCCCATTACTGGTGCCAGTGTCCCATAAAATGGAACCCCTCATTCTCGCACCACTCTTTCAGCCCACATTTATCTCTTTATCTGATCCATTTATCTTTATGACAATTTGCACGTGGCTGAGGTAGCCATCTGGAGATTGTTTTTTTCTGTCTTTTAATTTAACCCCTAGCTCTTGATACTCTCTTGGCACAACATCCTTCTTGCTCTTTCCTATGTAATTGGTTCCCGCGTGGATGACAATTGGTTCTTTCCCCTCCCTTTCCATCTCCGCCATTGTTTCTCAGTCTGACCCTCACACACAAACCAGTAATAATAATCCTTGCATTTGATATAGCGCTTTTCACGTCGGGAGGACGTCCCAAAGCGCTTCACAGAATTGAACTCAGGTCTCTCACTTGCAAAGCGAGTGCTCTAACCACTGAGCTACAGGACTCCACAATAGTAGTAGTAGTAGTAGAGGGTGCTGTGGAGAGGGTTCGGGGACCAGGCGGGCTTTGCCATCCCAGTGAGACACATACACTTAGCACAGAGCCCAGTCTGTGTGGGTGTCTCTCTCCTCACTTCTCACTCCATCCCCCCACCTGGAGGGAAGAATTTTCCACAATTCCTTCATTTTGAGTTGGAGGAGGTCCTGCAGGCTGAGAACAGGTGGAATTCAGGACCCGCATGACTCGGTACTGTTTTTTTTCTCTCTCCCCGTCTCCTCAGGAAACTTCTGGAAGGTGAAGAATTCCGCCTGAGCTTCTCGTCCCTCCCGTCGTACAGTTAAACCACTCGCCGAGGGTGAGCCACCATCACATCAGCTGTCATCACACCCAGCCAGCGCCTAGCACAACCCCCCTCTCCCCGCCAGCCCCCCCCCCCCCCCGCCAGCCCTTCCCCGGCCCCCCAAACTGCCATCAATCACAAAGACAGTTTCTCTCTCACCAAACACGCACTCGCACATTGATTCTTTCTGTCACAAACACAGTTTCCCTCTCTCTCTCTGACGACGAGATGTTGTGGATCAAGTCACGAGGATTGCAGCGCTATCAGCCAGTAGCGCCAGATCAACTGACCCCCAGCACAACCTCTCCCTCATTATAGGGGGGGAGGGCATAACACTGAGTCAGCGAGGCTGTGAGCAGGGCGGGAGGGGCTGAGCAGGGAAGGTGTTCAGGTGTAAAGTCTGTTTATTGTGTAAACCTGGGAGTTTGTTGCTGTCTGAGCTCACATTAAACTGTACTTGCCATCCATCTGCCCATCCTTACTCTGAGAGAGCAAGGCAGAGAGAGAGAAAGGTGGAGTGAAGAAGAGCGACAGCAAAAAGAAACAGTTAATGTGAATGCGCTACGTCCCCCCCCCTCGGAATCCCCGCCCGCCCATCTCGGAACCCGCACCCCCCGCCTCGGAGCCTCCGCAACCCCACCCCTCGGAAACCCCACACCTCGGAAACCCCACCCGCTCTCCTCGGAACCCCTCCCTGCAGGAGCCCCACCCACTCCCCATGGAAACCCTCCCACTCGGAACCCCACCCTCTCCTCTTGAAACCCCCCCCCCTCCTTGGAAGCCTGTCCTTTCACTTCGGTGCCCCTTCCTCCCATGGGGGCGGCTGTCACCGTCATGTTATCGCTTTTTGCTGGGTTTGTGTGTAACCCGGCTCCACTCAACAGGCGAGAAATCCACAAGGAATAAAGTTACTGAAACCTCCGAGTTGTGTGGTTCCCTCCAGCCCCACCACATCACCTCACACATCTGAGCTCCACAAGGGAGGGTTAAACTCCTCCAGGGAGGCGGGCAACGATGACAGGGGGACACTACCTGTCAGATGTCAAAAAAACAACTATCCTCCTCGGCAGGAGGTAGGTGGGGTCTCTTTGGAATTGACACTGGCTCCAAGGTGACGATGCTGGCAACCGAGTGTCAGAATTGAGCCCTCTGTCTGTCACGGTCTCCAGTCCGGTTTCTGAGCCAGGCGGGTCCACAGGAGGTGTTGTGTGGGGTCGCCTCTGACGGTGGTGATGTTGCAAGCAGCTGATCGCCATGGCTGAGTGTGAGAGTGACATCACTTTATTCCTGATCTTCGGTCATACAATACAGCTTGACAATAACAATAACTAAATTACATTTGTAGAGCGCCTTTCATGTCAGGAGGATGTCCCAACGCGCTGGACAGATAGAGTTTTAGACCCGAGCTGGGGGTTGGGATCGGGGATGGTGGAAGGCAGGGGAGGAAGCAAGGTGATCAAAAGCACGGGAGGGGGCGAGGCGGAGGGACTGCAGGATGGAGTTCCAGAGGGTGTGGGCAGAGTGGCAGAAGGCCCACCCGCCAACAGTGGGGTGAGCAAGGTGGAGGACATACATTTACACTAAGTACATTGTGCATTTCCATTTACACCAAGTACATTGTGCCCTGCAGGCAGAGGTACAGGCACAATACATTCACAGGCACTAGTAACTTACATATACAGTGAGAGATACAATCACACTATGCCGATACAGGCAGAAGGTCAGATACACAGAACAGTCACAGGCCCAGTATAGACGGGGTGGGGGAACACTACAGTGCAAGCCAAACAGGCCACTTGTTAACAATAACAGCAACACCAACGGTGAGCAGGTCACACAGAAGGAGAGGGAGCCGAGAGAATAGAATGAGAAGAGAATGATTGGGGGAAGGGGGAAAGAAAGGTCAGGAGAGAGAAGAGATGGGGGAAGGGGGGAGAGGTGCGGTGAAGGGGAGGATGCAGGGTGAGGGGGGAGATGGGGGGATACAGGGTGAGGGGGGTAGATGGGGTGAGAGGGAGATGAGGGGGGGGGATACAGGGTGAGGGGCAGAGATGGGGTGAGGGGGAGACACCACTCGCCCTCTACTCGGAGCCGAAGACGAGGGGTGCATCACCGTCACAGATGTCGAACCACTGCTGGTGGATGGAGCGGGCGGGGAGGAGGCTGTTAAGGGGCAATGAGGAGTTCCTTTCCCGGTCCCGCTCGCCCACCACCCGCCAGAACTCTGCATCCTTGAACATGAAGACAGCACTAAGGCTGTAGGAGAAGTAGACGGAGTCCAGGTTCCCCAGTGGGTGGTCTCCTGGGACCACCGGGGGGAATACGTCCACGATGCGCTTTGGCCAGCCGTCAAGGCGGGCATTCTGGTCAGTGTTAAAGGCTGTCACCTATCGGGCAGCAAAAGACAGCAGTCAGCACTGGGTTGGGCAACAACAATAATTTATATTTACACAGCGCCTTTCAAGTCAGGAGAACGTCCCAATAATAATAAGAATAATCCTTGCATTTTATTTAGCACCTTATCATGTATTCTAGACATCTCAAAATGCTTCACAGAATATACTGTAAAGTGGATTGATTTTGTATTTTGTGGGCGAAACGCAGCAGCCAATTGCACACAGCAGTGTCCCACAAACAGTCATGGATTAAGTGACCAAATTTTCGGTTTTTTTTAAAGGGATTATTACCCCCGGAACCATTTTGCCAATCGACTAAAAGCTAGGTTCCTACTTACTGCTTGGTAAACAGAGGCATGTGGAATAAGGTTTCATGTTGCCTAAGGTTTCAACAACAAAATTGCATTTCATGTCCAAGGAGCTGGACTGACAGAGTTTCGGATCCAAGCTGGGGGTCAGGATTGGAGAGGGTGGAGGGCAGGGAGGGAAGCAGGTTGATTGAAGGCACGGTCGAAGAGGAGGGTCTTGAGATGTTGAAGGAGGCAAGGGAGGGGGCGAGATGGAGGTACTTTGGGATGGAGTTCCAGAGGGTGGGAGTAGAATGGCAGAAGGCCCGCCCGCCAAAAGTGGGGCAAGTGAGGTAGGGGACATGAAGCAGGCCGGAGCCCGCTGAGCGGAGGGAGTGAGCAGGATGGTAGGGGGTTAGGAGGTCGCAGAGATAGGTGGGAACAACGAGGGCTTTGAAGGTGAGGACCAGGATCTTGAACTGTCTTCTCTGTGTGATGGGAAGCCAGTTGAGTAGGGTGAGGATGGGGTTGATAGGGTCAGGGAGTCTGGTGCAGGAGAGGACACAGGCTGCAGAGTTCTGGATGATCTGCAGCCTATGGAGGGAGGAGGTGGTGAGGCCGATAAGCAAGGAGTTTGCATAGTCAAGCCTCGATTTAATGAAAGCGTGTAAGAGGGTTTTGGCGGCTGTGGTGTGAGACAGTGGCGAAGCCAGGCAATGTTGCGGAGGTGGGGGAAGGCAGAGCGGGTCATGGCACAGATGAGAGGTAGAAGGGATAGTCTTGGGTCAAAAAAGGCATCAGGGTTCTGGACTGGCCTAGTGAGGTGGAGTGTGCATCCATGGATGGTGATGCTGTCAGTACCTGAGGTGTGGAGGCACTGATGGGAGCCAATCAGAAGAGCCTCGGTCTTGTCTTTCAACTGAAGAATATTAGCTCTCATCCAGGATCCTCAGAGGATCGAATACAAGATCCTCATCCTCACTTTCAAAGCCCCCTCCTACCTCTCTAACCTGCTAACTCCCTACCAACCTGTCCGCTCCTTCCATTCAGCGGGCTCCGGCCTGCTCTATATCTCCCACCTGATCCGTCCTACCATCGGTGGCCGGGCTTTCAGCCTCTCTGCCTCCACACTCTGGAACTCCATCCCACAGTCCCTTCACATCGCATCCTCCCTTGCCTCCTTCAAGGCCGATATCAAGACCTTCCTCTTCGATTGTTCCTTCAGTCGCCCTCCCACCTTTCTGCCTTCCCTCATCCCTACCCCACGCCTCCTCCATGCTTGGATCCTGACCCCTGACTGTCTAGCGCCCTGGGACGTCCTTCCGACGTGAAAGGAGCTCTATAAATGTAATTTTGTTGTTGTTGATGTCTAACAGACATTCTCTCAGGACATCAGTGGTCCTGGAGTCAAGGGTGGAGGCAGAGATGTACAGTTGGGTGTCATCCGCATACATGTGGAATTTGACCCCAAGTCTGTGGGTAATGTCACCAAGAGGGAGCATATAGATATTGAAGAGGAGGGGACCAAGGACAGAGCCCTGAGGAACGCCGCACAAGACGGTACAGGGGCTAGAGGAGAAACCGTTTGTGGAGATGAAGTGGAGGTGGTGTGAGAGGTATGATCTGAACCAGTCAAGGACAGAGCCGTGAAGGTTGAGGTGAGAGGAGTGCAGGTGGATAAAGATAAGAGTGGTCGACAGTGTTGAAGGCAGCAGAGAGGTCAAGGAGGACGAGGAGGTAGAGGGAGCCCTGGTGGAAGATGGACAGAATGTCATTTGTCACTTTGACCAGAGCTGTTTCTGTGCTGTGGGTGGCACAGAAACCCGATTGAAGGGGTTAGTGAAGGGAGTGGCAGGAGAGGAAGGAGCAAAGCTGGGAAGCAACCACGACTTTGGAGAGGAAAGGGAGGTTGGAGATGGGGCGGTAGTTTGAGAATAGAGATGGGTCCAGGGAGGGTTTTTTAAGGAGTGATAACGGCAGTTATTAATGGATGGGAACAGTTCCAGTCGACAGGTTTATGATGTCTGAGTAGAGGAATAAGGAAGTGGAGCTGGGAGGTAAGAAGAGGGGTAGGGATGGGGCGAAGGGAGCAGTTGGTCGGTTTCAGGCAGGTTATAGTGGTGGTGAAAGAGGAGTGGGAGACAGGTTTGAAGGTGTGGAGGGAGGGATGGGTAGGGGACGGGGTGGGAGGAGGAGATGGGAAGGGGGTAGCAGACGGAATAGCAGAGGCAGCTGAGCAAATCCCTTCAACTTTGGATTCAAGGAACCTAGCATCTGCTCACAGTTGGCATTTGAGGTGAGGATGGCGAGGCATGAGAGGGTGGGCAGAGAAGCCGGTTGGTGATGGAGAAGAGGAGCCTAGGGTTGTCCTTGGCCTCCAAGATTGTCTTGGAGTAGAACGACGATTTAGCGGAGGTGAGGGCGGAGCTGTAAGATTTGATAAGGTCCAGCCAGATCTGCTGATGGCCCATTAAATTTGATTTAAGCAGGTGCGTTCAGCGGCACGCACCTGTACTTTAAAGGAGCAGAAGTGGCTGGTGTACCATGGTGACTTATGTGAATAGGAGACAGTTTGGGAAGAGAGGGAAGCAAGGGAATCAAGTGTGGAGGAGAGGGAGCTGTGGAGAAGAGTGATCAAGGAGGATAGGTCATTGCGGGAGGAAGCCCAGGGGGGAAGGAGTTCAGATGACTCCAAGGCAGCCGAGAGTGGGGGGTTTTGAGGAGTTAAGGGAGATGAAGTGATGGTCCGAGATCGCTTTGTCGATGATGGTGAGGTCCGAGACGGCGAGGGGCTGACCACGGACGTGGGTGGCAGAGTGGATATGGAAGGAGAGGTTGAGGGAGGAGATAAGGGAGGAGAAGTCAGCAGAGATAGAGCAGGAGGGGTGAAGTGAAGGTTGAAGTCTCCTAGGATGAGGAGGTGTTCAGAGCAGAGGGAGAGGGAAGATAGGAGGGTGGAGATGTCGGGGATGAAGGTGGGGGAGGGCTTGGGGGGTGCGATTTATAAGGAGAATTTTCAAGGAAAGGTTGGCAGGGTGGTAAAGGATAAGGTGCTCTAAGGAGGGGAAGGTTTCAGAGGAGTAAGGGGATAGGCCGAGTGGGGACCGGGAGATGAGAGCCACACCACAACACAGTGGTTAGGTCGTGGCGTGTGATGTAGGAGTAGCTGGGTTGTGTGGCCTCTATCAGGGGGAAGGTGTCGCCTGGAGTGATTCAGATTTCAGTGAGGGCGAGAATGTCGGGAATTTTGGCTTGCCTGGGAATCGAACCGGGGGGATTCTAGCCACTATGTTTTGCACCTGAGGTGCTGTACAATGAGGGGTTTGCACCTGAGCTGGGGGTTGGGACCGGGGGAGGGGGGAGGTGACCAAAGGCATGGTTGAAAAGGAAGGTCTTGAGACAAGCCTTGAAGGAGGTAAGCCAGATGGACTCCGGGATGAGTACCAGAGGGTGGGGGCGGAGAGGCTGAAGGCCCGACTGCTGATGGTGGAGCAGGGGCGCGGGGGACCTTGTGTAGACCAGTGCCTCCTGAGCGAAGGGAGCAGACAGGTTGATATGGGGTTAGCAGGTTACAGAGGTAGGAATGAGCAAGGCCATGGAGAGCTTTTAAGGCGAGGACGAGGATTTTAAACTCTACAACAGCAAGATTCTATTTATAGAGACGAGAACGTCCCAAGGCGCTGTACAGTTGGGTAGGGACCCGAGCATTGGGGGGAAATGGTCAGGGGGAGGGAAGGGAGGGAGCGAGGAGGGGGTAGAGAGTCGAGAGGGGAGCTGAAGGTCAAAGAGAAAGGTCTTGAGACCGACCTTGAAGGAGGAAAGGGAGGAGGCGAAGGCACTGGGGAATAGAGCTCCAGAGCCTCGGGGCTGAGAGGCTGAAGGCCCGGCCACCGATGGTAGGGCGGTTGGGGCGGGGGATGTGGAGTAGACCGGAGCCAGAGGAACGGAGGGTACGGGCAGGTACGTAGGGGATAGTAGGTCGGAGAGGTAGGAGGGAGCGAGGCCATGAATGGCCTTGTAGGTGAGGGTGAGGATCTTGAATTCGATCCTCTGGGGGATGGGGAGCCAGTGGAGGCGAGCGAGGGTGGGAGTGATGTGGTCGCGAAGCCTGGTGCGGGACAGTACACGAGCTGCAGAGTTCTGAATGACCTGCAGTGTGGAGGGAGGTGCCGGGAAGGCCATCGAGGAGAGAGTTCCCATAGTCCAGTCTTAAGGTGATAAAGGCGTGGACCAGGGTTTCAGCAGCGTGAGGGGTGAGGTAGTTCCGTAGTCTGGCGATGGTCCGGAGGTGATGGAAGGCGGTGCCAGTTGTGGTGCGGATATGAGGGAGAAAGGACAGCTCAGGGTCGAACAGAACCCCGAGGTTCCTGATGGCTTTGAGAGGTGGAGAATGCAGCCTTGGATGCTGATGCTGTCAGCGCCTGAGGTGCGGAGGCGCTGACGCGAGCCAATCAGGAGGGCCTCAGTTTTACGCACGTTGCGCTGAAGAAAGTTGTCTCTCGTCCAGGACTCAATGTCAGACAGGCAGGCTGTCAGAACATCGGTGGTCATGGAGTTGAGGGTAGAGGAGGAAAGGTAGAGTTGGGTGTGAGAATTGGACAAGCTCCGACTGTTCAGACTGGAGCGATGTCTCAGAGGAGGCCTCAGAGGTTTATATAAGATGGGAAGAAGAAACCCAGAACAATGCTCTCAGATACACCAGGACAAGACGTCATGGGGTCAGGAGTGTGAGCAGAGCTAGTGGAGCCAGCCGCTGCAGAGTTCTGGATAGTCTACAGCTTGTGGAGGGAATAGTTGGGAAGTTCATCGAGCTGGGAGTTGGCATACGCGTGGGAAAATCTCAGCTACACCTCCACCAGCGACAAACAGAGTCACAGGGCTGAGGTGGGGTGGGTGGGGTCTGCTCCTTGACACAGCTCTGACCCCCTCCTCACCCGGCTCCCTATCTCCAGCACCACAATCTCTCAGACCTCCTTATCTCCAGTGTCCTGTATCCACTGTTTCCTCTCAACACCGCACTGCACCAATTCATCTTTCCTGACCTCACCCCGCTCCTGTCCTCAACACATCAATCTAAAGGGAGTCTTATTCTTTCTCTAATCCATGCTGTTACTGACCTGGGGGTGTTTACAGAAGTGTGTGGGAGACAAACAGTGTGGGGGAGTAAGATGAACAGTATGGGGGGAGATGGATGGTGTGGTGCGCGGGGAGGCAGATACGTGACAGGTGGCACTCACACTCACGTTATATCCCTTGAAGAAGTAGATGATGTGATCTCTCTTGTTGAAGAAGACTGTGTCGATGGGGCCCTCAATGCCAGGGAAGCCCTGGGTGATCAGCTTGGGGTATCGGTTCCCCTTCCAGTCCTCCGTGTACACCCGGTCATTGTCATTGTCATAGCGCCAGTACTGTGTGCCTGACATACACACACAGTCAGACTGACATACACACACACACACAGTCAGACTGACACACACATTGAGAAGGACACACAGTGAGACTGACATACACAGTGACGCACACACACACACACACACACACACAGTGACGCACACACACAGTGAGACTCACACACACATTCATTAATAATCTTGGGCCAGCCCCTTAGGACCTCCTCTCAACGTGAAAGGCACTAAACAAATGTAATTTTGTTGTTGTAATCTCCGCCTACATTCAGTGATTGCCACACTAAAGGATCTGTAAACAAGTCACATGTGATTCACACAAGAGGTTTGGGTGGGAGAAGACCCTTCATCCTCTCACAACTGTCCTCCCATCAATGTTTATTAAGCGACCTTCCTGGTGACCCTGTTCCGAGCTGTCAATTTCCCCCGTCAATACATTCCAGATCTTTGTCCTGGAATTGCTGCTCACACTCCTGACCCCATGACGTCTTGTCCTGGTGTATCTGAGAGCATTGTTCTGGGTTTCTTCTCTCAATCTTATAGAAACCTCTAAGGTCTCCTCTGAGACATCGCTCCAGTCTGAACAGTCGGAGCTTGTCCAATTCTCACAGCTCATCTCTCAACCACTGGGTACAGCATCACTGCTCTCCTCTGTATCCAACACTGGGATCAGCCTCACTGCTCTCCTCTGTCTCTAACACTAGGATCATATAAGAGACTTGTAAGCAACTTAGAAGCCCACGGTATTAAAGGGACAGTGGAGCATGGATACAGAACTGGCTGGAAGACAGAAAGCAGAGAGTGGTGGTGACTGGCTGTTTTTCACTGGAGGGAAGTGTGCAGTGGTGACCTCCAGGGGTCAGTATTGGGACCTCTGCTGTTTTTGATCTATATAAATGACTTGGCTATAGGGAGTACAATTTCCAAGACTGAGGATGATATTAAGCTAGGAGAAGTAGCAAACAGTGAGGAGGATAGTAGCAGACTGCAAGGGGACAATGGGCAGACACGTGGCAGATGAAGTTTAATGTGAAGAAATGCGAAGTGATGCATTTTCGGAGGAAGAATGAGGAGAGGCAATATAAGCTGATGGTACAATCTTAAAGGGGGTGAAGGAACAGAGAGATCAGTAAATCTTTGAAGGTGGCAGGACAGGTAGATAAAGCTGTTAAAAAAGCGTACGGGATACTAGGCTTTATAAATAGGGGCAAAGAATACAAAAGTCAGGAAGTTATGATGAACATTTATAAAACACTGGTTAAGCCTCAGCCGAATGGCCTCCTTCTGTGCTGTATAATTCTATGATCAGCCTCGCTGCTCTCCTCTGTCTCCAACACTGTAGGATCAGCCTCACTGCTGTCTTCTTCTCTGACACTGGGATCAGCCTTGCTGCTCTGTCTCCAATATTGGGATCAGCCTCGCTGCCCTTCTCTGTCTCTAACACTGGGGATCAGCTTTGACATTTTCTTCTGTCTCTAACATTGGAGATCAGCTTTGACACTCCTCTACACTGGGAAGGGGTTTGGGCCATTAGGAGTGTGTACAGTGGAAGTGAGTGAAAAGGAGGTTGGTATATTTGTGAGTTTGCACTACATTCCAGAGCAACATCTACCTTTAAAGAAGAGGGTGGTGTCTTTATTCCACGTCCATATATGGACAAAGGCATCCAGGTTGGACGGAGGGATTCCCCGCCAGCCCACTGACAGGGGGATAGGGTCCCCATACCGCGTGCGGTTCTTACGGTTCTCGTACATCCAGTACCAGCTCTTACGGAAGAAATAAGTGTTATAGCGGTACGTGACCTCCCCCAACTGGTTATACTCTCTGCGAACCCAGTCAAAGACGGTATTAAAGTTCCCCTTACACACGCCTGTATACGCAGACACAACACACAGATACACACACAGATAGACAAACACACATAGATATACACACATACAGACAGACACACACACACACATAGATACACACACACAGCCAGACATACACACAGACACACAGAGAGACAGAGTGGGTTTAACCTCAGTTACAACAACAAAGTTCACAAAATGAGCCACGCAGAACACAGCCCGGCCCAGAGCATAGCACAGGCCAGAACACAACATAGCCCACAGAACAGCCCTGCCCAGAGCACAGCATAGCCCAGAGCACAGCATAGCCCAGAGCACAGCACAGAGCACAACCCAACCCAGAGCACAGGCCAGAGCATAGCCCAGCCCAGAGCACAGCCCAGCACAGAGCACAACCCAAAGCACAGCACAGCCCAGAGCACAGCTCATAGAACAGCATAGCCCAGAACCCAGCCCAGAGCACAGCCTAGCACTGAGCACAGCCTAGCACAGCACACAAACAGGTCATTTGGCCCAGCCAGTCTGCACTGTTTGTGCTCCACACGAGCCCCCTCCAGCCCGTGGTGAGTGGACGCACCGTAGATCTTCTGGATGGCCTTCCTGTCCTCCCAGTCCAGCTCCAGGGTGGAAGCGTGGGGGATGTAGTTAGGCTGCATGATGGAGCCTGCGCGCTGCATGTGAGGCAAACCCAGCACATGGCCGATCTCGTGCACCGCCACCTGTGGGGAATCGCAATACAACAGGCAGAATTCAGTCCATCCGCCCCCAGCACAGCCGTCCCACCACAACACAATATAATAATATCATAATCTCTGCATTTGATATAGCAATTGTGAGCAATTGGCTGCCACAATATATAGTCATTCCACTTTACAGTATATCCTGTGAAGCGCTTTGAGATGTCTCAAAGCTCTTCACAATGTTATAAGATGCTATATCAAATTCAAGGATTATTACTAATACTATAGCACTCTATCACGTTGTTTAGATTTTGTGAGCGAAAGACAGCAGCCAATTGAACCACGGCAACGTCCCACAAATAGTCATGACTATCAATTTTTTTAAATGTTTTATTTTTATTTTTTAGGGACCCCCAGAAAACGATCTGCCAACCGACTAACAACCAAGTTCCTCCTTACTGCTAGGTAAATAGAGGTGTGTGGAGTAAGGAAACTTGTCTCAGGTTTTGCCCCACCCAGGAATCGAACCCGGTCCTCTCGTTTGCGAGGCGAGTGCTCTAACCACAACACTACAGGACTCTAGCACCTCTGATGGGCTCAGCCCCACCCCTACCCCAGGTCAAGTCGATCTCTGCTGTCACAGACCCTCACAATCAGGGCAGGTTGGATGAGGAAAGTGTTTTGCCTGTTTGATCTCAGAATCTCCACCTGAGAGTTTTCCTATCTCAATTGATTCCAATGTCCTGGCCTCAGTCCCTCCTGATTCCTGCTCCAGCTGCTCACTCCTCTCGCTGGAATGAAACCGTTCTCAGCAATTAAATAGGCACTGACATGTGCCTATCTTCCTGGGAGGGAGGTAATATAATAATAATCCTTGCATTTGATATTGAGCCTTATCATATCTTTGCGACGTCTCAAAGAGCTTCACAGAATATACTGTAAAGTGAATTGACAGTATATTTGTGGGCAAAACACTGTAGCCAATTGAGCACAGCAGTGTCCCACAAACAGTTGTGGATTGAGTGATCAAATTATTATTATTATTTTTGAAGGGATTATTATCCCCAGAAAAGCGATCCTCCAACCGAATAAAAACTGGGTTCCTACTTACTGCTAGGTAAACAGCCATGTGGAGTAAGGAAACTTGCCCAACGTTTTGCCCTGCTGGGATATTGAACCCAGGACCTCTTACTTGCGAGGTGAGTGCCCTAACCACTAAGCTATAGGACTCCATTTTATGCGCATGTTCTGAGCTCTGTGTATGCCGGGGGCGCGGGAACGTGGGAGTTGTAGTTACCCTGCTTGGTTTCTTCTCCTCTATCTGCAGACCATAGGCAATAACTGGTCTTTTGGTGTCTGGTCAATGCTTCTAACCAGACTGTACAGATGCCTTTAAATCTGGAATTTCTGGTCCCAAACTGGGCAGTTGGCAACCATATTGTGGGTTCAAGCCCTACGCCGGGGACATAAGCTGTGCCAGTGAGTGTGCCAGTGAATGTGACAGAGATGGGGTAGTAATTTGAGAACAGGGATGGGTCCAGGGAAGGTCTTTTGAGGATAGTGGTGATGACAGCTGTTTTTAAGGGGTAGGAAAGGTGTCAGTGGACAAGGAGAGGTTGATGAAGTCTGTGAGTAGAGGAACAAGGAGGTGGAGCTGGGAGGTAAGGAGAGCTGGTTGGTGGTGGAAAAGAGGAGCCTGGGGTTGTCCTTGGCCTCCAAGACTATCCTGGAATAGAAGAATGATTTAGTGGAGGCAAGGGTGGAGGGATACGTTTTAATGTGGTCCAAACAGATCTGCAGATGGACCATTAAATTAGATTTGAGCCAGGTGCATTCGGTGGCACGCACTTGTGCCTTGAGGGACCGGAGGTTGCTGGTGTACCAGGGTGACTTGAGTGAGTAGGAACCAGTTCGGTAGGTAATGGGGGCAAGGGCATCGAGAGTGGCAAGTGGGAGTTGTGGAGGAGAATGACCGAGGAGGTAGGTCATTGCAGGAAGAAGTCCAGAGTGGGAGGAGTTCAGATAACTCCAAGGGAGCAGAGAGGGAGGGGATGATTTTTTTCCAGGGTGGTATGAGATGGAGGTGGATTGGGAGCCAGCGGGGAGAGGGATTGAGGAGTTAAGGGAGGTGAAGTAATAGTCCAAGATGGCTTTATCGGTGATGGTAATGTCCCAAATGCTGAGGCCCCAGGTTATCACCAGATCAAGTGGGTGGCAGTGGATGTGGGTGGCAGAGTGGATGTGGAGGAAGAAGTTGTGAGAGGAGAGGAAATGCCAACAACAGTGAGGAATGTCATCAAGTCATCAACTGCAGGAAGTGGCCTCATAAAGATACCAAAAACAGAAAATAACCTCATGTAGACATCAACAATTTGCACAAAAGTCCTGGCTCCCAAATTTCTTTGGGTTTTAGGCTTCAGACATTGTCTTAAATGCAAGTTGTTGTTGCTGGTGCTCGCTCCCCCACTGGAGCTCTCTACTCTAATCCCATTTCCTTTTAAGTGTTATTCTGGTCTCACTTTCGCCAGCTAAACCATTCCATGCTCTAATAACACTCTGTGTATGAATAACTTTCTTCTAACCTCCCAATTAACTCTTCCAGTCACCGTCTTGAGGTTAGGCCCCTTGTTGCAGACTCAATTGTTCCAATGCCGGACTTCACAGCTACTCTTTTCACAAGCTGGAGGAGTCACTCCGCCTCACCACCTCCCTCCTGGAGTTACTCCACCTCCCCCCTCCCTTACCTCCAAAACTCACCTAAAAATCTTTCTTTTTGAATGTCCTTTCGAGCACTGTTACCCCCTCCTCCACTTACCTCACCCCCACCCGCAACCCCAACAACCCCCTCCCCCAATCCTCTTGATTCTGATATTCCATTGCCAGGAACCTCACCTCGGAGGCAGTTTATTTCAGCTGTGGTGAGACCCCTCTTACCCCCTCCCCCGGAGGATGTTGGTGTGTGTAATGTGCCGCTGGCTGGCTTGCGGGCTCTTGCTGGCCCGGCTTGCCTGCACGCTGTGTGCTGGAGCTGCCCTATTGGCCTGTGCTGTAAATGATAAACAGAGCCAGACCTTCAGTAAGCTGATGCCTTCCGTGCTGGTCGGGGCCACAAAGTGCTCGTCGTCATCAAAGTGAATGTTCCCCAAGCGCCAGGCGTGGGCATACTCACGGCCCGTCCCGTCAAAGACCTGAGAACAGCCTAGGTGTCTCTCTGTGGGCAACAGCACAGGCACAAGGCACCAGTCAGTGCCTGTCACACTCACAGGCACAATCACAGGCACACACTGGCACACACTGGCACACTCACTGGCACACTCACGCCTCCCCCTCTAACCAGGATGGTGAGGGAGACAGTCCCGGTGCCTGTCCCTGTCCTAGTACCTGTGCTGGTGCCTGTCCCTGTGCTGGTGCCTGACCCTATGCTGGTGCCTAGCCCTGTGCCTATTCCTGTGCTGGTGCCTATTCCTGTGCTGGTGCCTAGCACTGTGCCTGTCCCTCTTCCTGTGCCTGTGTGGCAGTGACTCACTGGTCCCGAAGCCCAGCTTGATGTCGATGTGGGAGCCGCTGGCCAGCAGGTCCTCCTGGAAGGTGAGTGGGGTGACCTCGCTCCACATGCGGAAGGCGAGCCTGAGGATCAGACGCTGGTCCTCCACACTCAGTTGTGAGCTGTAGCCCTCGGCCAGGATCCGCCATTTCAGCCGTGTCTTGGTGAAGCCCAGCTGCAGAGTCGCCGCGTCCAGGAAATCTGCCGAGCCTCGCGGCCACCTGCCGGCATCCAACACAAGCTGTAGGAACCGCCTTGCCCGAGCGGGGCCGGGGGCAGAGCCCGGGGTGATGACATCAGGGGTGGGGCCAAGGACGAGATCTGGGCCGGGGATGGGGACAGGGGCGGCAGCAGGGGTGAAGTAGGCACTAGGGATGGGGCCTGGAGCAGGGGTGGGGCCTGTGGTAGGGCCATGGGTGGGGCCAGCCTTAGAGACAGTGCCAGGAGCAGGTGTGGTTCTAGAGGGCGGGGCACGACCCTCCCCCCCGTCTGGTTCTGGCTCATTGTCTGGGGTCTTGTGGTCAGGAACACCGCACCGAGGCTTGTTCATGGCGTCGGTGGTGGCCATGTCCAGGATTCCGGTGACAGGCAGCCCATTGGCTTTCTGGAAGCTTCTGAGGGCATTGACGTACTGCGGCTTCATCTCCTGTGGCCGCACCTCTTCCTGGATGTGTCGGCGAGCGTAGCGGCCCTCCGAGAGCAGCTCGGAGATATCTGGGGGCGGAGGGTCATCGTTCAGCGGAACCGTCACGCCCCGGAATGCCAGAAGCTCCCATCTCACCGGCTTCGTCCAACCATATTTCACTAGATATTCCTGGACAGACAGAGAGAGGGGGAGACTTACTGCGGTGTGATTCCCATTGATTTTTTTTGATCAGACGGGGACACAGGCGGAAACCCATCACCATGCTTTAGAGTCTGTAAACCAAGCTGAGAATTCCACGTACCCCACCGACACATGGAAATCCCAGAGATACATTGGAGAGAAGCATCCTGTTTACCTAATTCCGGAGAGTATTAGGCGCAGGTTGGCAAGAGCCAAGGCTTGGGGAATCCCAGAATGTGCGTTGGGGGCAACTGCTGGATTCTAATCAGCTAAAACCACATTGCTTGCCACTGAGATCACTGTCTGGTAAGCTTTCCCACTGCTTGTCCAGCTAGGACCACACTACCATGGGGAGCTGAGTGGAAGGATTCCCCGCCCCTAGTGACTTTAACGGCTATTGGAACAGTGAGAAAGGAATTTGATAAATTCTTGACAAGGAGGGATATGAATAGTTGTGTACGAACAAGGAGTGGAAGTTCCTCGTGTTCTCTGTCTGTTAGACACTGAAATTACACAGAACCGGGGGAATTCTCATCCCTTCTTCATGTGGACCCTGATTTTCTGCAGTTCCTAAAAAGAAACCAGTTTCCAGGTTAAGACGGAATTTCCACAGTTCTGCAAAATCTTGGAATGGTTACACAAGCACAGGCTCTTTGGGCTCCGACCATCTAGGGTTAGGCACCCTAACCCTAACCCTAACCCCAGGTGTCAACCCTTCAGCCGTTTCATCTCATTGTTCAAGAATTCTTTCACTCCCAACCATCGCTCCACTCAGGGTTGTGTTGGACACTGTTTGTTGGGCATTGAATGATTGACATTAATAATAATGCTAATCCTTGTATTTGACATAGCACCTTATCATATTTTCGAGATGTCTCAAAGTGCTTCACAGAATATACTGTAAAGAAAATTGACTGTATATTTTGTGGGTGAAACGTGGCAGTGTCCCACAAACAGTTGTTGATTGAGTGACCAAAAAGTTTTTGTTTTGAAGGGATTATTACCTTAATTGAGTATTGGGCATTGCAGGCTTGGGCACCAGACCTGTATGATACTAGGGTTGGGCAGTGCCTATGAGCGGGTGGTTGACATTGGCATATGGTGCCCATTAGTAGTGCTCATTGGCTGGCAGTATCTGTTGGTGGGCAGTACCTATGGTCAGTGACTGGAGCTGAGTGTTGGTGTGTGATGCCTGCTGACAGGGCCTGAGTATTGGTGTGTGGTACCTGCTGTCAGGGACTGGGTTTTGGTGTGTGGTGCGCGCTTTCAGGGGCTGGGTGTTGGTTTCCGTTTTCAAGAGCTGGGTGTTGGTGGTGGTGCCCGTGCTTGGCAATGCCTTACCTGGGCTGACTCGGAGGTCAGAACTGGCCTGGCTCGCATCCAAATCCTCTCCCTGATGTCGGAGTGGTCACGGCTGTGATAGACTTTCTCACTCCCACTGGGAGCGAGCAACGTCAGGTAAATACACAGAGAACAGCCTATCACTGCCCTCGCTGGCCACCGACTGTCAGTCACTGCCCCTCGCGGGGAGCTGCCCCGCCCCCCTCTGCTCCTCATCAATAAATAGCTCCAGGAGAGGGTGAGGCCTCCTTGTCTGATCTCAGAGAGTTTCTGCCTGCGACACATGGGGGAGAAAGATCAGACGTGATTGATGGGTGAACCGTGTAAATCCACCGCTAGCTCCTCCAGCTCTCTCAGCCAACACTTCACCATGTTTGACAACCCTTCCCCATCACTCTTCCCTTCCCCCTGCAGTGAACAGGCCTCCATCCCTTCCTTGTTCCCTCCCTCACTCATACTCACTCCTTCCCTCACTCTTTTACAGAGGAGTATTTCAGAACATGCTTTGGCTTGCAGGGTCTGCATTTCCAGCCGGTGTCTGACACACATAGAAACTCATCACCTTGATTAGCCAGTGTCTGACACACATAGAAACCCATTGCCGTGATCAGCCGGTATCTGACACACATGGAAACCCATTGCCATGATCAGCCGGTATCTAATACACATGGAAACTCATCACCATGATCAGCCAGTGTCTGACACACATAGAAACCCATTACCGTGATCAGCCGGTATCTGACACACATGGAAACCCATTGCCATGATCAGCCGGTATCTAATACACATGGAAACTCATCACCATGATCAGCCAGTGTCTGACACACATGGAAATCTGCCACAATGAGCAGCTGGTATCTGACACACATGGAAACCCATCACCGTGATCAGCCGGTGTCTGACACACATGGAAACCCGTCACTGCGCTTCAGAGTCAACGAACCACACTGAGTTTCATATGTTTGCCACCCACACATGGGAATTTCCCTGTGTCTGGAATGGAATGTGCTCTCTCTCCCTGGAGGGACGCACCCCTTTATCTAATTCCAGAGAGTATTAGGCACAGGTTGGGGAGAGCCTAGGCTTGGGGATGTGAGGAGAAGGTGTCCATGGGCCGGAATATAAACTGGACAGAAAGGAAAAACAAGACGTGAACGAGGTTACAGTGGGACAGAAATTAAACGGGTCTGTACTGGGAGCCTCCTGTTCCTCATATATACTAATGACCTGGATTTGCGGACCCAATGTAAGATGATTACAATTTGCAGATGCAACCAAAGTTGAGAAGAGGGAAACTGTGGAATCAACAGAGAAACCTGTCACGCATCAACGATATCACAGAGAGATTGATAACTGGCAACGGAGTATGGACAGACAGTGAAGAGAGCTTTACTCTGTCTCTAAACCCGTGCTGTTGATCTCCTACCCTCCCTGTCTCTCCTCTCACTCTGTCTCCATCCCTCCTTCCCTTCCTCTCATTCTTTCTCTCTTTCCGTCTCTCTCTCTCTCTCTCTGGGTGAGGGCGATGTGGATGGCTGGGCTGAAGGGCTGGATGTCCCAAACTGTGGACAACCTTAACACTGGTTGTAGTGTGGGATGGAGCAGGTTAGGCTTCCTCAAGGCTGCGAATCCACCTTAAACTCCACTCCAATAAACAAGCCTTCACAAGGGAACCTGAATTCACAGACTGTTTCTCTCTTTCTACCTCTCATTCCCTCTTCCTCCCTCCAGCGTTCTCTCTCTCATTCTCTCTCTGTCTGTCGCGCTCCCTTTTTGGCTTCTCTTTATTTCTGTCTTTTTCCTTTTTGTCACTTTCTGCATGTGTCTCTCTGTTTCTCCTGTTCACCCCCCCCCCACTCTCTCGCTCTTGCCTTCTCTCATTCTTTCCCTCTTCTCTTTCTATTCTTTTTGTCTTTTGCATACAGATACACAAAACAATAAAAGTGGTATAATGTGAAGCGACAGACAGATAGACAGACAGACAAAAGGGCTGATAATATTTTTCCTGTCCAGTTATGATGCAGATAATTTGTTACTCACCCTCTTGCTGTCCTGTGTGCTGGCTCTCTATCTCTCGCTCTGCGCTGGCTCAGACCAGTGATGTTGGGTGCACGTGGCTGCTCTCACACTCTCACTTGCCAGCCTCAAGTTTTACAGCCAGATTCTTCCAGAGGGAGTGTTGGTGTTCCCTGGGCTCCAGCCAACGACAGCGCTGGGTACAGGCTCAGCCTCTCCGCTGCCTTCCCCCTCCAGCAGCGAGCTGGTCCGTGGCCAACACCCGGGGCAGTGCAGGAAAAGGCCACAGCATTCACAGCAGGGAGAGAGTGAGAGTGAGTGAGTGAGTGTGAGGAGATAGAGGCGAGAGAGCTTTCTGCAGCGCCCACCATCTCCACCGACACCCTATCCTCAACAGCCTCCACACACCATCGCCCCCATCCTCGCCATCGTCCACACCGCATCACCCCCAGCCTCACCAGCCTCCCACACCCCATCACTCCCATCCTCCCCAGCCTCCCACACCCCATCACCCCCATCCTCACCTGACTCCACAGAAAACATTTTTCCTCATCTCCCCATTTGCTTGTTTACCATCTTAAATTGTGTGTCAGCCTGGCTCAGTGCTAGCACTCTCACCTCTGAGTCAGAAGATTGTGAGTTCAAGCCCCATCAGATCTTGAAATCACACAGACTAAGCTGACACTGCAATACAGTGCAGGGGGTGTGAGGGGTGGGTGGGTGCTGCGTTGTCAGAGGGTGCCGTCCTTTGGCTGAGATGTTAATCCAAGGTCCTGTCTGCAGTTCAGGTGGATATTAAAGATCCCACAGGACTATTCGAAACGAGAAGGGAGTTTCTCTCTCCCAGTGCCTGGCCAACAATCCCCCAAATGAAATTGATCATTCACCACACGGCTGTTAGCAGGACATTGCTGTGAGTGGAACGTTGCTGTGTGCAAATTAGGTGCTGCATTCACCCACAAAACACACAGTCACTACACTTTAGAGTGAATCCCACTGAAGTGTTTTCAGATCTTTGATGTTGTCGGTTCTGAGAATATTTATCTTTTAAGAAACTACGGAAAAAGTGGCTTCAAACTGAGACTGATTGAGGAATTTACATTTTAAGCCAAATGGTTTTACGGGTGAGAACAAGTGGAATTTCAGGCCTGGGGAGCTGAGTGCGTGTGTCTGCTTTTCTGTCCTGCGAGAGGGTCCCATCATAACGGAGCCCGAGAAGGGATGGGGGGCACAGACCCTCTCTGCTCTGACCTAGTTAATTGACCTCGCGTGTTCCTGCTCTCACCTTTGTGTGCCTGTATGGCTGCCTCCCTCCCCTCCGGTGCTGAACGATTCCTGTGTGTCTCAGTGTTATCGCCTGTGTGTACAATGCACAGTATGATTCACTCCTACCTATATTATACCATCCACACTCCCAAGTCAGTGACAACACGGTTTAGAGCCAGAGTAAAGCTACCTCTACACTGTCCTTATAAACTCCCAGGTTAGTGACAACAACAACAAATTACATTTGAATAGTGGTCAGAAGGATGTTCCAAGGTGGTGGGACTGCGACCACATGGGTTAGAGACAGAGTAAAGCTCCCCCTACATTGTCCGTATACACTCCCAGGGCAGCGAGGTTGTTTGTGGGGGGAGATGGGTGAGGTAGGGTGAATGCAGTGCTTTCCCCCTCCCCCCCCCACCACCCTCTCCCCCGTGCTCACCCAAGCATAGGGATGGGGTGAAAGGTGACACAGCCCATTAGGCCAGGAGGTAAGTGGGCGTGACATTCCTGCGTGGTTGTCGGCCAGAATCCGGCTCCTTTCCTGCTCTTTCTGTTAACTCTTCACTCCCAATATTCCAACCAGAAAACTAAAGGAAAACTATTAAACAGTGTGAGTGAATGTGCGTAAGTGAGTGTGCATGTACACTCTTTCCTTCACACCCTCACTCTGCCCTTCACAACCTCGCTCCACCCTTCGCACCCGGCTCCACCCCTCATACCTTCGCTCCACCCCTCATACCCTCACTGCACCCCTCACACCCTCGCTCCGCCCCTCATACCTTCACTCCCCACACACACTCTTGCTCTGCCCCTTACCTCTGCCCCTCACACCCTCGCTCTGCCTCTTGCCGAATTCCAACATGGGTGACTCTTGGCCGACAGTTCAGGATGGTGCTCCAGCGCAGTGCTGGAGACACCATCCTCTGTATGCGGTGTTAAACCAAGTTCACGTCTGTGTCTATTCAGATAGAAGTTAAGACGAGGATGAATGAATGTGTGAGTGAATGCGTGAGAGTGAGTGAATATGGGAGTGTATCAGACTCTGAGCTGGGTGTTGACATGTGCTATAGACTAGTGCTGGGTGTTGACATGTGTTGAAACAGAGAGCGCGAGAGACTGAGAGAACAGGGAAGATCGACAGAGAGTGACCAAAAAAAAATTGACAGAAAGAGAGTGTGAATGAGAAAGTTTGACAGGGAGAATGAGAATGATTGAGAAAGAGAGCAGTGTGGATGGGGTTGGAATTGGTTGGAGATTGCTGGAGTTCAGGATGAATGATTGATATGCGTTCCATTGGCAGGAAGAGGAGCCATGGGGTGGGTGTGAGGAAGCCGTACGATCACCTGGCTGTAATCCTGAAAATCATTTTCCTAGAAATAAACCGATAAGAAGCAGATTCCTGGCAAGTCAGACAGCCAGCGCTGATAGGGCCAAACAAGGAAAGCACAGGGGTGTCTAGGCTTTCCAGGAACTGGCGATCGCTGGGCAGCGAGACAGAGAATAACAGAACAAACGAGCAAGACTGTCAATGTGGACAGACTGGGGTTTTGAGGTGATGAGAGAGATGGTGCTGAGGAATCTTGTGCGTGTGAGGTGGGCGATCATCTGCTCCTGTCTGACACTGTGTTACTGTGGGTTGGAGATGCTGTTCTTAAAATGAGTCATTAAAGTTGGTACCTTTTCAGTTCACTAGGAGTCCTGTAGTGTATTGGTTAGGGCACTCGCCTCGCAAACGAGAGGTTCCGGGAGTTGATTCCCAGACAGGGCAAAACCTTACTCCACACACCTCTGTTTACCCAGCAGTAAGTAAGAACCCAGTTGTTAGTTGATTGGTTTCTGGAGGTAATAAACTCTTCAAAAAATAAAATGTAGTCACTCAATCCACGACTGTTTGTGGAACACTGCTGTGCATAAATGGCTGCCATGTTTCACCCACAAATATACGGTCAATTCACTTTAAACTAGATTTTGTGAAACGCTTTGAAACATCTCAACAATGTGATAAGGCGCTATATCAAATGCTAGGATTATGATTACTATTATTATAAAACCATGGTTCCGTCTGTGCCTGTCAGCTCACATATTGGGGTCGGATCAAGCACAAGGATTATTTATTTATTATCAATAATTAGTTACAATAAATGGCAACAGGATAGAGAGTTATAGCAACAAATAATCAGATAGAATATATAAAAATAAAACCCATTTTTACAAATTTACCCACAACCTGATGTTACAGTGAAGGCACCAGTTATTGACAGAGATCCCCCCATTCTGCAGCCCTCGTGGGACATACACCTTTGTGTAACAAGCACCATGGGGAGTGGGGGGAGATGATCACTAGGGGGTTGGAACGAGGATGGCATTTTGGGGGCAGATGTCCATCAAATAGAGGTTAGGGGCGCAAGCTGCTGGAAGGCATTACCTAGGGTCCGAGTTCGTGAACACGTTCCTACATACAGCACCTGGAATCCACCGATTGGCTTGCAGAAAGGCAAGCAGCTGCTGCTTAAACGCTGCACCCTCAACTATTGGAATGGACGTGTGCTTGAACTGCAGACAGGAAGATGGTGGCAATGCTCTCGTGCATTTCATACTGAGCTGTGCAAGCCCTTGACTGTCCAGTGCCTTGGGATGTTCTCCCGACGTTAAAGGCACTATACAAATGCTACTTGTTGTTGCTGTTGTGTTGCCCATCGAGAGGGTCACGGGAAGTTCCTGGTACCTACCATCCGCCTAGCGAAAGCTCAAACCTACGCTTGTCGGATGTCGAATGATCAACTCGCGTCCTTTCAGGGAGAGAATCCAACAATCTATCCCTGGAAGTTCCATGTGTAGATGGGATACATAGAATTCTCAGTTTTGTTTGGATACTCATCCGCCCTCACACCCTCTGTGTCCTCACACTCCACCACTGTCAAGCACTCTGGGACGCTACCCTGCATGGGGGGCGCTATATAAATGCAAGTTGTTGTTGTTGGGTTTCTGCATGTGTCAGACACCCGGTTGACCCAAAATTATAACTGCAACTGTGCACACAGTTCCATGCATCCCACCTATACATTGAAATCCAAGATATAGATTGTTGGAATGGAAGGCACACTCTTCCCCTGGAGGGACACATCCTAATTCCGGAGAGTATTAGGTGCAGGTTGTCAAGAGCCAAGTCTTGGGGATCCCAGAGAGTGCGTTGGGGTAACTGCTGGAACCCAGCTAAAGCCACATAGCTTGTCATTGAGAGCACTGTCTGGCAAGCTTTCCCACTGCTTGTCCAACTGGGACCATCCTACCCATTAGGGCTTTGGTTTGCAGGGTTAACAGGAGCTGAGTGGGAGGATTCCCTGCCCCCAGTGACTGGTCTGCCCTTCCAAGTCCTCCCGATGAGCCAGGCTGGGCTGAGCTGTCATCAGCAGTGCCCTGGAATACTGTGGACCCGGCTTGGTTCAGGAACCGGACTAGAGACCGTCACAGAGGGCATTCTGACATTCTATTGCCAAATATGTCACCCTGGAGCCAGTTCAGCTCAGAGGAAACCCAGCTTTCCTCCTACCCCCAGGAGGAGGATAGTTGGTTATTTGACTTCTGACAGATACAAGCTGAGCTCCCACTAGGTGGATAACAGGTACTAGGCACTCTCTGCAAACTTCCTACCCCTCACTGCCCTCCTCTCCTCCCCCTCATTGGCCTCCCCCTCATTGGCCTCCCCCTCATTGGCCTCTCCCTTTTAATTGGAGAGGAAGTCGATAGCGACCTTGACGGAGCGGGCGGTGGTCATGTCCATGCCGGTCACTCTGATCTCTGTGTCACCAAATTGCATGCTGGTCCTGATCTCTCGGCGGTGCCGGGAGCTGCCGGTGGGGGGCTGGTCAGGGGATGCCTGTGGGAGGTCCAGGCTGATGGTGCCGCACTTGCGGACGCCCGGCTCAGTGACGTAGGCCACGCTGTCGGCTGCACTGCAGTAGATGTTGATGAGGATCTTGCTCTGGCCACGCCGGGCTGGAGTGTAGCTGCGGTGAACCACCTCACCTACCGCCACTGACTGATCGGCTGCCACGAAGCTGTCAAAGACATCAGTGCACCAGCGCACACCGTCCTTCACCAGCAGCTTGTCCTGCGGGTGTTTGCCCTCCACAAAGGTGTTGAGGACCCCCACCCCGTAGGTGAGGGGCGAGCGCCGCACACGCACCACCCCGGGGTCCAGGCCAAACAGCACCGCCCCCTTCAGGATGGTCAGCCCCACATCCTGGGGGATGATAACCCGACACTTGCCGCCCAGCATCCCCTGCACTGCCTGCTGCAGCATCGCCGACTCGGCAAAGCCCCCCACCAAGAAGAGGAACCGCACCCCCCCGACCTCAGGTCTTCGCATCAGGTTCTCTGTGTGAGAGAGAGAGAGAGAGAGAGACATAGGGAGTGAGCGGGTGAGAGCATGAGAAAGAGGAAGAGAATGAGAGAGAGGAGGGGAGAGAGAGTGAGAAAGAGGAGGGAGATAATGAGACATTGAGGGGAGAAAGGGTGAGTGAGACAGAGTGGGAGGAAAGAGAGAGCGGAAAGAGAGATGGGGAGTGTGTGAGAGAGATAAGAGGATTGAGAGGGAGAGACAGACAGTGGGGTGGGCGGGTGGAGGGGAGGAAGGAAGGAAGAGAAAGGAGGGAAAGAGGGACAGTGAGACGATGACAGTGGGAGGGGGGAGGAGAGAGAGAGATTTACACAGACTGTACAGCATGAAAATTGGCCACTCGACCCAACCAGTCTGTGCCGGTGTTTATACTCCACACAAGTCTTGGCCCACAACTTACTCCCTCCCACACCCTCTATTTCCCTCTGCTTCATGTGAAGGTTCAGCTTCCTCTTGAATGCATCTACATTATCTGATTCAACCACCACTTCAGGCAGCGAGTCCACAATCTCACTACCCTCTGTGTTAGGTCCCCCTTTAAACATCACATCTCCTCACTTTATACGCTAGCCTCTGGATATAAAGTCCAGGACCCCATTGGCCTTTTTATAGCCTTATCCACCTGTGTAGCTATTTTTAGAGATTTGTGGATCTGAATCCCCAGATCTCTTTGCTTCGCTATTCCTCTTATGTTCCTACCATCTATATCAGTGGTGGCCAACCTTTTTGGTCAGCCAACGAAATAAATTTTCTTGGTTAAACATTTCTGGATTTATGCCATAAATTTGCACATGACACCAAACTGTGAATTAATTTGCATTTTTCTATATTAAACTTCATTTGCTACCAGTCTGCCTATCCTGCAAGCCTGTTTATATCTACCTGCATTCTTCTGCATATCGTCTTTACTGTTTATAGCCCCCCACCCCCAGTTTTGTGTCATGTGCAAACGTTGACACCACACCTATATCTGAATCCAAATTAGTTATGCATATGGTGAACAGCAGTGGTCACAACATGGATCCCTGCGTAACTTCCTGCTTCTTGCCATTCTGAGGAGATGCTCTTGACTCCTACCCTTTGCTTTTGGTTTCCTAACCATTCTTTAATCCATTCTGCTGCCTCTCCACACACCCCTATTTTACTCACGAGCTTCTCATGTGGCACTTTATCAAAAGCTTTCTGGAAATCCAGATACACCGCACTTCCCTCATCTATTTTATTGGTTATATCTTCAAAGAATTTGCTAAGGTTGGTCAAGTGTGACCTTGCTTTCATGAACCTATGTTGGCTGCACACAATTATATTCTCCTTCTCCAGATGACTAGTTACTTCATCTTTTATTATGGATTCCAAATACCTCATCCACAGCCAATATTAAGCTGACTGGCCTGGAGTCTCCTGAATTAGCTCTATCACCCTTTGCTGGAGTTTAACTGGGTAAAACCACTAGTTTACTATTGAGAAGAAAGAGACAGAGCCCGAGGGAGAGGGATGGGGAGCAGGAGGGGGAGATGGGGAGCGGGGGGAAAGAAAAGAGAGAGAGCTGGAGAGAGGGGGAGGTGACTGTGTGGGGAGGGGGAGCAAGGTAGAGGGGGAGCGATGGGGGAGGACAGGTGAAGGGGTTACTGACCTATGTGCTGAAGCACCTGTTTGATAGTCGGCTGGAAGAGCTGGTTAATGGCCTCAGGAGAGAGACGCAGCATTCCCTGAGAGGACCATTGGACTGCGTTACATCTGGGGACAGAGAGAGAGAGAGAGAGAGAGTGTGTGAATGCAGAGAGAGAAAGCGAACAGAGAGAGAGTGAACAGAGAGACAATGAAAGTAAACAGAGAGAAAAGAGAGAGAAAGATAAAACAGTGAGAGAACAGAGAGAGAATCCTAGAAATTTTCAGCCCAGAAGGAGGCCATTCGGTCCAGAGTGTCTGCCTTGGCTCTCAGAGCACCTATCCATCCAATCCTCCTACTCCTCTCTATCTCCACATCCCTCTCTCACTCTCTCTCCCACACATTCTCTCTCTAAAATTCTCCCCCCCCCACTCTCTCACACTCTCTCTCCCTCTCTCTCTTTCACTTCCTCTCTCTCACACACATACTTTCTCACACGCATGCACTCTCTTGCTCTCACAGACACACTCTCACACTCTCTCTCTCACTCTCTCTGATCTCCTACGTGCTCCTCCTGATGGCAGCCTCCACGCTCTGTGATCTGTGCCTCCTGTAGAAGTCTATGAAGGAGAAGGGCAGGGAGATATTGAGTGCGTTGGGCCGGTTGGGTGATGCTGTCCGTTTCCGGGCCTCAAAGGCAATCATCAGGTCCACCCAGGCGGCCGGTCTCTTCAGCTTAAAACAACGAATGAAATCCCAGCCGAAAATCTGTCCCAGCAAATCCTCGAAGGCCAGGTCCACACCCAGCGCCCCGTGAGGGCCCCCTGCGAGAGAGACACCAACGTGAATGAGAGACACAACACCAATGTGAGCGAGAGACATATCACTGTGAGCGAATTTTGTCTCTCTGTGAGTAGAGTGTGTTGAGCAGGAGACATAACACCAACGTGAGGGTGTGATGTGAGCACACAATAGATACTGGCCATGGAAAAAAAGAACAAAGAGATCTGACGTTTAATAGCATCTAATGTGGAGGGATTTTGCATGTCCGAGGGTTTACAGCACACTGACAGCACATGCAGGTGTGTTGTGTATGGAGTGTGCTGCGTTGAGCTCTGCTTGTCACAAACTATGTCTATGTATCAGTACCTGCCTGGCTCAGGGAGTCCACCATTACACTATATAAAAGCACATAGCTTGCCATTGATATCGGTGTCTTGCAAGCTTTCCCGCTGCTTGTCCAGCTAGGACCACCCTACCCATTAGGGCTTTGCCTTGCAGGGTTAACAGGAGCTGAGTGTTAGAATTACCTGCCCCCCCACCGTGACTGGTCTACCCTTCCAGGTCCTGCCAACGAGCCAGACAGGGCTGTGCTGTCATCAGCGGTGCTCTGGAATACTGCAGACCTGCCTTGCTCATGAACCGGAAGAGAGACCAGTCACAGAAGGTGGGTTTGAATCTGACATTCAGTTGCCAAACATGTCACTTTGGAGCCAGTGGAGCCCTGGAAACCCTGGCCGCTCCCCACAAGGAGTGGACTGTGTGTTCCTGTAGCCAGTCATTGTGGGGCTTGAGGTGATACCATTTCTAGCCACGAGGTGGTGATTCTGCTCCACCTGCCCAGGTCCAGCAGTGGCTGAACCTGAGTGAGAGACATGGGGCTCTCAGTCTCTGGCTTTCTCCCCGTGTCCATGAGCCCAGCTCTCTCCTCAGTCTTGGTCTCACTCAGTCTCCTCCACCCTCACCTACGGCTCAGAGGGTTGTGTTTTCAGTACAGAAAACTTTCCCTTCTCTTTTCCAATAGCTCCGCGGGATCTTTCACATCCACCTGGACAGGCTCAGATGGAGCCTTGGTTTAATGTCTCATCTAAAGGATGGCACTTCTGCCCCAACCCCTCAGCGCAACACTGGAGCCTGGGCCTGGACTGTGATCGCAGAGACCCAACGTGGAGCATGAACCCACATCGTTTTGAACCAGGCGAGAGGCAGAGATGAAAGATTCCTTTGCATATAATAAGGGCTCATCCTATCGATTGTAAGGAAAGCATTGATTGACCTCAGACCCTCAATCCCTTGCCCCCAACACTCACACCCTTTGACCATCACCACTGGCCTTGAGCCCCAATTGGTTCCACATCCGAACCACCCCCTGTCCAGTGCTGGGTACCTAAGTGTGGTGTGGTGAGGTGTACTGAGGTGAGATGTAGTGAGGTGTGTAGTGAGGTGTAGTGTGGTGTGGTGAGGTGTGATGAGCTGTGTTGTGTAGTGAGGTGTGGTGCGGTGTGAGGTGTAGTGAGGTGTGCTGTTGTGCGGTGTGGGGTGTAGTGCTGACCTGAGGCCTTGTACAGCTCTTTCAGTGTTCCCCGTGATTCCTCGATCTGGTGCACCGTCAGGTCCACGGTGCCACCACCACAGTCAGCCACAATGTATTGGTCACCTGTCACACCGACACGGTCAGAGCAGGTCAGGGGTCAAACACAAACAACCCTCAGTGCTACGACCCCCTGTCTGTACAGCCCCTTTCCTCAGTGACCACTCCCCTTACGACCCCTACCCCCGCACCCTCCCACCCTGAATGTGACCCTCCCTGCCCCACCTCCCCTACCTGGTTGCATCTCCGCCCACAGCTCGCCAACGCCTGTCTCCACCAGGAAGGTGCGGCTGTGCCGAGAACGTCTCAGCTGTTCCCGGGCTGTGGGAGACAGGAAAAAAACACATTCGATCCTACGATTTCACTCACCCCAGCCCACCCCAACTCAGCCCAACCTAGCCCAGCCCACCCAAATCCCCCACCCCCGCCCAACCCAACTCAGCCCAACCTAGCCCAGCCCACCCAAATCCCCCCCCCCACCCCAGCCCACCCCAACTCAGCCCAACCTAGCCCAGCCCACCCAAATCCCCCCCCCCACCCCAGCCCAACCCTCCCCACCCCAGCCCCACTGCAACCCAGCTCCACCCCAGCCCCACCCCACATCAATCCAGCCCATCCCAGCCCTCGCCACCCCACGCCAACCCAACCCTCTCCACCCCACAACATCTCACCCCAACACACCCCACAGCGGAGGGGTGACAGGTGGGAAGGGGAGCGGGGACGGTACAGGGGAGGAGAGTGGGGACGGTGTGGGGGGAGGAGAGCAGGGACGGGAGGAGAGCGGGGGGGCAAGGGTGGGAGGAGAGCTGACTAACCCTGTCTGAAGCTGGAGTGGATGGAGCCGGGGCTGGGGCAATTGCCCGGTCGGGTCCCCGGGTGCTGGGGGCTCAGCTCATGCAATTGGTGGAGACGTAGTTTTCGACAGTAAATCGCTGCTGCCTCAGGCTCCAGGGCGATCAACAGCTGCTCCGCGAACTCACGGGAGGCCAGGCCCGCCTGGGAGAGACCCCGACACTGAGCACTCCTCCAACATTGAGTGCCCTCTCCTGCGACACTGAGCTCCCACCTCCCCGTGACACTGAGCTCCCACCCCCCCCACCCGCGACACTGAGCTCCCACCCCCCCCACCCGCGACACTGAGCTCCCACCCCCCGCGACACTGAACGCGCACCCCCCCGCGACACTGAGCGCCCACCCCCCCGTGACACTGAGCTCCCACCCCCCCCGCGACACTGAGCTTCCACCCCCCCCACCGCGACACTGAGCTCCCACCCCCCCGCGACACTGAACGCGCACCCCCCCCGCGACACTGAGCTCCCACCCCCCGTGACACTGAGCTCCCACCCCCCCCCCCGCGACACTGAGCTCCCCCCCCCCCCCCCCCCCGCGACACTGAGCTCCCACCCCCCCGCGACACTGAGCTCCACCCCCCGCGACACTGAGCTCCCACCCCCCGCGACACTGAGCTCCCACCCCCCCGCGACACTGAGCTCCCACCCCCCCGCGACACTGAGCTCCCACCCCCCGCGACACGGAGCTCCCCCCCCCGCGACACTGAGCTCCCACCCCCCCCGCGACACTGAGCTCCGCACCCCCCCCGCGACACTGAGCTCCCCCCCCCCCGACACTGAGCTCCCACCCCCCCCGCGACACTGAGCGCCCCCCCCCGCGACACTGAGCGCGCCCCCCCCCGCGACACTGAGCGCCCCCCCCCGCGACACTGAGCGCCCCCCCCCTCGCGCGACACTGAGCGCCCCCCCCCTCGCGCGACACTGAGCGCCCCCCCCCTCCGCGCGACACTGAGCGCCCCCCCCCTCGCGCGACACTGAGCGCCCCCCCCCCTCGCGCGACACTGAGCGCCCCCCCCCTCGCGCGACACTGAGCGCCCCCCCTCGCGCGACACTGAGCGCCCCCCCCCCTCGCGCGACACTGAGCGCCCCCCCCCCTCGCGCGACACTGAGCGCCCCCCCCCCTCGCGCGACACTGAGCGCCCCCCCCCCTCGCGCGACACTGAGCGCCCCCCCCCTCGCGCGACACTGAGCGCCCCCCCCCCTCGCGCGACACTGAGCGCCCCCCCCCCCGCGCCCCCCCCCTCGCGCGACACTGAGCGCCCCCCCCCTCGCGCGACACTGAGCGCCCCCCCCTCGCGCGACACTGAGCGCCCCCCCTCGCGCGACACTGAGCGCCCCCCCCCTCGCGCGACACTGAGCGCCCCCCCCCTCGCGCGACACTGAGCGCCCCCCCCCTCGCGCGACACTGAGCGCCCCCCCCCTCGCGCGACACTGAGCGCCCGCCCCCCCTCGCGCGACACTGAGCGCCCCCCCCTCGCGCGACACTGAGCGCCCCCCCCTCGCGCGACACTGAGCGCCCCCCCACCTCGCGCGACACAGAGCGCCCCCCCCACCTCGCGCGACACTGAGCGCCCCCCCACCTCGCGCGACACAGAGCGCCCCCCACCTCGCGCGACACAGAGCGCCCCATCCCCACCTCGCGCGACACAGAGCGCCCCATCCCCACCTCGCGCGACACAGAGCGCCCCCATCAACACTGAGGCCCCCCTCAGCCGCCCTCACTCACCAGGTATGCGGCTTCCCTCATGAACTGTTTCGCCGGCTGTTTCCATATAGCGGGGACTGTGATCACCCAGCGCACAGCCTCCGCCTCTAGTGGCTCCTGGGCATGATCGGCAAGCTCCTGTACACAACACAGAACACAGCCAGTCACTGTGTAACCTCACACAGCCAGTCACTGTGTAACCTCACACAGCCAGTCGCTGTGTAACCTCACACTGTGTAACCTCACACAGCCAGTCACTGTGTAACCTCACACAGCCAGTCGCTGTAACCTCACACTGTGTAACCTCACACAGCCAGTCACTGTGTAACCTCACACTGTGTAACCTCACACAGCCAGTCACTGTGTAACCTCACACTGTGTAACCTCACACAGCCAGTCACTGTGTAACCTCACACTGTGTAACCTCACATACCCTTCAGTCATTATCCCCATTTCTCATTCCTTATTATCTTATAATATTGATCATCCCGTGGGGTGGGGGTTGCGGTGTGTGGGGGGTGAGGTGTGTGGGTGGTGAGGTGTGGTGGGGGGGTGAGGTGGGTGGTGTGTGTGTGGGGAGGGCTGAGGTGTGCGTGGGGGTGAGCTGAGTGGTGTGTGGGAGATGTGGGTTGTGCTGGTGTAGGGGATCCGTACCATCAGGGCGTGGTGTCGGAAGTAAGAGAGTGCGTGGGAGAAGACCTGGAGCGCTCGGAGCCGCTTCCCATTCACAGCTTCCAACTCCGTGTCCATCGTCAGCTCCTGGAACACACAGTGAAATCTCTGTATTTCACTCCACACAGACACCCGCGCCCCATGCAGAGACCCTCACCCCACGTACAGAGACCCTCGCCCCACACCTACAGGCCACCTACGCTGGTGCTGTGGATTTTCATTTTGAACTTGTCGAAGTAGAGCCAGTGTTTAGCCTCCTCGGGCTCCAGGTCGTGGTAACAATCTCTGGCCGCGAAACCAAAGCTGTGGAATTGTGCAGCTGGCGTCAGGAGCAGGCAGGTCGGGGTCTTCTGGTTAGCAACGCCAGGGTCTCCACCTTCCCACCGCCTGGCACAGAGGCAGCCATCAATCTCACATTACACATAGTCTAGCAAAACATCCACAGGGCATGCAATACACACTGCATCCCACTACAACCCTACACAGCATGTAATACACCCCGCACAGCATGTAAATCACCCCATTCAGCATGTAATGCACCCCACACAGCATTTAGTACACTGCACACAGCATCCCACTACACACAGCATCCCACTACACACAGCATCCCACTACACACTATTGGATACTCATTAAGACAATAAGGACCAATTGACTAGGACCAGTGGAAGGGGATCAGGAGGCAGAAAAGCAGCAAGTAGGGAGAACTGAGTAGAGGGCTTTTAGTTGGACTGTTTAATTTTGTAACTGGTGAGCTGCAATAAAAGAGTTGTAGACATTGTTTGGTGAGGACATAACACACCCCGCATCCCAAGGCACCCCGCATCCCAAGGCACCCCGCATCCCAAGGCACCCCGCATCCCAAGGCACCCCGCATCCCAAGGCACCCCGCATCCCAAGGCACCCCGCATCCCAAGGCACCCCGCATCCCAAGGCACCCCGCATCCCAAGGCACCCCGCATCCCAAGGCACCCCGCATCCCAATACACTCCACGCAACACCCCAATACACCCCACACAACATCCCAATACATATACCATCCCAATACACCTCACACAGTGGTCAACTATAATGCAGATTATAGTACGGAATAAAGCTACCTCTACTCTGTTCATCCAAACTCCCAGGTCTTTATTAGGGACGGAGTAAAGCTCCCTCTACACTGTGCATCCACGCTCCCAGGTTAGGGTTAGAGACACAGTAAAGCTCTCTCTGCACTGTCTGTCCACTCCCAGGTCAGTGGTAGGGGTAGAGTTGAGCTCCTCTCACCTCATCATGTGGATGGACTCGGGTTCGTGGGTCAGGCTGTATGCATAGCCACTGGCTGTCGTCCCGAAGTCAATGGCGATGACCACCTGGAATGGCTGGTAGTGCGGAGAGCCACCGTCCGATCTCTGTAAACCGGCAGGAGTCAATGTGGCCCATAACTGTGTCAGTCTCACATCTGTGTGTGTATGTGTGTGACTGTGTGTGTTGTCTGTCTGTCTGTGTATAAATGTATGTGAGCATATGAGAATGTGTGTGGTGAGTGTGTGAGTGAATGAGTGTGTGTACATGAGTGTGTCTGTGTGTGAGTGAGTGTGTGCGTGAGTGAGTGTGTATTTGTGTGTCTCTGAGTGTGTGTATATGTGTTTGTGTGTGAGTGAGTGTGTGCCCCCACGGTGTATGTGGTGATGATCACATACCAGGGTGGGTGAGGGTGTCAGGGGGGCGACACCACAGCTGTCCCCTAGTAATGGTGAGTTCGGGGGGGATGGAGTCAGTGATCTCTCATCCCCATTGTCTAGCAAAAGAAACAAAATGTTATAGACATCCACAAACACTCACACAGACATAGCCTCATACCCACCCTCGCACACTTTCACACATACCCTCACATCCTCATTTTTTTAGGATTCAGCTGGATGTCTGACATATGTAGAAACTCATCATCATACTTAAGAGTATCCAAACCAAGCTGAGATTTCCACGCATCCTACCTACATATGGAAATCCCAGAGATAGATTGTTGGAATGGAACGCACACTCTCTCCCTGGAGGGACACATCCTGTTTACCTAATTCCGGAGAGTATTAGGCGCAGGTTGGCAAGAGCTAAGGCTTAGGGACCCCAGAATGTGTGTTGGGGAACTGCTGGAGTCTAACCAGCTAAAACCATATAGTTTACCATTGATGGGTTTGTCTGGCAAGCTTTCCCACTGCGGGTCCAGCTAGGACCACCGTACCCATTAGGGCTTTGGCTTGCAAGGTTAACAGAAGCTGAGTGGGATGATCCCAATGACTGGTGTGCCCTTCCAATTCCTGCCAATGAATTGTCATCACCAATGCCCTGGAATACTAGGGACCCGCCTGGCTCAGGAAGCGGACTAAAGACCGTCACAGAGGGCTGGCTCGATTCTGACATTCCATTGCCAGGCACGTCACCTTGGGGCCAGTTCAACTCTAAGGAGATCCTACTTATCTACACCCTCATACACACCCTCACACAGCCTCGTACACAGACACACACAGTATAATAATCTCTACAGAGAGTCTGTAAAACCAAATGTTTCAAAATGCTTCACAGGATTCACTCTAAAGTGTAGTGACTGTTTTGTAGATGAACATCGCAGCCAATTTGCGCGCAGCAACATCTCACAAACAGCCATGAAGTGAATGAGAGACTTTCCAAGATCACATGATTGATTTGGATAAAGAAGACCCTTCGACCCACCTGATCTCATCCTCCAGAATCTCAACCGTACCATACCCCCATCATGGCATCAAGCTCCTAATTAAATCAGTCCTGTGTCCGGGGCTCAACCACCCTTGCTGGTTCCACTGTACCCCTCAACTTGGTGTTGCACTGTCTTGGAGTTTTTTCAATCTTATTTAAAATATTAACACCTCTATAACATCTTCTCTGAGTCACCTTGTCTCCAGACTGATGAGCCCGAGTTTGTCTAATCGTTGCTCACAGCTCATTCCTCTAACACTAGGGATCAGCCGCGTTGCTCTCCTCTGCACTGTCTCTAGGGTCTGAGCAGCCCCTTATGTCACAGTGACCAGGACTGTCTGCAGTGTTCAAGGTGGGGCCTGACCCGAGCCCTGTCCAGTGTGACGTCTGGGGATCTGAACTCACATGATTGACAATCTAGCGTCCTGTTTGCCTTGTTTATTGCTGCCTCACACTGTGTGACATAGTGAGGAACGAGTCAACTAACACCTCGAGATCTCTCTCAGCTCCTCCTTGGCAAGTTCTGTCCCATTCGTGGAGTATTTGTGTTTCCTATTCTTGGATCCTATACGTAGTGCCTTACATTTATTAGTATTAAACTTCATTTGCCAGTTATCAGCCCATGTGCACACACCCTATCAGGCTCTCTTTGTAGGGCCTTTGCTGCCTCCTCTGATTCCACTGTACCCCCCGACTTGGTGTCATCTGCAAGTGTAACTGTCTTACACTGGGTCAGTGAATCCAGGTCATTAACATATACAAAGAATAGGCTTGATCTGGGGGATTGTTGGCCAGGACACAGAGAGAGAGAAACTCCCTTCATTTTTCAAATAACGCCACAAGATCTTTAATGTCCGCTTGAACAGGAACAGACGGGACCTCAATTTAACATTTCATCCAAAGGACGGCACCTCTGACAATGCGGCGCTTTTGCCACCACCGCATTGGAGCATCAGCCTGGACTCTGACAGTCTCTGACAGTACAGGATGAAGTTAGGCACAGATGACATTGGCTGTTACAGGCACTCGAGACAAGAGGGTGATGGAGGCTGTGTTCTCAATCTCAGACTGTCAGCTAGTCTGCCAGGAGAGGCCTGCAGTTAGACTCCCTCCTCGCTCCCCACTTCCCCCCCACCGATAGAAGTGGAGCCAGGGTTTGCCGAGTGCCCCTCCCCCCAGCCCCCGCAGCTCACGCCGCACCATATAACAAGAAACAGATGTAAATTCTTCCACACACACAGACCGAGCCAGAGGCCCCACTCCCCCACTCCCAGCCTCACGCTCCCACAGCAAGAGGGTAGAGGTGGGGGGGGGGGGCGAGAAGGGGGAAGCGAGGGGAGAGTGAGGGGAGAGCAAGGGGGCGAGCAAGGAGGAGAGCGAGGAGGGACAAGGGGGGCATTAAGGGAGAGCGAGGGGGCGAGTGAGGGGGAGAGTGAGGTGGCGAGTGAGGGGGAGAGTGAGGGAGAGAGCAAGAGGGAGAGAGAGGGGGAGAGTGAGGGGGGAGACTGAAGGGAAGAGTGAGGAGATGAGGGGAGGGCGAGTGAGGTCAGCAGAAAGCGAGCAGAACAAGGGGGCAAGCAGGTGGGGCAAGTAAGGGGGCACGAGTAAGGGGGAGTGAGGGTAGAGCGACGGGGCGAATAAGGAGGGTGAGGGGAGAGCGAGGGGGTGAGTGAGGGGGCAAGTGAAGGGAAACAAGGGGGCAAGCGAGGGGGTGAGGAAAGAGCGAGGGGCGGACAAGGTAGGGCGAAGGCTTGAGCAAGGGGTTAGGGGAGAGTAAAGGGGTGAGCGAGGGGGACAGGGAGTGGGAGGAGTGAGGACTGAGTGAGTGGTGAGAGAGGGAGTGAGCAAGGGGGCAAGGGGGAAGCAGGGGGGCGAGTAAGGGGGGTGAGTAAGGGGAATGAGAGGAGAGCGAGAGCATTCGTGAGGGGACAAGCGCGGGGAGTTGAGTGGGTGAGCGAGGGGGGCGAGGAGAGAGCGAGGGGGTGGGCAAGAGGGGGCGAAGGCTTGAGCAAGGGGTTAGGGGATAGTAAGGGGTTGAGCGAGGGGGAGGATTGAGGAGTGAGTGGTAAGCGAGGGGGCTATGCTGAGTGCTACTGGCACCAGGCTGTCCTGGGCAGTGTGGGCACAATAACAGGATAACAATGGCCCTTTAAGAGCCTGGCTGAGTGAGGGGGGGAGGGGGGGCTTTGGGAATGCTCAGCCCTTCCCGCCATTGTCTCCGTGTTTTTTTGGGAAGTGGGCGTCTCCTGGGAAAGGGATCTGAGCCTCTCCCGTGTCGGCTGGAATCTTGGCTGCGATCCCACTGCTCAGCTCCCCTGTCAGACAGTGAGTGGGAGCAAGCGGGGATTCAGACGGGGGACAGTGTGTGAACGTGTGGACGGTGGCCATCCCCGCTCCCGGCCCTACACACACCACACTGTCCTCACACACACACACACACACACATCGTCCACACACAAACACCATGCACACACACACCGTGCACACACACACACACACAGACACACCGCCCACACACACACAGATCGTCCACACACAAACACCATGCACACACACCATGCACACACACGCACACCATCTACATACACGCACTGTGCAGACACACACATACACACCGCCCACACCACACGACGTCCAGACACACACACACAGTGTCCACACACACAAACACACCATTCACACACACACACCACCGTCCACACACATACACCATCCACACACACACACGCCCTTCAATACACACACACCGCCCACACACACACACACCATCCACACTCACACACCATCCACACACATACACCGTCCACACACGCACACTGTCCACACACACACACCATCCACACACACATGCACACACACATACACACACACATCGCCCACACATACATAACGTGCAGACACACACACCGTCCAGACACACACACATAGTGTCCACACACACAAACCGTCCACACACACACACCGTCCACGCACGCACACCATCCACACACGCACACCATCCACACACACACACCATCCACACACACACACACACCATCCACACACACACAAACCATCCACACACTGTCCACACACACACATACCGTCCACACACATATACACACACCGTCCACACACACACACAAACACACCATATACACATACGCGCACACGCGGGCACTGTCGACCCACACAAACACACCTTATACACTTATTTTTATATTATTATTATTATACAGTCCACACACACACCATCGACACACACACTCACACATGCACCGTCGACACACACACTGTCCACACACGCACACCATCCACACACACTCTCTACACACATACACCGTCCACACATACACATACACACCATCCTCACACACACATGCACACAGGTACACATACACACACACACACAACTCTGACAGGAGCAACTCTACCTCCATCTGAACCATCTCGGGAAGGTGGAGGATGGTGGGGGGCACCTACAAATCTCACCTACAAATGAAACTGCACGAGAGATGTCTGTACAGTGAGGGATGTCTGTACAGTGAGAGATGTCTGTACAGTGAGGGATGTCTGTACAGTGAGAGATGTCTGTACAGCGAGGGATGTCTGTACAGTGAGGGATGTCTGTACAGTGAGGGATGTCTGTACAGCGAGAGATGTCTGTACAGTGAGAGATGTCTGTACAGCGAGAGATGTCTGTACAGAGAGAGATGTCTGTACAGCGAGAGATGTCTGTACAGAGAGAGATGTCTGTACAGTGAGAGATGTCTGTACAGTGAGTCCTACCTGTGTTGAGACTCCTCATGTCTGTGTTTACAGTTGTCATGTTTATCCTCTGTCAGGCTCCAAAACATCAACTTTCCTGTAAAAGAAGGGAAAGGAGTTCCCGGGCTGGGTGTCAGTGCTGATGCTGTTCTAGCTGTCGCTGCCGCTGCCTGGCTGTGTGTTGCTCAGTCGCTCCCTGGCCGGCCAACGCGCAGTGTCACTGACTGTAGCTCACAGCTTCACTAAACCCTATAACAAGAAGCAGATGGAGTTGTGCTGACTGATTGCAGCTCTCTGCTGGTGGAGCTGTTAGACAGTGAGGTGATGGTGGGGGGGTGGGCTCAGAGCAGGAGTCGCCAGCAAAGTCCCCCGCCCAGGCTGCCCTCCCACCCCCCCGGACGTCCTGACTAACTCACTAGTTATTAATAGTCACTCTGGCAGTCAAGGGGTTTGAAAAGAGACGCCCCTCCCCAGTCCCTGCCTCGCACGTTAACCCCTTCCTCTCTGACCCAGCCTCTGGCTCAGCTATTCACACTCGCGCCTCCGGGTGAGGAGCTTGTGTGTTTGAGCTCCCCCACCCTCCCCCATCACATCAGATTGAGCTCACAGTCCAGGCTGATGCTCCAGTGTAGTGGGGGGGGAGAGAGTGCTGCATTGTCAGAGACGCCTGTGCCCTGTCCAGGTGTACATTAAAGATCGCGCTGTGCTATTCAAAAAGAGAAGAGTTTCTCTATCCAGAGTTCTATAATAATAATCCTTGCATTTGATAAAGCGCCTTTCAATCGCAGCATCAGTCGCACAGGTAAAATCAGTCACTCACTTCACATCTGTTTGTGGTATGTCGCTGTGCACAAATTGGCTGCCGTGTTCACCCACAAAATACACAGTCACTACACTTTACAGTGAAATCTGTGAAGTGGTGTGAGAGGTTTTGATAAGAATCTGTAGCAAGGGAGTGAGGGAAGGAAGGGTGAGGGAGGGAAGGAGGGAGGGAGGAGGGAAGGAGAGAGTGATGGAGGATGGGGGGGACAGGGAGTGATGGAGGAAGGAGAGAGGGAGGATGGAGGGACGAAAGAGGAGGAAGGGAAGGAGGGAGGAAAGAGGGAGGGAGGGAGGGAGTAATGGAGGAGGGATGGAGTGGTGCGGAATGGAGGGAGGGAGGGGGAGAGAAGGAGGTTGTGAGAGAAGGAGGAGGGATGGAGTGATGGAGGAGTGAGGGAGGGAGTGACGAAAGAGGGAGGAAGGAGGGAGTGACGAGGGAGGCGGGAGGGAGGGAGTGATGGAGGAGGGAGGGAGTGATGGAGGAGGGGGAGTGACGGAGGAGGGAGGAAGGAAGGAAGGAAGTTAGGAGTGAGGGAGGGGGGAGCGATGGAGGAGATGAATTGAGTCTTGGTTTAAGAAAACAAAGTGTAAAACTAAGAAAATGTATAATTTGTGGGTTTGGTTAGCTGCCAGATTGGGGCCCTGGGCTGCTTATTTACACCCCTGCTGTGTCTCTCTCACTCCCTCTCTCTTTTTCTGTCTCTGTCTCTCTCACACCCTCTCTCTTTCTCTCTCTCACACTATCTTTTAACTCTCTCTCACGCATTCTCTCATTCGCTATCTCTCTATCTCTCACACACTCTATCTGATTCATTCTCACTCTATCTTTCTCACACACATGGGAAAGGGAGGGAAGGAGGAAGGGAGGCGGAAGAGGGAGGGGAGAGAGAGGAGAGGGGAAGAGAAGGGAGGAGAGATGGAGGAGGGGGAGAGCGAGATGGGGGGAGGGGGGGGAGGATGAGAGAGGAGAAGGGAGAGGGAGCGAGAGGGAGAAACTAAGTAAGAGTGGGAGAGAGGTTGAAATTGAGTGGGTGGGAGGGGGAAGGAAGAGAGGGAGGGAACCATTGCTCTAGGAGCTGGAAAGGACAGTAGACATATATTCACAGCAGAGGAGGACATTTCCCCATCGTGTCTATGCTGGTGCTCGCTCCCTCACTGGAGCTCTCTACTCTAATCCCATTCCCTGCTCTCTCCCCATCGTGTCTGTGCTGGTGCTCACTGCCTCGCTGGAGCTCTCTAATCCCATTCCCTGCTCTCTCCCCATCGTGTTTGTGCTGGTGCTCGCTTATCGAAAAACTCCCATCATCCGACCCCTTCAGGAGGAAAGAGAGGGGCAGGGGAGACTGGGACTCTTATTGACCGAAGTACGGAGGGCAGTTTTTACTGCCTCAGACACGTGCCCTCCCTCATGCCCCTCTTCTGGGCTGTTCGTCTCACAGTCTGTGACTGAACCTGGAAGTGTGAACCTGCAGTATTCCCAGACCACCACACGATGGAGGCAAAGCATAGCAATTAAAGTAGCTAATTTTTTGGTCAGCCAGGTGCCCAACACACACGGAAACCCATCACCATGCTCCAGTCCCCAAACCAGACTGAGAGTTCCTCATATTTAATAACAATAATAATCCTTGCATTAATATAGCGCCTTATCATGTCTTTGAGACGTTTCAAAGCGTTTCACAGAATATACTGTAAAGTGAATTGACTGTGCCAATTGCGCAAATTGTTAATTTTTTTAAAGGGATTATTACCCCTGGAAAAGCGATCCACCAATCGACTAGCCATTGGGTTCCTACTTACTGTTTTGCCCCGCCTGGGAATCAAACCGAGTCCTCTTGTTTGCAAGGCGAGTGCTCTAACCACTAAGCTACAGGACTCCATATTTATGCCATCTGCACATGGAAGTGTATAGAATGGAATGTACATTCTCTCTCCCTGGAAGGATACATCCTTCTTATCCAATCCCAGGGAATATTAGCTGCAAGTTGGCAAGAGCCAAGGATTGGGGACCCCAGGGTATGGGGTAACTGCTGGTGTTACATAATATCCTTCACACAGAATAACACAGAGCACTTTACAATGGCTGGGGGAGGCAGGAGGCTGATCAGGAGGGGCAGAGGAGGAGGGATAGCAAAAAGACACAAATAGATTTTAACAACAACAAAAAAAATTGCATTTGTATAGAGCTTTTCACATCGGGAGGATGTCCCAAGGTGCTGGACAGAGTTTCAGACCCAAGCTGGGGGTCGGGGTTGGGGAGAATGGAGGGCAGGGAGATCAAAAGCATAGTTGAAGAGGAGGGTCTTGAGATGGGTCTTGAAGGAGGCAAGGGAGGGGGTGAGGCGGAGGGACTACGGGATGGAGTTCCAGAGGGTGGGGGCAGAGTGGCAGAAGGCCAACCCGCCAGTAGTGAGGCGAGCGAGGCGTGGGACGTGAAGCAGGCCGGAGCTCGCTGAGTGGAGGGAGCGAACAGGATGATAGGGGGTAAGGAGGTTACAGAGGTAGGGGGAAGCAAGACCATGGAGGGCTTTGAAGGTAAGGACCAGGATATTGAACTGTATCCTCTGTGTGATGGGAAGCCAGTGGAGTTGGGCGAGGATGGGGGTGATTGGGTGTGGGAGAGGACATGGCCTGCTGAGTTCTGGATCATCTGCAGGCTGTGAAGGGAGGAGTTGGAAAGGTTGGCAAGCAATGAGTTTGCATAGTCAAGCCTCGATGTAATGAAAGCATGTGTAAGGGTTTCGGCAGCCTGCGGTGTGAGAGTGGCCGAGTCCGGTGATGTTGCGGAGGTGGGGAAGGCAGAGCGGAGCATGGCAAAATGTGGGGTAGAAAGTTAAGGGTCAAACAAGATGCCAAGGTTCTGGACTGGCTCAGTAAGGTGGAGTGTGCAACCATAGATAGTGATCTGTCAGCGCCTGAGATGTGGAAGCGCTGACGGGAGCCAATCAGGAGAGCCTCGGTCTTGTTGACATTCAATTGAAGAAAGTTAGCTCTCATCCAGGACTTGATGTCTGACAGACATTCTGTCAGGACAGCAGTGGTCCTGGAGTCAAGGGTGGAGTCAGAGAGATAGAGTTGGGTGTCATCCGCATACATGTGGAAGTTGACCCCATGTCTGCGGATGATGATAGCAAGAAGGAGCATATAGATATTGAAGAGGAGGGGACCAAGGATAGGTTCCTGAGGAATCCTGCACAAGCCGATTGTGGAGATGAAGTGGATTTAAGGTGGGGATTGAAGACAGATTGAGAGAGGGAGGAAGTTTGAGAAGTTAGGTGTGTAGAATTGGAAAGATCGGTCACCAATTAGAATCCGGCCTGTAACTCACTCCCGGGATCTATTTTCTGGAGCTGGGTGGATGGAGAATGTTCTGGTGGGAGGTTGGGATGGGGAGTGTTGGGGTGGGAGGAATGTTGTAGGGCAGGTGTTATAGGTGGGGAGTGTTTTGGGGCGGGGGGGGGGGATAGTGTTGTAGTGGTGGGGTGGGGGAAGATGCCAGGCACTGCTGCAGTCTGCCACACAGACCCATTAGATTGCTGTCCTTGCCTCTCAGTGTCACGGTGCTAACCTTGGTGAGTAATGTCTCCCGAGGCCCTGGTTGTGATCGAGACACTGAGCTTTGCTGACAGGTTAATGGTTAGTGAAGAGGGGTCACGAGCAGGCCTGATTTAAATATAGATGAATCTCTACATTCTAGGAAAGCACACGTTCTAGGAAAGCACACGGACAATTGTATCAATATTGAGGGTAAGTGAAGTTGAGGGAGTTTCGGATACGCTCCGAGGGCAAGGACCGATTCATTACATCATTCCCAGAGACACTGTTATTATTAAGTGCTCCAAGATGCTACCCCGTGTGAAGGGTGCAATGTAAATGCAAGTTGTTGTTATTATTCCTCGTTGTGTATTGTAGAGGGAGAGTGACAGTGTAGAGGGAGCTTTACTCTGTCTCTAATCCGAGTGGCGACAGTACAGTCCAAGTTCTGGGAGCCCATCATTGGCAAAGGATTGAGTTTAGAAGTTAAGATAATCCTTTATAAATCACTGGTTAGGCCTCAGCTGGAGTACTGTGTCCAATTCTGGCCACCATACTTTAGGATGTTAGGGTCTTGGAGAGGGCACAAAGGAGATTTACCAGAATTATACCACAGATGTGTGACTTCAGTTAGGTGGGAGAGAAGCTGAGATTGTTTCCCAAAAAATTTTTACCCAGAGAATTGTAAAATCTGGAATGTCTGAAAGGGTGGTGAAGGCAGATTCGATAATAGCTTTCAAAAGGGAATTGGATAGATAGTTCTAAAGGAAAAAATTGCAGGGCTGTAGGTTAAGAGTGGGGGAGTGGGACTGATTGGGTAGCTCTTTCAAAGAGCCAGCACAGGAACGATGAGCCGAATGGCCTCCTTCTGTGCTGTAAGATTCTATGATTCTCTCTGGGCTCCACCTGCAGAAATCTTGATGTAGCCATCAAGCTGCGAAACAGCCATCGCTCCCCCACCCTAAACTCACTCGCCCACTGAAACCCGCATCCACCCTTCCCACTCCTTCTGGTACAAAAGCCACCTTCACTTCTTAAATCTGAGTGCCACGCCCTGAAACGCATAAGGCACAAAACCAGCTAATGTTTACCACCAGTTCTGGTTCAAACATCTCCCAACGATCTGCATCTCCCTCAAAATAGCTAAAACTGTGTTTTACTCCAGTGCTCTCCTGGAGGCCAAAATCCATCCCAAGCTCCTGTTTTCACCACATAATCTCCTCCTTGTCCTGTCTCCCCTCCTCAACACCCTCCACCCTCTCTTCACATGCCAAATGCGAAGAGATCAAGTTTCATCCTCAGTATATTCTGTGAAGTGCTTAGAGATGTCTCAACGATGTGATAAGATGCTACATCAATTGCAGGGATTATTGTTATTATTAAGTCCTAGAATGCTCTAGGGTTGGGTCAAGTAAATGGGTGGTAGGTTAGGATAGGTGAGTGCGGGTGGGTTAGGGTTAGGACATGTGAGAGCTGATTGGTTAGGGTTAAGACAAGTGAGAGCTAGTGGGTTAGTACAGGTGAGACCTGGTGGGTTAGTACAGGTGAGAGCTGGTGGGTTAGTACAGGTAAAAGCTGGTGGGTTAGTACAGGTGAGAGCTGGTGGGTTCGTACAGGTGAGAGCTGGTGGGTTAGTACAGGTAAAAGCTGGTGGGTTAGTACAGGTGAGAGCTGGTGGGTTAGTACAGGTGAGAGCTGGTGGGTTAGTACAGGTGAGACCTGGTGGGTTAGTACAGGTGAGAGCTGGTGGGTTAGTACAGGTAAAAGCTGGTGGGTTAGTACAGGTGAGAGCTGGTGGGTTAAGACAGATGAGTGCGGGTTTGACAGGTGACTGCAGGGAGATGACGACAGCTGAGTGCTGGTGGGTTAGGACAGGTACCCACATGCCGAGCGGAGGTGCGCTGAGACCCGGGATGAGTCAAAAAAGGGCACAGGTGGTGTCACGTGTGGAGCGCTGGTTCCCCCGGATCATTTGCAGTTCACAACCCCGTCACACTTAACGCAAACTGACAGGGAAGCCTTTAGTGGAACAAATGCAAGTGTGGTGTCAGGCACGGTTGACCGAGTCCTGAACTCTCTGCCAAACACAGAGCAGATTAACATCAACCAAAATAGCAGCTATTTCAGATCACTTCTGTGTAAGGCGAGCAGTGCCACTGAGCTGTCCGACTGGGTTAGTGCATCCAGGCATACAGGAGAGATTCAAACACACAGTGTTATACATAGAGAATCAGCACACTGCATTATACCCAAAAATTCAAACACATTGCCTTATACAGATAGATTCAAACACACAGCGTTATATAGAGAGATTCAAACAACAAGAACTTTCACTTATATAGCGTCCTCCACCCAGGGTAGTGTCTCAGAGTGTTTAATAGTGGCTGAGCCTGAGTCAGAGATGGGGGTGGGGGAGGTGACTGTAGGCATGGTTGAAAAGGAAGGTTTTCGGGCGGGAAAAAGGGGAGAGAGGGGGCAAGGCTGAGGGAGTGAGGGAGAGCGTGTTCCACAGTTTCGGGGTGAAAGTGTGATCTTCAGTGGTTAAGCGGAGGGTGCAAGGGACAAGTAGGAGGCAGGTGCAGGTCGAATGAAGGTGCCGGGTGGTGGCTAAGGGAGTGAGGAGGTTGAAGAGTTAGGGAGGTGCGTTTACAGAGAGATTTAACACCGAGAATTATATAAAGAGAGTCAATAACAACAACTTGCATTTACATAGTGCCCTCCACACCTTGTGGTGTCTCAGAGCGCTTAACAATGGTGGAGCCCGAGGCTGAGCCAGGGGGAGGGGGAAGGTGATCACAGGTGCGGTCAAAAAGCAAGGTATTCAGGCATGACCTGAAGATGGGGAAGGAAGGGGTGAGGTGAAGGGGTTGAGGGAGGGAGTTCCAAAGTTTCGGGGCATAGTGGCTGAAGGCACGGCTGCTAATGAAGGAGCGGAGGATTTGGGGGGCACAGAGGAGGCTGGACCCAGTAGAGCGGAGGCAGCGGGTACTGGTGCGGGGAGAGAGGAGGTTAGAGAGTTAAACACAAAGCATTACACAAAGAGCTTCAACTCAGGTTATACAGAGATTCAGCACAGAGCATTATATACAGAGACAGAGATAACACAGGTCTGATATTATGGTTTGTGTGGTGACTTGAGTTCCTCCTTCGAGATTCCTCGCTCTTTAAACCAGTGTGTGGCTGGAGCAGATCATACTCCCACATAACAGTATCACTCCTCTGGCAGAGCTTAGCATTATTGTCTCTCTCAGAGATACACATACACATACAGTGTGTGAGAGGAACACACATACATACAACAACAAATTAAATTTGTATAGCATCCTTGAGTGAGAGAGAGAGAGAGAGAGACACACACACACACACACACACAGAGCACACACTTACATCAATAACAACAAAATTACAAAAATACAGAGTGAGGGGGAGTGAGAGGGATACACACATACACAGTCACAGAGTGAGAGACACACACACAGAGCACATACATACAGAGTGAGGGGGGAGTGAGAGACGCACACATATACACACACAATCACAGAGTGAGAGAGGGTGAGCGAGAGAGACACATAAGCGCTTACATAGATATACACACATGCGCGTGCATGCACACACAGGGGTATTAGGATGTGGAACACCCACTCACTGGTGGAAGCAAGTTCAGTAATAACTTTTCAGAGGGAGCTGGAGAAATATTTGAAGAGAAAGGATGACCCCTCCAACAATGCCAGGAATCAGAGAGAAACCAACTCTGACTGAGGTGTGTTCTTGTGCTGTGTGTGAGACCTGGCCCCAGTAAGCCTCTCACATACAGAGAATAATAATAATTATACTGTAAACAGCCATGGATTGAGTGACCAAATTATTATTTAAAAAAAAGTTTTTTAAGGGATTATTACTCCTGGAAAAGCGATCTACCAATCGACTAACAACCGGGTTCCTATTAACTACTAGGTAAATAGAGGCATGTGGAGCAAGGAAACTTGCCTAATGTTTCGCTCGGCCTGGGAATCGAACCCAGGTCCTCTCGCTTGTGAGGCATGTGCACTAAGCTATAGGACTCCAGAAATCTGAGGAGGCAGCTGGAGCTCTATTACTGAAGTGCTGGGAAGTTAGCTGTATTAGCAGGCAAACGCTGGTGTTGCAGGTCGTTTACATTGAAATTTAGAAAATTATTCACTGGCTGAGCTCTAATCTTCTATGTGCCAACTCCTGCTTACTGACAGGAACCAAAACCCTGCCCAAGAAAGAGAGACAAAGAGCATGAGAGAGAGGGAGAGACTGAGAGAGTCTGAGAGATAAGCAGAAATACCTAGAGCAAAGGGAAGAGAGAAAGAGACTGAGAGAGAGCGAAAGAAAAACTTAAGAGTGGTGGAGGCGGGGGAGACCAAGAGCATCAAAGAGAAAGAAACTGAGAGATAGGGAGATCGAGAGCAAGGAAAGAGAAAGAGAGACACCGAGAGAGAGAGGTAGAGACTAATAGACAGACAATTCCTCCTACACTGTCCGTCCAGCATGGGTTAGAGACAGAGTAAAGCTCCTTCTACGTCCAGACTCCCAGGTCAGTGACAGCAATGTCCCACACACAACCATGAAGGAATAACCAATTTCACATCAAACAGCCCGGGCACATTATGTTCCTCAGAGCTGATTCCTGGAATCCCGGGTGCTGGTCGCTGAGTCACATCTTTCCTGCTCACACCCAGTGAGACAGACTCATTATCAGCTGCCAGCCTATTCTGGCTATAGAGACCTCTAATCATGAGAGTGTAGCTGAACGCTGGGGGCCAGTAAGTCTGAATATTTACCCAGTAAGTAGAGAATCCCGGACCAATAAAACGTCACCTGAGGGAACTCCCACTCTCCCTAACCCCCCCCCAGCCACCCCATTGGGGGCACTTCATTGTCAGGCTCTCACGCAAAACCCACTGTGTTCAGGGCTCATGTGTGACAGACACACAGAGGAATGGAGAGGTTGTCACTGACCTGGGAGTGTGGATGGACAGTGTAGAGGGAGCTTTACTGTCTCTAACCCGTGCTGTCACTGACTTTGAGCCTTTGAAGGGTATTTTGTCAAAAAACTGCAGATGGTATTTTTGATGAGGGGAAACAGCAACTGATGCACAAGAATAATAATAATAATAATCCTTGCATTTGATATAGTGCCTTATCAAGTCATTGAGACATCTCAAAGCGCTTCACAGAATATACTGTAGAATGAATTGACTGTATATTTTATGGGCGAAAAGCAGCAGCCAACTGCACAGTGTCCTATAAACAGTCATGGATTGAGTGACCAAATTAATTATTTTTTGGAAGGGATTATTACCCCGGAAATGAGGTCCGTCAATCGACTAACAATCAGATTCCTACTTACTGCTAGGTAAACAGTGGGTTGTGGGTGAGAGGCCTGGGGTTGAGGTTTAGGGTGCATGTTCCTGTATAATATAAACCTGACATTGACTGTAGACCAAATGGCATCCTTCAGAGCTTTAAAGAGTGTGCTATATATTATCTCAGAGATCAGGTGGACTGTGCTTGCTCTTTCTGCTGCTCTACATCCTGAGGGCCTGGGGGGAGAAGAGGTCACTTTGCTTAGTTAATCTCTTAGATCACAGTGGTCCAACTGGCGGCCCACAAGCCGTATCTGGCCCCCCTTCCCTCCATTTCATCTGGCCCACCCCCGCCCTCCATAATCTGTAAATGTTATGTTATGTTTCTGGAAGGGAAACGCAAAAAAAACCTTATGTGGCCCGCAGACATTTCTCAAATAGGGCAACTGGCCCTCAGCAGCCAAAAGGTTGGATACTCCTGTCTTAGACTAATAAAGGTCAAATGATTTCTTATAGGCCTGTCTGCAAAGGCTACAAGGCCCCATTTCTCCCACTTTCATGAAGATTTGTCTTCGAGAAGTTTCTTTAATACAATAATAAAATGTCAGTGACTTGGAGTTTGAGGCTTTCCACCCAAGCAAACTGCAGTAGCTGAGCAGGGATGGAGTCTGTCTGAAAATAATGTTAAGAATGATGAGGGGAACTGACAGCTTAGAGAGTGGAGACTCTTCCCTCTGGTGGAGAATCACTAACAAGGGGCCGGAGTGTGGAACTCAGAGCCAGACCAGTGACAGTGAAATCACAAAACATCTCTTCACACAGAGGGGCTGAGAGTGGGCAACACTCACCCCAGGAGCCGTGAAGGCAGAATGGATCAGGAGGTTTCAAGATGGCGAGAGCGTGAATTAGTGAGTCAATTTATCCCTTTTACTTTGCACCTACACACAAAGGAGCATTCTCACACATACTTTCTCTCACACACACTCTCCCACATACACTCTTCCACACACACACATACATACACAGGAGTAGGCACCATTCACACACACACAGGAATGGGGATTCACACACACACAGGAATGGGCACTGATACACACACACCAAGGAGCGGGTATTCACACACACACACACACAGGAGTGGGCACTCAGACACACAAACAGGAGCGGGCGCATACACACAAACAGGAGCGGGCGCATACACACAAACAGGAGCGGGCGCATACACACAAACAGGAGCGGGCGCATACACACACACATGATCTGGCACTGACACAAACAAACACACACACGCAGATACATACACATACACAGGGCACTCAGACACATACACAGGAGCGGGCACTGACATACACAGGAAAGGGCACTACATTCACACACAGGAGCTGGCACTGACACACACACACACACACACACAGGAGCGGGCACTCAGACACACACACAGGAGTGGGCACATACACACCCACACACAGGATCTGGCACTGAAACACACACACACAGAGGAATAGGCACTCACACACACAGGAATGGGCACTCACACACACACAGGAGCAGGCACTCACGCACACACAAGAGCTGGCACTGACACGCACACACACACAAGAGCTGGCACTGACACACACATACACACACACAGGAGTGGGACTCAGACACATACACAGGAGCAGTCACTGACACACACACACACACACACAGACGAGCTGGCACTGACATACACACACACACACACACACACACAGACAGGAGTGAGCACTCAGACACATACACAGGAGTGGCACTGACACACATGCACTGACACACACACACACAGGAGCGGGCACTGACACACACACACACAGGAGCGGGCACTCACACACACACAGGAGCGGGCACTGACATACACACACAGAGGAGTGGGCACTCAGACACACACACACAGGAGCTGGCACTGACACGCACACGCACAGGAGTGGGCACTCAGACACACACACAGGAGCGGCACTGACACACCTGCACTGACACACACACACACATACACACAGGACCTGGAACTGACACACATCATTCTGGTTTATGCCGTGAGCTTCAGTGGGTTAAAACAACTGAAAAAAACGCTTGGCATTTATATTTCATTTGTGGCTACAGCAAGGTGTGGGTGGGCGAGGAGCTGTGTAAGTGCGCTGATGTCCTGTGTGTACTGGAGCTGGCATGGTATACGGTGCAGTGGCAGGTTTGCTAATGCACAGTGGCAGTTACAGGGGCTGTGATTCCCAGCCACAACCACTCAGCTCACTGACCGCACTTTGACCCCCGCTCTGCAGTGAGACTGCGCATGGTGCCCAGCCCCGGGGAGGGAGACAAGAATGACAAAAGGGGGACAAACGGGGGGCACGACAGCTCCACTACCATCCCCACATCTTCCTGTCCCTCCTAAAGGCCAACCTCATTGGCTGAGAAGTGCTACGTGCTCCTTACTAGGCTGACACTCCAGCACAGTGCCGGGGGGAGACTGCACTGTCAGAGATGCCATCCTTTGGATGAGACGTTCAACTGAAATCCCATCTGTCAGGTGGATGGTAAAGATTCTACAAAGATGTACAATGGAAACTGGCCGCTCGGCCCAACTGGTCCGTGCTGGTGTTTATACTCCACATGAGTCTTCACCCACTCCTCACTCCTCCCTCAGGTGAAGGTCCAGCTTCCTCTTGAATAAACCACAGTCAAAACGGAAGGTCTTTAGGCGGGGTTTGAAAGTTGGGAGGGAAGGACAAGGCAGAGGGATTGAAGGAGAGAGTTCCCGAGTTTCTGGGCGTACATCACTGATCGTGGAATGGAGGGTACGAGGGATATTGGGGGTGTTAAGTCAGGGCTGTGATATGGAGGGTGTTATATCAGGGCTGTGATATCGGGGACAGTGTTATATTGTAGCAGTGGTATGGAGGTGTTATATCAGGGCTGTGATATCGGGGACAGTGTTATATCGTAGCGGTGGTATGGAGGTGTTATATCAGGGCTGTGATATCGGGGACAGTGTTATATCGTAGTGGTGGTATGGAGGTGTTATATCGAGGCTGTGATATGGAGGAGGGTGTTATATCGAGGCTGTGATATGGGAGTGTTAAATCAGAGCTGTGATATGTGGGGGTGTTATATCGGGGCTGTAGTTTACTGGGTGGCCTGGGCGGGCGGTGGCGCTGTCGATGGAGCCGGAGGTGCTACCAGTCGTTGTGGGGCGGAGCGGCCTGTGTGGACCTGTGTGAGCCGGGCCTGGGCGCGATTGGGAGCTGTTGCCGGGCGGGATGGGGTTCCTGACCGCCCTGAGCTGGCTCTCGCTGCTGCTGCAGATCGCTTTCGTCACTCTGGCTATCGGTGAGTGGCGGCGGCCGGGCCTGGCGACGGGGACAGGCCGGAGACCACCGTTGTCATGGTTTCCAGGCCGGGAATTTACCTGTGGCTTTGGTGGGGCTGGGGGGTGGGAGAGGGGTAACCAATCAAAGGGCCCCTTACATCAAATGCGGAGAGGGGTAACCAATCAGGGGGGCGTTTACATCAACTGGGGCGAGGGGGTAACCAACTGCGGGGTGGGGGTCCCCGCAGCTCACGTGCTCAGCCCTCACTCCCCCAACTGAGGACCTTGAGCTCACAGTCCGGGGGAGAGCGCTGCGTTACAGATCAGCCACGACCTTATCGAATGGCGGGGCAGGCGAGAGGGGCCGAATGGCCCACTGCTGCTCCCAATTCTTATCTTATGTTCCGATGTTGTCGGAGGGGCCGTCCTTTGGATGAGACGTTAAACCGAGCCCCTGCCTGTGCCTGTTCAGGTGGATGTTAAGGATCCCCGCAGCGCTGTTGGAAAACAGAATGAAGTTTCCGAATCTATGGAACCCCCGGCCTCAATCCCTCCGTCTTGCCCTCTCTTTGCCCGTCTCCACATCGCACATGAAGGCTTTCCTCTTTGACCGTACCTTCGGTCATCTCTCCTATTCAGCTCAGGTCAAGTCCTGTCGCTGTTAAGTGCTCTGAGACAATAATAATAATAATAATAATCCTTGCATTTGATATAGCGCTTTTCACGTCGGGAGGACGTCCCAAAGCGCTTCACAGAACACACTGTAAAGTGAATTGACTGTATATTTGTGGGCGAACGCGGCAGCCAATTGCGCACAGCAATGTCCCACAAACAGTCGTAGATTGAAAATGACCAATTTATTATTGTTTTTGGTTTTGGAGGGATTATTATTAGGCTCTGTGTGGAGTAAGGAAACTTGCCCAAGGTTTCGCCCTCTGCCTGGAATTGAACTCAGGTCTCTCGCTTGCAAAGCGAGTGCTCTAACCATTGAGCTACAGTACTCCTGTAGTTATGCGTATGAAGGACACTTGTATAGTATAAGTGCAAGTTGTTATACTTGTGCACCTTATAGGAGATGCATTGGGAGGGTGTAGAGGTTGCATTAATCAGGGAGTGGTGATAGAGAAACTATATATATATATCAGACAAGGCACTGCCCACCAATCAGAGCTGTGGAAATGACATTCTTTCCAATATAGTCCAGCAATACAGTCAAGCGACAAAGAGTGGACTTTCAGCCTAGAGTTTCTGTCATGGAAACGCTGATCAACTCAAAGCAACAGACGCTGAAGATGCTGAGAAAGATTCTTGCCCTTTCGCCCCAACCCCGGCAAAGCACGAGGGCTATTATAACATATTCAGTTATTATAAGCCCCTATTTACCTAGCAGTAAGTAGGAACCTGGTTGCTAGTTGATTGGCAGATGGCTTTCCAGGGGTAGTAATCTCCTCCCCACCACCCCCCAAAAAAAATTGGTCACTCAATCTATGACTGTTTATGGGACACTGCTGAGCGCAATTGGCTGCCACGTTTCACCCACAAAATATACAGTCAATCCAGTATATTCTGTGAAGTGCTGTGAGACTTCTCTGTGACGCAACAAGGAGCTACATCAAATGCAAGGATTATTATTATACTTACTGAGAAATCATACTGACTGATCAGGGTAGAAGCCACCTTCCTCAGTTCCAGCCAACACCGCCTATTTCTCTTTTGCTCTGACTCGCTGAGGTTATCATCATGTAGTCCTCCATGCCGATCAACTAATCTGTCTCTGGCCCCCTGAAGTTGCTAACAATCTTTTTTTTACTGTTCATTCCGTCGCATTTCACCCACACAGTCAATCCACTTTACAGTGTATCCTGATAAGCGCTCTAAGACGTCTCAATGGCTTGATAAGGAGCTTTATCTATTATTATTATTATCAATTATCATTATTATTAGCCAAGGATATTGAGCCGAGGTGCTGGGGAACATGGAGGCTGGAGGAGGGTCAGGGGTGGGCATGCAGAGTCTCGGGGGAAGAGTTGATAGATTGGGAAAAGTCTAGATGAAGTGAAGTGGAGGTGAGGAAGCTTGGCAATGTCTTGATCGGTCAGTGGGCTAGGAGTGGGAGCTTGGAGCAGATGGGTAAATGTGTCTGTCTTCCGCCTCCCCAGCCGCTGGCTTATACTATCTGGCAGAGTTAATAGAGGAATACACAGTCATCACCAGCCGCATCATCAAGTACATGATATGGGTGAGTTCAGCATATCAGTACATCTCCCACTGCTTGCTCTCTCCCCACTGGGTCTTATTCCCCACTGGAGCTCTCTACTGTAATCCCATTCCCTGCTCACTCCCCATGTGTCTGTGCTGGTGCTCACTCCCTCACTGGAGCTCTCTACTGTAATCCTATTCCCTGCTCTCTCCCCCTCAGGTCCGTGCTGGTGCTCGCTTCTCCACTAAAGCTCTCTAATCTCATTCCCTGCTCTCTATGTGTTGGGCTATGGTGGTGTGTGTATTGTGATGTGTTGGGAGAGTTTGGAGGTGCTGTGCTGTTATTGACCTCCCCACCCCTCAGTGACTGTCTGTGTTTCAGTTCTCCTCAGCTGTGCTGGTCGGTCTCTACCTGTTTGAAGGCTTTCCGGGGCTGATGGTGGGCGTTGGCCTCTTCACCAACCTCGTCTACTTTGGGCTCCTGCAGACGTTTCCCTACATAATGCTAAGCTCACCCAACTTCATCCTGTCCTGTGGTAAGGTCCCGGACGGGCTAGTGTGGGATGGGCTGTGTAGGCGGTGCGGGAGGTGGCGCGTTGGTGGCGTTTGTGACGGCCATATTGCTTGTGCGTGGGCAACACGGGAGGTAGTATGTGGGTGGCCTGTGGACAACACAGGAGGTAGCGTTTAGGTGGCATTGTGGGCAACACGGAGGTAGTGTGTGGATGGCATGTGGGCAACACGGGAGGTAGCGTGCGGGTGGCATGTGGACAACACAGGAAGTGTCGTGTGGGTGGCCTGGGGGCAACACAGGAGGCAGCGTGTTGGTGGTGTGTGTGACAGCCATGTGGGCGACGTCAGAGGTGGGGGGGGGTTGGAGGGAGCCCAAGTGGGCAGACACTCTCCTCGGTGCTGGACATTGGACGGCTGTGTGGCATTGGTGAGCGGCCCTGGAGGTGGAGTGTATGCTGGCTGTTTAGTTGATGTGTGACGGGCACTGATCTGCTCCTCTCCTCTTCGCAGTCCTGGTTATTTATAACCATTACCTGGCGTTCCAGCAGTTTGCCGAGGAATACTACGCTTTCTCCGAGGTGAATGTGTGAGCATTAGCTTCACCAGACTGAGCGTGGGGAGGCTGTGTCTCCGGAGTGAGATGGGGGAGGGAGTGGGTATGAGGGAGTGTGTGTGAGTGTGTGTCTGTAAGTGTGATGGTATGTGTCTGTGAGTGCGATGGTATGTGTCTGTGAGTGTGATGGTGTGTCTGTGAGTGTGATGGTGTGTGTGAGTGTGATGGTGTGTCTATGAGTGTGATGGTGTGTGTGAGTGTGATGGTGTGTGTGTGAGTGTGATGGTGTGTGTGTGAGTGTGATGGTGTGTGTGTGAGTGTGATGGTGTGTGTGTGAGTGTGATGGTGTGTGTGTGAGTGTGATGGTGTGTGTGAGTGTGATGGTGTGTGTGAGTGATGGTGTGTGTGTGAGTGTGATGGTGTGTGTGTGAGTGTGATGGTGTGTGTGAGTGTGATGGTGTGTGTGAGTGATGGTGTGTGTGTGAGTGGTGGTGTGTGTGAGTGTGATGGTGTGTCTATGAGTGTGATGGTGTGTGTGAGTGTGATGGTGTGTGTGAGTGTGATGGTGTGTGTGTGAGTGTGATGGTGTGTCTGTGAGTGTGATGGTGTGTCTGTGAGTGTGATGGTGTGTCTGTGAGTGTGATGGTGTGTGTGAGTGTGATGGTGTGTGTGTGAGTGTGATGGTGTGTGTGTGAGTGATGGTGTGTGTGTGAGTGTGATGGTGTGTGTGTGAGTGTGATGGTGTGTGTGTGATGGTGTGTAGGTGAATGTGATAGTGCATGTGTGAGTGAGTTCCTGTCCCGGTGGTTACTGACTGACTGTGTGTGTCTCAGGTGCTGGCGTACTTCACTCTGTGCCTGTGGATTATCCCCTTCGCCTTCTTCGTGTCACTGTCCGCCGGGGAGAATGTCCTCCCGTCCACCGTCCAGCACGGAGGTGAGTGTCTGCCCTCTCGGGCTCCCTCCAACCCACCTCCGCTCCATCCCAACCCCCACTGTACAGGACTCCTCATCTCTCTCGCTCTTCCCTTCCTCCTACACTCTACAGATCAGGAGGCCGAGGGAGTAAAGAGTAGCAGACAGTGAAGTGGGAATGAAGGGGATGGTATCCAGCCAGACTGAATTGTTTATTCCCTCGGTGATGTTGAGAGTCATGAGAGAACGAGGCGCAAAACTGCCGACCAGCCGGCAGGTGTCATTAGCCTGAAAATGGTGTCCAATGTTAGCCCAAAAGGCCACCTGGTGGAGGACAGCAGTATTACCACATCCCGTATTGATCTGATTTCCAAAACAGCTCCGGGCTATCAATCCATCGAAGCTACATTTCTTCCTTTTGAAACAGCGCCTTATCAGGCGTTGAGATGTTTCAAAGTGCCTCACAGGATTTACTGTAAAGTACAGCGACTGTGTTTATAGGTGAATGCAACAGCCGATTTGCCACAGCAATGTCACATAAACAATTAATGACCAATTTTAGATGGGGTGGGGGGAGGGGGATTGTTGGCCAGGCTCTGGGAGTCAAAAATATGAAAGACTACTAGGTTAAACAGAGTTATGTAGAGTAAGGAAGCTTGCTTAAGGTTTCACCCTGCCCTGGAATCGAACCCGGTTCTCTCGCTTGCAGAGGCCAGTGCGCTATCCACTACGCTACGGGACTTCACAAGTTGTTTATTGGTTATTGTTTGATTTTCCAGACGACGTCGTGTCAAACTACTTCACTAAGGGCAAGCGGAGCAAGCGCTCAGGAATCCTCATCATCTTCACCTTCTTCAAAGAGGCCATCTTACCCAGCCGGCAGAAAATATACTGACGCGGGCAGAGGTTGGCGAGAGACTGGCCCCGCGGGGGAGGGGAGCATGGGTGTCTAAGCAAAGCGGGGGAGGAGCCCCCCCGCCAGGGCCCGGCGTCCGATCTGGACAGTGATTAGGATCTCGATCTCTCAAGCCCTCTCCCTCCCTCGGTTGCCATCCGCACAGGGATTGGGGTTTGCACAGGGATTGGGGTTTCATGCTGACTTCCCATAGATTATGAACTGAGTTCCATTTAGCGGAACTGGCTGCTTCCCCTCCCCTCCCCCATACACACACACACATACACACACACATAGTGTATTAAATGTAAATGGTCCCATTTTACAGGCATTCTGTGTCTGATTGATTTATTCTATTGGATGAAGAGTTCAGAATCCTCTGTAATGGACAGAGCGAGGAGCTGGTGGACATCAATACAGAGACAGACACAGTCAGTGACACGACGCTGGCCAGGAGAGATAGTCTGACACAGTGAGAAGGAACAGGAGACTATAGAAAGGAGGGAAATGTCTTTTGGGAGGGAGATGGGAGGGAAATGTCTGATGTGCGACTAGGTGGGGCAGTGACCACAGCAGATACCACAGTGACCTTTGGGCCCTGGCGAGCAGGTGCAGGGATCATTCACATTCCCAATGTAAGCAAGACACTTCAGACATCCAGTCTCTGCTCCTCACTGTCCAGTCTCCACCGCTCACCATCCAGTCTCTGCCCCTCACTGTCCAGTCCCCACCGCTCACCATCCAGTCTCTGCCCCTCACTGTCCAGTCCCCACCGCTCACCATCCAGTGTCTGGCTGTGTCAGGGCTGCGAGCAGTAAGTGCTGACGGCGGGCTGCGTGTGTGTGGGGGGCTGAGGGACGAGGCAGGCAGACAGGTCGTGTTTAGGGGGCTTGGTAGTGGGAGGTTTGGGGGTGGGGGGCTTGTCGGTGGGGGTCTGTGTGTAGGCAGTGAAGGCCTCGGGCTCCAGGACCTCCCGCAGGTGCAGTCCTATCTCAGAGACGGGGAGACGGTCGCTTGGGGGCCGGCGCTTCCTCAGGACGGTAAGGATGTTGGGAGAGCGGAAGTTCTCGGGGTAGTGCAGGCGGGAGAAGACTGTGAAGGGGAAGAGGTTTTTCCTGATGACGTGGTCAGGAAGGCTGGGCATTCGGCCTACCTGCCAGCCAATGTATGTGCGCAGCTCGGGACGTCCCATCTTGCTCACCCCAAGCCGGAAAAACGGCTCAAAGTTATAATCCTTCAGCACCCTCTTGGGGTCCACGGTTGTTCTCAGCATTACCGGACGGTTGATTTTGGTGACGGGGTGGGTGCTGGGGTTGGTGCTGGGGTTCCAGCGTGGTTTGCGGGCCGTGCCCACTACTGCCATGGTGGTCTGGTCGTCGAGCTCCTTGGGGTGCGCTCGTCTCCGCAGCTCCCTGATCCAGTCCCGAGGAGGGGTCGCCTTCCGGCACGACCCCCGGCTCTTCTTGATGCCAAATTCCTGGGCGGCTTTGAGCTGGTCGGAGCTCTGGTTGAGGATGAGCGAATCACGGCGTTGTTTCAGCCATTCCGTGGGCGCATTGCTGCGTTTCTTGTAGAAGGCAGTAGGTTTGTCCAGGATATTACGCATGTGTTTCTTCTCCAACCACCACTTGAAGGCCTCGTTATTAAAGTACTCCTTCTCCTCCTGCAGAGATCACCTCAGTAACCACACTTTCAGTTACTTTGCTCTGAAGCTTTGAAATTCTCTACCCCAATCACTCCACCTTGCCCCTCTTTCAAATGCAAGTTGTGATTGTTGTAAACCAGGCACCCAACCCAATCCCCTTGTCAGCCCTCCCATTTTGCAGCCCTTAACTTGACTGTGTCTTAGGCCTCACAGGGCCAGAGTTAAATCCCTGTGTTGGAACGTAGTAAAACAGGCACATTAGGAGGTCTCATTCAGCCCACCAAGCCTTTTCCGCCAGTTTACTGGTAGTTGTTTTCATGCCCATGCTCTGCCTTCACCACCCTGTCTGTCTCTTATCATACATTATTGGTTGTCTCCAGATCTCTCTGGGGCCTAATGTTCCCCACTCTTACAGTGCTGCGTGAGGATATGCACAACTAAAGACCTTCCTCTTCCATAGTGCTCACAGTCACCTTCCCCCTCTCCGGCTCATCCTGAGCTTCAGGCTCAACCTCAGCTCTAACCCTCCTGGCTCTGAGGTTAAGGCTCAGCCCCTTGTAATGATCCTCAGAGGGAAGAATCGTCTACTCTCTAACCTGTCAATTTCCTGTCATTATTTTATACCTCAATCACATCTCCTCGTAACTTAAGTACTATCGTCTACAATTCCCTTCACACCTGGCTCCTCCCTACTTTTCCAACCTGCTTACTCCCACTCCACTATCCACCGCCTCTACTCCGCCGGCTCCGGCCTTCTGCATGTCCCATGTGCCCTGCGCTTCACCATCAGCTGCCGCACTTTCATTCAATAAGCCTCGAAGCTTTGTAACTCCCCCAATCCTTCCACCCTGCCTCTCCTTCCCCACTTTTAGAACACAACTAAAGACCTTCCTCTTCTACCATGCTTACGGTCACCTTCCCCCTCCCCCCGGCTTGTCGTCAGTCTCCGTCACTGTTAAGCGCTTATAGGACACTGTCCTACATGAAGTGCAAGTTGTTGTCATTGTTATAGCCCCGGTCTACCCAACCTCTCTCATCGTAACTCAAAACATCCCGCCCAGAGATGAATCTAGGGACTGTCACTGGTCGCTGGTTACTGATTGTCGCGAGAGAGTGAGGTTTTTTCTTCACACCGCTCTGCTTAACAACTAAACAGCTTTATCCGGCCATTTCTAAGGCTGTTCAGTCACGTAGGTCCAGGCCTGAACTTCCGTTCATACCAGCTGGGAAGGACCTCACACACACACACACACACACACACACTCCAGCCCTGAGCTCCAGCCTTGCCTGGCCAGGCTGTGCTGTGCTGGGCTAGGCTGTGCTTGGCTGGGGGCTACCCTAGGCTAGGCTGGGCTGATCTCGGAAACTAGCTATTGGGAATGGAGAAGGGAATAATGCCCAGTGTTCTAGCCCCCTCCTCCTTCTCCCCGGCTCCCTACCAGACCTCACCTCTTCCATGTCATTCATGTACTTTTCTTCCACCAGCATCAAAGGCTTCATCTTCTCCAGTTTGTTCATTTCTTTCACAATGTCATTGGCGTTACTCTCCCACATCACGCTGGCGAGATACCTGCCAACACAGCACCGACTGAGACACAACACCACACAGAAACCGCTTGAGACGCACAGCTAGGTTGGGTTGCGCTGGGAGCTGAGGCTTTGCTGTGCTGGGGACTGGGCTGGGCTGTACTGGTCTGGGGCTGGAATGGGCTGGTGATCTGTGCTGGGGTGTGCTGAGGGTGGGGTGAGCTGAGCTGTGCTGGGGTGAGCTAAGGTGAGCTGGGCTGAGCTGAGCTGGGCTCTGCTGGGATGACTCACTTGGCACACCTACGGCGACCCCAGATCTTGGCTTTGTCGATGGGCTTGTGGTCGCTGTTGTCCTCGATGTTGACATTGGCTCCGGCCTCGATCAGGGTCATTAGATAGTGCAGCAGCCCCTCGTTAGCTGCCATGTGGAGCGCGGTCATCCCACTGGTCGTCTGCCTGTCTCGGGGATGGGGGGGAGACGTCAGTCGTCAGCGTCAAAGACCCTGCCCCCAGTCAATGCTTCCAACCATTACCTACCATTCACCTGGTGAGGATCCAAAACCGCACTTGTCCTGCTAGGACCACCCTACCCATTAGGGCTTTGGCTTGCAGGATTAACAGGAGCTGAGTGGGAGGATTCCTTGCCCCCAGTGACTGGTCTGCCCTTCCAGGTCCTGCCAATGAGCCAGGCTGGGCTGTGCTGTCATCAGCAGTGCCCCGGAATACTGCGGACCCGCCTGGCTCAGGAACTGGACTAGAGACCGTCACAGAGGGTGGGCTCGATTTAAAAATCCGTTCCATGTTCCATGTCACCTTGGAGCCATGGAACATGGAACGGAGGAAGATAGACACAGGAAGATAGACACTAGCTGGTCATTTGACAAGTGTTGGTTTGAGCCTCCACTAACTAGGGGAGGGAGCGAGGAGGGGGTAGAGAGTTGAGAGGGGAGCTGAAGGCACGGTCAAAGAGAAAGGTCTTGAAACCAGCCTTGAAGGAGGAAAGGGAGGAGGCGGCGAAGGCACTGGGGGATGGAGTTCCAGAGCCTCAGGGCTGAGAGGCTGAAGGCCCGGCCACCGATGGTAGGGCGGTTAGGGCGGGGGATGTGGAGCAGACCGGAGCTTGAGGAACGGAGGGTACCGGCAGGTAAGTAGGGGGTTAGTAGGTCGGAGAGGTAGGAGGGAGCGAGGCCGTGAATGGCCTTGTAGGTGAGGGTGAGGATCTTGAATTCGATCCTCTGGGGGATGGGGAGCCAGTGGAGGCGAGCGAGGGTGGGAGTGATGTGGTCGCGAAGCCTGGTGCGGGAGAGTACACGAGCTGCAGAGTTCTGAATGACCTGCAGTGTGGAGGGAGGTGCCGGGAAGGCAGGCGAGGAGAGAGTTCCCATAGTCCAGCCTTGAGGTGATAAAGGCATGGACCAGAGTTTCAGCAGCGTGAGGGGTGAGGTAGTGCCGTAGTCTGGCAATGTTTCGGAGGTGATGGAAGGCGGTGCCAGTTGTGGCGCAGATATGAGGAAGGAAGGACAGCTCAGGGTCGAACAGAACCCCGAGGTTCCTGATGGCTTTGAGAGGTGGAGAGTGCAGCCTTGGATGCTGATGCTGTCAGCACCTGAGGTGCGGAGGCGCTGACGTGAGCCAATCAGGAGGGCCTCAGTTTTGTGCACATTGAGCTGAAGAAAGTTGTCTCTCGTCCAGGATTCAATGTCAGACAGGGGTGACTAGAGATTGGGCTGTCCCTGTGCACCCCCCCACCTCACGGTAACCTGTGACCTACACATCGGTTTGGGCGCCGTGGCTGAGCAGGTACTTGAGGCACTGGAGACCCCGGATCTGATGGCCTTTGCTGATGACCATGTGTATCGGCCGCCAGCCCTCAACACTGGCCTGGTTCACGTCCATGTTAAACTCCTCCACCAGTACCCGCAGCGAGTCCAGCCGGCTGTGCAGGGCCGCCATGTGGAGCGCCGTGTGGCCCTGACACAGAGAGAGTTGGTGTTAGTCCCTGTGTGGCCCTGACATACAAAGACACAGAGAGTGTCCGTCACTCACTGTGTGAGCCTGACACAGAGAGACACACACAGAGTGTCACTCGCACACAGACACACACACATTCCTTCCCTGTCAATGACTCACGTACTGATCACTCTGTCTGGCTGTGTCTCACACACACACACGTGGAAACATAGGAGCAGGAGTAGGACATTCAGCTCCTTCAGCCTGTTGCACCATTTTACTACATCATGGCTGACCTGTACCTCAACTCCATTTACACGCCTTTGCCCCATATTGTTTGACATCCTGATCTAACAAAAATCTATCCACCTCAGTCTTGAAAATATGAATTGATCCAGCATCCACAACCTTTTGGGGAAGAGAGTTCCAGATTTTCACTACACTTTGGGTGAAAAACTGCCTATTGATTTCACTCCTGAAGCTTAACTCTAATTTTAAGATGATGTCCCTTGTACTAGACTCCTCCACCAGAGGAAAACTGCCCAAAACTGAACTCAGTACTCCAGATAGGGTCTGACTAAGGCTCTATATAGTTGAAGCACAATTTGTTCTCATTTATATTCAGGCCCCTGTGAAATAAAGGCCAACATCCTATTAGCCTTAAGTTTTGTACCTGTGAGCTTGTTTTTAGTGATTTGTGTACGTGGACATCCAAATCCCTTTACTCCTCCACAGTTCTGGATTCACATGCTGGTCTGTGGCCTGTCACACACACACAGACACATACAGACACTGTCACACACACAGTCACACACACATACGCACTGTCAAACCCCACATTTGTGCCATGACCCGTTCCAACTTTCCTCATCTCTGCAACATTGTCTACCTCCGCCATCGCATCTCACCACAGGCTGTCGAGACCCTGATCCATGCTTGATTACACCAACTGTCTGCTCACTGGACTTCCCAATTCTTCCCTCCACAAACTGCAGATTATTCAGAACTCTGCAGCTCGTGTCCTCTCCCGCACCAGGCTCCGGGAACCTATCACCCTAATTCTTGCCCGGCTTCACTGGCTCTCTATTCCTCAGAGAATCAAGTACAAAACCCTTGTTCTTACCTTCAAGGCCCTCCATGGTCTTGCTCCCCCTAACTCTCCTACCTCATAACCCCATATCAGCCTGTCCACTCCCTCCGCTTGGCCTGATTCAGGTCCCCCGCACTTCCCATCCCACCATTGGTGGTTGGGCTTTCAGCATCTTTGCCCCCACACTCTGGAACTCTATCCCTCAATCCCTCCGCCTCACCCTCTACCTTGTCTCCTTCAAGGCCCATCTGAGCCTTTCCTCATCGACCATGCCTTCGGTCACCCTCCCAACCCCACACACCCTGCTCTCCTCTCCTCTAACCCCAACTCCCAGCTTGGAACCAAAACCTCTGATTGTCCAATGCCCTGAGACGTCTTTCCGATGTGAAGGGTACTATACAAATGTAATTTATTTTTGTTATCACACTCACAGCCTGGTCCGTGGCCAGGTTGCCCTTGTTCTTGTTTAAGCTGAGCCGGAGCCAAGTCAGGTCCCCGATACTGGCCGCCATCAGCTCATCCTGGTGAACCTTCAGTCCCATCCATGGCTTCATCATCCTGGTTGCCATCCCCATCCTACAGCCTGTGGGGGAGAGAGAATGAGTGAGTAAGGGAAAGCAGCCCCCAGCCCCCATTCTGAGGGAGTGAGAGAGAATAGCCCCCATCCCATAGCCTGGGGGAGAGGGAGAGAGGGAGTGAGAGAGCAGACCCCAACCCATAGTCTGGAGGAGAGAGAGAGAGGGAGTGAGAGAGCAGACCCCAACCCATAGTCTGGAGGAGAGAGGGGGAGTGAGAGAGCAGACCCCAACCCATAGTCTGGAGGAGAGAGAGAGAGGGAATGAGAGAGCAGACCCCAACCCATAGTCTGAAGGAGAGAGAGAGAGAGAGGGAGTGAGAGAGCAGACCCCAACCCATAGTCAGGAGGAGAGAGAGAGAGGGAATGAGAGAGCAGACCCCAACCCATAGTCTGAAGGAGAGAGAGAGAGAGAGGGAGTGAGAGAGCAGACCCCAACCCATAGTCTGGAGGAGAGAGAGAGAGGGAATGAGAGAGCAGACCCCAACCCATAGTCTGAAGGAGAGAGAGAGAGGGAGTGAGAGAGCAGACCCCAACCCATAGTCTGGAGGAGGGAGTGAGAGAGAGGGAGTGAGAGAGAGCAGCCCCCAGCTCCACACTCGCGGGTGAGGCGAGAGGGAGAGGGAGGAGAGAATGAGAGAGTGAGGAGAGAGAAAGATTGAGTGAGGGAGGGAGAGAAAGAGTGTAATTGAGTGAGAGCGACAAAGTGAGTGAGGGCGAGGGACTGAGAGTGAGAGAGAGAGAGTGACAGACAGATTGAGGAAGAGATAAAATGAGGGCGAGAGTAAGGGTGAGGGTTAGGGTTTGTGACATACACACAGACTGAGATTGAGTGAGGAGAGACAGAGTGAGTGAAGGGAGGGAGAGAGGGAGGGAGGGAGAGAGGGAGGGAGGGATAGATTGAATGAAGAGAGAGTGAGGGAGAGAGACTGAGATTGAGTGAGGAGAGACAGAGTGAGTGAAGGGAGGGAGAGAGGGAGGGAGGGAGAGAGGGAGGGAGGGAGGGACAGATTGAATGAAGAGAGAGTGAGGGAGAGGGATAGATTGAGTGAGGAGAGACAGAGTGAGTGAAGGGAGGGAGAGAGGGAGGGAGGGAGAGAGGGAGGGAGGGAGGGACAGATTGAATGAAGAGAGAGTGAGGGAGAGGGATAGATTGAGTGAGGAGAGACAGAGTGAGTGAAGGGAGGGAGAGAGGGAGGGAGGGAGAGAGGGAGGGAGGGAGGGACAGATTGAATGAAGAGAGAGTGAGGGAGAGGGATAGATTGAGTGAGGAGAGGCAGACAGACAGACAGACAGGCAGAGGGAGGGAGGGAGGGAGGGAGGGAGGGAGGGGAGGATGGGGTGTCTGTATCTCTCTCACTGTCCAATAAGCCACTGACTTTGTCCACATTAACTCCGGGAACAAACCCGGACCATCAGCTCTCTCTGTGCCCAATCCCTGCCGTCTCCATGGCTACAGGTAAACACACACACACACACACACAGAAACAGAGATAAAGACGGACTATAGAGACAAGAAACAGACAAAAACTTCCCACTGAGTGTGAGCACTGCCCTCCCACACACACTGAGTGTGAGCACAGCCCTCCCACACACACACTGAGTGTGAGCACAGCCCTCCCACACACACTGAGTGTGAGCACTGCCCTCCCACACTCACTGAGTGTGGACACTATCCTCCCACACACACACTGAGTGTGAGCACAGCCCTCCCACACACACACTGAGTGTGAGCACTGCCCTCCCACACACACTGAGTGTGAGCACTGCCCTCCCACACACACTGAGTGTGAGCACTGCCCTCCCACACTCACACTGAGTGTGAGCACTGCCCTCCCACACACACTGAGTGTGAGCACTGCCCTCCCACACACACTGAGTGTGAGCACAGCCCTCCCACACACACACTGAGTGTGAGCACAGCCCTCCCACACACACTGAGTGTGAGCACTGCCCTCCCACACACACTGAGTGTGAGCACTGCCCTCCCACACTCACACTGAGTGTGAGCACAGCCCTCCCACACACACACTGAGTGTGAGCACTGCCCTTCCACACACAGAGTGTGAGCACAGCCCTCCCACACACAGTGTGAGCACAGCCCTCCCACACACACTGAGTGTGAGCACTGCCCTCCCACACTCACTGAGTGTGGACACTATCCTCCCACACACACACTGAGTGTGAGCACAGCCCTCCCACACACACACTGAGTGTGAGCACAGCCCTCCCACACACACACTGAGTGTGAGCACAGCCCTCCCACACACACACTGAGTGTGAGCACAGCCCTCCCACACACACACTGAGTGTGAGCACAGCCCTCCCACACACACACTGAGTGTGAGCACAGCCCTCCCACACACACACTGAGTGTGAGCACAGCCCTCCCACACACACACTGAGTGTGAGCACAGCCCTCCCACACACACACTGAGTGTGAGCACAGCCCAGCTAGGACCACCCTACCCATTAAGACTTTGGTTTGCAGGGTTAACAGAAGCTGCGTGGTATGACTCCCTGCCCTCAGTGACTGGTCTGCCCTTCCAGGTCCTGTCGATGGGCTGGGCTGTCATCAGAGGTGCCCTGGAGTATTATCGACCTGCCAGGCTCAGGACAAGATGACCATGACAGGAAAGTCAAAAGTGTCTGATTGTGGGACACCCATTCACTTCCCGTCAAGCTAAATCCACCAGTAACCTCACACTAATCAGCGTTTGACCAAAAAAAAGTTTATTATATCAATTCAACGTTATTGTATCAATTTGAGAACTTGCTCATTGAGGAGTTGAAGGGAAAAGATTGTAGGTTTGTAACAACAACAACAGCTTGGATTTTTATAGCGCCCTCCACTCCTGACGGCGTCTCGGAGCACTTTACAGTAACGGATCCCGGGGCAGAGCCAGGGGGAGGGGGAGGAAGGTGACCAAAGGCGCAGTCGAAAAGAAAGGTCTTCAGCCGAGACCTGAAAATGGGAAGGGAGGGAACGAGACAAAGAGAGTGAGGAAGGAATTCCAGAGCCTCGGGGCATAGTGGCTGAAGGCACGGCCGCCGAGGGCAGAGCGGAGGACTCGGAGGGCGAGGAGGAGGCCAGACCCGGAGGAACGAAGGCAGCGGATACTGTTTTGTGGAGAGAGGAGATCAGAGAGGTAGGGGGGTGCAGAGGAATGGAGGGATCTGAATACAAGGGTGAGGATCTTGAAGTCGTTCCTCTCTGGGACAGGCAGCCAGTGCAGTCTGGCAAGGACTGGGGTAATCGGGGAGCGGAGTTTGGTGCGGGTGAGAATACGGGCGGCAGAGTTTTGAATGATCTGGATTTTATGGATGGTAGTGGATGGGAGGCCAGGGAGGAGGACGTTAGAATAGGCCAGCCGAGAAGTGACAAAGGCATGGACCAGGGTTTCAGCGGCTTTTGGAGTGAGGTATTGGTGGAGATGGGCCATGCGTCGGAGGTGGAAGAAAGCGGTGTTGGAGAGGGAGCGGATGTGGGGGAGGAAGGATAATTAGGGGTCGAACCTGACCCTAGGTTACGTACGGGTTCGGAGAGTTTTAGGGGGAGGTCGGGTAGGTGGAGGAGATGAGAGCCATGAGATTTTAGACGTTGACGAGAGCCAAAGAGTGTGGCTTCCATCTTGTCAACGTTCAGCTGAAGGAAAATTGCGCTCATCCAGCGCCTGAGGTCTGAGAGGCAGGCTGACAGAACATCGGGGGATTGGGGGTCGCAAAGAGAGGTGGAAAAATAGAGATGGGTGTTGTCCCCGTACATGTGGAAGTGTACCCCATGTCTGCGGATGACATCCCCAAGAGGGAGCATGTAGATCAGAAAGAGGAGGGGCCAAGGATGGATCCTTGGGGTACCCCGCAGGTAACCGGGAGAGAGCGGGAGGAGAAGCTGTTTGTGCAGATGTACTGCTGGCGATTTGTGAGGTAGTACTTGAACTAGGCGAGTGTGGTCCCACTGAGGTGGATGACAGAGGAAAGGCGTTCGAACGCCGCAGAGAGATCCAGGAGGAGGAGGCAGAGGGAGCCCTGGTCACAGATAGAGAGGATGTTGTTTGTGACTTTCACAAGTCCAGTCTCTGTACTGTGGGCGGAAACCGGACTGGAGGGCCTCGAAGAGGGAGTGGGAGGAGAGGTGAGCGCGGAGTTGATTGACAACAACACGTTCTAGAACTTTTGCGAGGAAGGGCAGATTAGAAATGGGGCATTGGTAATGGCTGGGATTTGAGGAAAGGTTTCTTGAGGAGGGGGGTGATGACAGCAGTTTTGAGGAGGGCAGGGACTGATCCAGAGGAGAGGGACTGGTTGATGACGTCAGCCAGTAGTGGGCAGAGGAGGGGGAGCTGGGTGACCAGCAAGTTGGTGGGGAGGGAGTCGAGGCAGCAGGTGCTGGGTTTCATGGAGGTGATGGTGGGTGAGAGGGAGGAGGGAGAAATGGGGAGGAAGGAATGAGGATGGGGGTGGTGGTAGGAGCAAATGATGGGGAGGGTGAGGGGGACAGAGAGGGGTTGATGGTTGGTGACAAGGGGCAGGTGGATGAGGCTGCCTGGCAGATGTTGTGAATTTTAGATGAAAAGTCCACGACCTCCTCGCACTTGGCATTTGATACGAAGATTGAGGAGGCCTGAGGGGGGGAACGGAGGAGGTAGTGGGTGGTGGAAAAAAGGATTTTAGGGTTGTGTTTAGGCTCCATGATGATGTTGGAGTAGAAGGCCGTTTTTGCGCGTGTCAAGGAACGGCGGTAACTGTGATGCTCGAGCCATAACTATCAGGCCAGTTTTCTGCCATCTGCACTCGAGCAGCCGGGTATGGGATTTTAGGCGGCGGAGATGGTTGTTGTACCAGGGGGATTGAGTGAGTTTGGAGATGGTCCTGGATTTCAGGGGGACGAGGGATTTGAAGGTGGAGGAGAGGTGATCATGGAGCAGTTGGACGGCTGCTTCAGGATCTCTGCGGGTGGAAGGCCAAAGGGATAGGATGTTTGATGATGCGAGGGCCTTTGTGAGGGTCTCAGGGGCTAGCCTTTTCCAAGGGTGGTAGAGGATGGTTGAGAGCTTGGTGGAGGAGAGAGGGATGTGGGAGGAGAAGAAGATGAGGAAGTGGTCCGAGATGGCCTTGTCCACTATGCTGAGGTCGGAAATGTCAAGGCCATGGGTGATAACGAGGTCAAGGGCATGACCACGGTTGTGGGTGGGTGAATTTATATGAAGGGTGAGGTTTAGGGAGGGGAGGAGAGCAGTGAAGTCAGCAGAAGTAGTGCAAGGGGAGTTTAGGTGCTCGGAGCAGAGGGACAGGAAAGAGAGGAGAGTAGAGACATTTGTGTGGAAGGAGCCGAGGGGCTTGGGGGGGCGGTAGACAAGGAGGATTTTCAATGGGAGAGAGGGGTGGAAGAGGGTGAGGTGCTCGAAGGAGGGGAAGCAGCCAGAGGAGTAGAGGGTAAGACCAAGGGAGGCTTTGGAAATGAAGGCCACCCCACCGCCACTTTGGTTTGGACGGGGGGTGTGGTGGTGTGGTGGAAGGTGTAGCCTGGAGAGGAGGGGATGGGGTCATTGAGGGAGAGCCAGGTTTCGATGAGCCAAAGAATGTCAAGGTGCTCGTCCAGAATGAGGTCGTGGATGGTGAGGGCTTTATTTGAGAGGGAACGGACGTTTTGGAGGGAAATGCGGGTGGGTTTGCTGGAGGGAGGGGAGGGAGGAGAGAGTGATGCGGAGAGGATTTTGGGGTGTACAGGAGAGATGGTTGTGGAGAGTGGTGTGAGTGGAGAGTTGGGAAGGGTACTTATGAGGGAGGGGGAAGTTGGGTTTGCCTTAAGGTGGTTTGTGTGGAGGGAGTGAATGATTGGACACTTGGGGTTGCTGCTCCGGGACAGCAAGTGCCTGGAGCCATGATGGGCCCGGCGTAGGATGCCCAGGCTGGAGCAGAGGGAAGTGGTGATGGGGTCGAGGAGAGAGAGAAGGCGGGGAGGGCGGTGGGAGAGAAGGACAGAGGGGGAGTAGCGGATAGAGGGGAGTGGGAGGAGAGGCATAGGGGCAGGTGGGAGGAGAGACATAGAAGGGGGCGGGAGGAGAGACATTTGGAGTGGAGGGGGAGGCTCGGGTCGGGGTGGCAGCCAAAATGCGCATGCAGAGACCGGGAGCGAGTGATCAAGTGGGACGACATCAGCCCGTAGGCTCAGCCTCCCAGGTCATGGCCGGGATGGCTGTGCCAGGGGCCAGGACATTGTTGTTGTTACTGTTTATTTAAAAAAAAAAATTTTAACTGTGACGTCACACCGACGTCACTTTGTGAATCGCGCCACCCCGTCACTACCTCCCGCCCCGCGCTCTCCCACCTCCACTCCCGACTGAGTGGCTCCTCACCTGGCTGTGCTTTTATACGCAGCTAGGCCTCAGCTCTGCCCCCCGCTCTCCTACCTCTGCTTCCGACTTGTAACTAGAGAGTGAGCGAGAGAATGAATCTCACACCCACATAACAATAATAATAATCATCCGTCCATTTGATGTAGCATCTTAGCACCTCATTGAGACGTCTCAAGTGGATTGACTGTGTATTTTGTGGGCAAAATATAATAATAATCCGTGCATTTGATACAGTGCCGTATTACATCAAAGCACTTCACAGGATTCACTGTAAAGTGTAGTGACAGTGTACATTGTAAAGAAACTCATCAGCCAATTTGCACACAGTGATGTCCCACAAACAGCCACGAAGTGAGCGAGCCAATTTGTCTGGGGGGATTGTCAGGCGGGACACAGATGAGAGAAACTCTCTTCTTGTTTCCAATAACACCACGGGAATTTTAACGTCCACCTGAACAGGCACAGACAGGAGATCGTTTAACTTTTCATCCTAAGAACGGTGTCTTCGATAATGCAGCACTGCACTGGAGCGTCAGCCTGGACTGTGAGTCTTTGACGTTGGTTGGAACCCACAACAACAACTTACATTAATTAGAGTACATTAGAGTACAAGAGTAGGGAAGTTTTACTGCAGTTGTATAAGGCCTTGGTGAGACCGCACCTAGAATATTGTGTGCAGTTTTGGACTCCTTATTTAAGAAAGGACATACTTGTCTTAGAGGGGGTGCAGCGTAGGTTCACTGGTTGGTTCCTGGGATGAGGGTTTTGACCTGTGAGGATAGGTTGAGTAAACTAGGCCTATATTCTCTAGAATATAGAAGAAATAGAGGTGATCTTACAGAAACTATGAGATTCTTAAGGGTCTTGACAGGGTAGATTCCGTGAGACTGTTTCCCCTGGTTGGAGAATCTAAAACTAGGGATCATGGTGTTGGTATAGAAAAAAGTTAACAGGAATATGACTTATATGCAGCTGTCTGTGGGTAGAACGCCTGACCAGCGACCAAGGTTATGAGAACATCTGATTAAGGAAGAACAGGGAGGGTGAGAAAAGGGACAAGATAAGGAGGAAAACTAGTTTAGGATGGTTTCAGCAAGCAGAAGAAACTTAGGCTAGTGGAAAAGTACCATCACGAGCAGATCACGAGTACACCAACTCTGTGTATAAATACAACAGACTCACAAAGGAAAGTTGAGCTCGACAGAATAAGAACTACAGGTCGCTGAGCCGAGTGCTGGTCATCAGGCACGACTGCTTATCTGGTAGTATATTTCTGTTACATGTATCATTGTTGCATTGTTGAATAAATTGTCTTGATTGTACAACTCTGTGTTCAGCCCTTTATTGGTTAATGGCAAGGATCCAATTATGGTAAAAGGAACCAAACAATAGTCTCAAGATTAAGGGTCAGCCTTTTCAAACTGAATTGAAGATAGTGAATTTGTGGAATTCTCTACCCCAGAAGGCTGAGGTTGTTAGATTTCTAATGAATAGAGGGATTAAGGGATATGGGGATGGGGCGGGTAAATGGAATTAGGTTAGAAGATCAGCCATGTTCTTATTAAATGGCGGAGCAGCTCGCACGATGGGGAATAGATCAGCATTTAGAAAGGAGATGGATAAACCCGGGAGGGGAAGAAGGTTCGAGCAGAGGATGGTGGGGGGCAGATGGGGGAGGGCGGGCAGCATAGGGATGGTCGGCTTGTGGGGAGTGAACTCTGGGATGGTATGATGGACTGTAATTTTGTAGTTGTTGTTGTCTCCCACGTCCTGTGCTTCTGTTTCTGCAGTTGCTGCTGTGTCTGTTTCAGTGCTGTGTCAGTGCTGTGTAAGCCTGTGTCGGTGCTGTGTCAGTGCTGTGTGAGCCTATGTCGGTGCTGTGTCAGTGCTGTGTGAGCCTGTGGAGGTGCCGTGTCAGTGCTCGGTGATCCTGTGTCAGGCTGTGTCAGTGCTGCCCTCGAAACACTGCTCTATCCTCTTGCTCTGCAAGATGGCCCCTGTTCGTTGAAGCATCTTCCAGGGGTTCGTTTTGACCTCCGCTCCCCCCAAGGGTGTGCTGCCTACAGGACTAGGGTCGCACCGCGAGGCTGGGAAAGACGAGAGCACAGAACATAGCGTCACAGCAAACACTACACAGAAACCCATCACCATGGTCAGCTGGTGTCTGACACGCAAGGAGACCCATCATTGTACTTAACAGTAACAGTACAGTACAGTACAGTAACAGTTCTCTTTGACCGTGCCTTCAGCTCCCCTCTCGACTCTCTTCATCCTACTCGCTCCCTCCCTTCCCTCCCCTCACCCTGACCATTTCCCCCTCCTCTCTCCCTCCCTTCCCTCCCCTCACCCTGACCATTTCCCCCCTGCTCGGGTCATGACCCAACTGTGCAGCGCCTTGGGACGTCCTCCTGACGTGAAAGGCGCTCTATAAATGGAATCTTGTTGTTGTTGTTGTTGTAATAGTATCAAAACTAGACTGAGAGATGCACGCATGCTTCCTAAGCATGGAAATCTCCCCATATCCAGATTGGAATGCGCACTCGCTCTTTCCCTGGAGGGAAACATCCTTCTTACCTAATGCTGAATAGTTTGAGGCTCAGGTTGGCAAGAGCCAAGGATTGAGGACCCCAGAGTATGCTTTCGGGTAACTACTGGAGACTGGCAAGCTTTCCTGCTGCTTGTCCAGCTGGGACCACCCTACACATTAGGGCTTTGGTTTGCAGGGTTAACAGGAGCTGAGTGGGAGGATTCCCTGCCCCCAGTGACTGGTCTGCCCTTCCAGGTCCTGGTGATGAGCCAGGCTGGGCTGTGCTGCCATCAGCAGTGCCCTGGAATACTGCGGACCCGCCTGGCTCAGGATCCCGACTAGAGACCATCATAGAGGATGGGCTTGATTCTGACATTCTGTTGCCAGGCACGTCACCTTAGGGCCAGTCCAGCTCCATGCTTGCCCCGTTGATTTAACTCCCGATACCTGGATTGTTTTCCGGAAGGTCGTCTGGGGGTTGCTGCGAGGGAACGTCCATCACTCTGCGTCTGCGGAGCAGGATGTTCTGCAACTCATTGTGTTTGTGTCCACTCCCCAGCCGACTCTTCCAGCTCCTCCGCTTGGTCCTCATCCCCTCCTGTCACCGGAGACACAACTGTTACCTACAGCCCAGGCTTCACACACGCAACCAGGCCTCACACATACCCCATTCCCTGCTCTCTCCCCATCGTGCCTCTGCTGGTGCTCACTCCCCCAATGGAGCTCTCTGCTCATAATCCCATTCCCTGCTCTCCACATCTTGCCCCAAAGCACCCACAGTAACAGTGTGAGAAGCGCCAGACCAAGAACAATGTCAGATACTAACCAAGATCCCTTTAAGCTCTGTCACTGGACTCTCTGCTCTCGGGCTCGGGAGCTGCAGGCAAGAGCAGAGCACAGAGCGGTCATTGCGTCACACACACACACACACACAGACGTCACTGTGTCACAAACACACACAGACATACACAGAGTTCACTGTGTCACACACCCACACAGAGAGGAAAATAACTAAAGCAAGGAAGAATGAGAAGGAAAGTGATAAACATAAAAGAGAAAGAAAAATAGCCTAAAAACGCAATTTAAAACATGTCTCAAAGCGCTTCACAGGATTCACTGTAAAGTGCAGTGACTGTGTCTTTAGTAGGTGCATGAGGCAGTCAATTTGCGCACATCAATATCCCACAGACATCCACGATTTTATCTGGGAAATTGTTGGCCAGGACACCAGTAGAGAGTGTTGCGGGATCCTTAACATCCACCTGAATAGGCACAGACTGAGTTTTAACGGTTCATCCGAAGCACTGGGTCTCTCTGACAATGCAGTGCTCTCTCCCCACAGCACTGCACTGGAGCATCTGCCGGAAACCACAATAACAACAACAATAACAATAACAATAACAATAACTTGATTTATATAGCGCCCTCCACGCCGGGCGGCGTCTTGGAGCGCTTCACAGTAACAGATCCTGGGGCCGAGCCAGGGGGAGGGGGAGGAAGGTGACCAAAGGCGTGGTCGAAAACAAAGGTCTTCAGCAACCTCCTGAAAGGTCTTCACAACTCCTGAAGCAGAGGCTGGAGTGGGAGGGACTGACCCAGGCTGAAACCAGCAGAACCCAATTGGCCGGGTGGGGGGGAATATGAGGAGGGTCCCACGTACTACTGTGGCTGGTTACCTCTGTGTGGCATTTGGTGGGTTTCAGCGAGACCCCGTTTTTGATTCGCTCCATCATTTCATCCACGGCCATTGTCTTTAGGCTGTCCAGGGTGGTGGTCTCTGTGGACAGAGACAATGCTCTCACTCAACTCCATCACAGGCACCGCCGAGACCTCAATCTGGCCGGCAAACTTTTATTTTTTCCTGTGAGTTGATCAGCCCCTCCTCACCTACCTCTAATCCCATTCCCTGCTTTCTCCCCATTGTGGCTGTACTGGTGCTCACTCCCTCAATGGAGCTCTCTACTCTAATCCCATTCCCTGCTCCCTCCATTGTGTTGGTGCTGAATCTAGATGCCCCACTGGAGCTCTATTATTACTATAATCCCATTGCCTGATCTCTCCCCAACGTGTCTGTGCTGGTGCTCGCTCCCCCATTGGAGCTCTCTACTCTTATCCCATTTCCCCTGAGTATGAGTATTGACCATCGTGAGTGTGAGCAGTGACAGTGTGAGTGTGAGCAGTGTGGGCGTGAGCAGTGTGGCTGTGAGCAGGGTGAGTGTGTTACTCACTGTTCTCTGGCCCAGCTTCCTTGCGTTCCTGCTTCCTTCGGCGTAACAGCTCTGCCAGGGGCCTGGAGTCCGAGCACAAACCCTGATAAGAGCCTCATACTAACACATCCTCCAAGCCTGTGTTCTGAGCCAGGTTTTCCCACTCTTCTGGAGCTTCAAACACACAGTGAGTGTGAGCCAGACATTGAGTGTGAGTATGAGTGTGATCCAATCCATCGCAACACTAATTCTCACACATCCCTCTTCCCATCCACACATTCACACACACACAGCCTCTGGGTCGTGGTCAGAAATTCTAGCCAGTCTCAGGCTGTGGAGCCTGTGTGTGTGAGTGTAGCACCCCTATTTAAGGCTCCACTTTGGAAAATTTCCGAATCCTTGTTTTCTGGTTGGAAAGCCTGTTTTTTCCACTGTTAGAAACGCAGTTGGTTTCCGAACTGATTCAGTGCCAGAGTGAATGATTGCATTCTGCCGTAAACCTAACGTTTAAGACAAGGTGGTCTCACGGCTGGGATCAAGTGGAATTTGGGGACTCTGAGAGTGGCTGCGCTCCGACCCCGCTCCCACCACATACAATAACAACATCAAATTACATTTGTAAAGCACCTTTCACGTTTGGAGGACGTCCCAAGGTGTTGGATGTTGGACAGTCAAGGATTTACACAAAATCATATAGATACTGGCTCCACAGGCTGAAATTGGTTGCGTGTGTGTGTGGGGGGGGGGGGGGGGTGGGGGGGAGGCAGGATCAATGTTGCGATGGATTGGATCACACTCACATTAACACACTATCACCTCTGTTCCTGGGCTGTGTCTGGACAATGGGAATATTGGCCCAGAATCCTGGAGAAACTCCCTGCTCTAACACACGAAAAACACCGAATCTTCAGGAAGGTTATAGTCTTGCGTCTCTGACACCAAAGCACTTCACAGGATTTACTGTAAAGTGTAGTGACTGTGTGTCTATAGGAGAACTTGGCAGGCAAATTGCAGACCGATGTCCCACAAACAGCTTTGTCGTGAATGAACAATTAACCTGGGGAATTGTTGGCCAGGATACCGGGAGAGAGGAACTCCCTTCTCTATTCCAATATCGCGCAGGATGTTTAACATCCACCTGAACACGCAGAGATGGGACCTAAGTTTAATATCTCATCTGAAGGGTGGCGTCTCTGAAAATTTGCCGCTATCTCCCTCCAGCACCTGCCTGGAGCATCAGCCTGGATTGAGAGCTCAGAGTCCCTGATGTGGTTGCTTGAGTTTGAGCAGGTTCAATCAAATTGGGTGTTGTTCACTCAGGGGTTAAACACATCCGTTGCTGAGTGCTGAAGTTTCACTTACTCGATCGGCACTCTGGATGCTGGTGGGTGTGCAGGCGGGGGTGGGGGAGGGGGTGGAGGGGGGGGAGGGGGTGGGGGAGCCCCTTCCTGTTGCTCCTCATGGGTTGTGTTGTCAGCAGCCTCCAGCTTCATCCGAAGTGTCTGAACTAAAGAGATTCGATCAGAGTGATTATTAATAATAATAATTAATAATCCTTGCATTTGATATAGATCCTTATCACATTGTTGAGACATCTCAAAGCGCTTCACAAAATATACTGTAAAGTGTAGTGACTGTGAATTTTGTGGGTGAAATATGGCAGTGTCCCACAATCAGTCGTGATTGAATGACCAATTTTTTTTTTAGGAATTATTATCGCCTGAAAGCGATCCGCAAATCGACTAACAACCGGGTTCCTAGGTAAACAGAGGTATGTGGAGTAGGGAAACTTGCCTAAGGTTTCGCCCTGCCAGGGAATCAAACCCGGGTCCTCTTGCTTGTGAGGTGAGCATGCTAACCACTACACTACGGGACTCCATAATGACCAATTTTATCTGGGGGATTGTTGGCCAAGACATCGAGGGAGAGAAATTCCTTTCTCTTTGCCTATAGCGAGATCTTTAACGCCCACCTGAACAAGCACAGACAGGATCTCGGTTTAATATCTCATCCAAAGGATGGCACCTCCGACAACGGAAACCACCGCTCAGCACCATGCTGGAGCATCAACCTGGACTGCGACCAGGGAGGGTTGTAGGGCACAGATTTTTGAAGAATTGTTAAATCGGGTGTTTATTTAAACCACAACACCTTATGCAGTTCACACAGGGTTGCTTCTCGGAGCGCTTAACAGCCAGTTTCTTTTCAAGAAAAGTGGAAAACTGGCTTCCAGATTACCACTGTGATTGAAGGATTTTTCTCAATTCTTGCTTTCAGGAGCTTTCCCGCTGCTTGTCCAGCTACGACCATCCCACCTGTTAAGGCATGGCTTGTAGGGTTAACAGGAGCTAAGTGGGAGGATTCCCTGCCCCAGTGACTGCCGATGATCCAGGCTGTGCTGAGCTGTCATCAGCAGCACCCTGGAATACTGCGGACCTGCTTACCTGCCTCTGTGACCGGACTAGAGCTCAATTCCGACATTCCATTGCCATGTCACCTTGGAGCCAGTTCAGCTCCGAGGAGACCAACTGCCCCCCCGGTGACAAGACACTGACCTTCTGTCTCCAGCTCAAGGCTCTTGGTCTCTGCGACAGCCAGCCTGCTCTCCACATCCTCCTTCTGCTCGTCAGCTATACTCAGGGCCAATGTCAGCCTGGCCACCTCGCTCTCCGCCTGGCTCCCCTCCAGCCTGTGCTTCAGCTCCTGTACCTGCATAATGAGGATATCATTATCCTCCTGCCCCACCATGGTCCTGCCCCAACCCCACCATGACCCCCGCCCCAACACCGCCATGAGCCATACCCCAACCCCACCATGACCCCCGCCCCAACACCGCCATGAGCCCCACCCCAACCCCACCATGAGCCCCACCCCAACACCGCCATGAGCCATACCCCAACCCCACCATGAGCCCCACCCCCACCATGAGCCCCACCCCAACCCCACCATGACTCCCCCCCCAACACCACCATGACTCCCACCATGACTCCCACCCCAACCCCACCATGAGCCCCACCCCAACCCTACCATGAGCCCCACCCCAACACCACCATGACCCCCACCCCAACACCACCATTAGCCCCACCCCAACACCATCATGACCCACCCCCAACACCACCATGACTCCCACCCCAACCCCACCATGACTCCCCCAACACCACCATGACTCCCACCCCAACCTCACCATGACCCTTGCCCCAACCCAATCATGACCCCCGCCCCAACCCCATCATGACACCTATCCCAACCCCATCATGACCCCCACCCCAACCCCAACCCAATCATGATCCCCGCCTCAACCCCACCATGGCCCCTACCCAACCCCACCAACCTGTTCCACAGGTTTACTACTCGCTCACGGAAATACTGTTTGCACAGATTCATTCTGAATTTACCCCCCTTCAATCTCAGGCTGTGTCCTCTGCCTCCATCCCCACCCCAATCCGAACTCTGTCGCCGTCCCAAACTTCAAATCCTGCCTATGTTCCACCTCTGCCCCTGCCTGCCCTCTGCCCCTGCCTGCCCTCTGCCCCTGCCTGCCCTCTGCCCCTGCCTCCCCTCTGCCCCTGCCTGCCCTCTGCCCCTGCCTGTCTCTGCCCCAAGTCCGCTCTGCCTCGCCCCAAGCTCTTGGGGTTAGGGGGGTTGGGTAGTGTCTTACCAGCTGCTGGTGCTGGTGTCTCTCCTGCTCCAGGCAGCGGTTGAGGGAGGCCACCTCCTCCAGGGCTGTGAGCAGTTGCTCGCTTGGCAGTACATTCTGTAACAGAATTACACTCTGCCGGCTCGCCTCCCGCTGCCTTACCAGCATCTGGGCTCCCGCACCAGCACACAGTCAGTCACACCGTCAGGCACACAGTCACACAGGTACACAATCAGGCACACCAGCACACAGTTAGGCATAGTCATACCAGCACAGGACAAGCACAGTCACACATTCAGTCACATCCGCAGACAGTGAGGCACACAGTCATACAGGCACACACACAGACAGAGAGTCACACATTCACATCGTGCAGACAGACAGGCACACAATCACACAGATAGCCAGTCATGCAGACAGTCAAGCAGTCACACAGACAGACAGACAGACAGACAGACAGTCAGTCAGGCACTCACACACACACCCAGCGAATCAGTCAGGCGGTCACCCAGACAGTCAGGAAGAAAGTCAGGCAGTCACACAGCCAGACAGCCAGGCAGACAGTTAGGCTGTCACGCAGACAGACAGACAGACAGACACAAAGTCACACACAGTCAAACGCATACATAGACAGTCAGCCACACAGTCAGTCACACAGACAAACTGTTGGTCACACCAGTCAGATAGACAGACCTACAGACAGACACAGGGCGGAACAGTTCAGCAGTTTGGGTGGGTGGGGGGGTGGCAGCTGTGTGGGCGAGGCAGTGCAACGTGGAGTTGGGCTGGTTGGAGTGGGACTGTGTGGGCTGTGCTGTGGGGTTGGGGGAGTGGGGGTGGGCTGTGGGGTGGGGGAGTGGGGGTGGGGCTGAGCTGTGGGGTTGGGGTAGTGTGGGTGGGGATGGGCTGTGGGGGTGGGGGAGTGGGGATGGGGCTGGGCTTTGGGGCAGGGCTCTATGGGCCGGGGCAGAGCAGAGGGGATATACCTGGTGGGCGTAGGTTTCTGCCTGCTGCCTGAGCTCCTGTTCTAGGTCGAGCTGCTGCTGCAGCTCCTGGTAATCCTGAGTGACCAGCACCGACACTACAGCCAGAAAGGGTGGAGAATGACTGTCAGCATCAGCCACACCAGGACCATTACTCTTCCCCCCACCCCCGTCTAGACCGCTCCAGTTCAAAACTCTCCAGTCAGGATTGGTGATGATCTTAAATTGATGTGCTTTAGTTACCAACTCACTGGGTATGGGGGAAATGGCAGGGGTGTGGGATTCAAAGATCTGCCATCTTTATTTATCTATACTAATAAAACGACAATATGGCGCTGTGGCTTCCTGCGTCACAGAGCATGTACGTAGCCAAGCGGCGGGAGCAAAATAAAGAATACAGACGAAGCTATGCCAACAACAAAATCACATTTTTAAAGCGACGAGTCCCCCCACTGAGTTCTCCCACAGGAATCCTCTGACAGCAGTCCTCCTCGAAGAATATAGATAAAGATGAAATGTCTGTCTGTCTGTTTGTGTGTCAATCTACATTCCGCATTGGATCATTTGGTTGCAAGCAAAGCCGCAATGGGTACAGCTAGTAACCTAATAACGTGCGTGGGGGTGGAGTTTAGCAGGGTCTCTTTGGAGAGCTCCTAAGAGACTGGCTCCAAGGTGACATGTTTGGCAACAGAATGTTGGAATCTGGCCAGCCTTCTGCGACAGTATCTGTGTCCAGTGCCTGACCCAGGCGGGTCCTCAGTATTACAGGGCACTGCTGATGACAGCACAGCCAGCCTGGCTCATCGGCAAGACAGTCACTGGGGACAGGGACTCTTGTTGATTTTCCCATTGATTCCCTCTCGATCCTGATGAAGATGTTGAACCAGATCTGTGAGAAATTGCCTCAAATGTCCATGATGCTTCTGAGCCAGCAGGATTCTGGGAAGGTTTTTTGTGCATGTCAACTGCCAAAGAGTCTGATGAGCACCTTGTGCGCAACTGACTGGGCCGTTGCTGTCTGTGCATAGATGGACGGAAATGCAAGGGGATCCAGTGTCGTGGCGCGGGGCTCAGGAACCAGCTCAGATCTGGAGGCAACGTTGAAGTTCGCAACCAAGTATGCAAAAAACAACTTGGTAGCTCAGAAACCTGCAGTATTGGCTGCTCAGCTAACCTGGATTTGCTATCAGTTCCTGTTAACCCTGCAAGCCAAAGCCTTAACAGGTAGGGTGGTCCGATCTGGACAAGCAGTGGGAAAGCTGACCAGACAGTGATCTCAATGGCAAACAATACAGTTTTAGCTGGTTAGACTGCAACAGTTACCCCAACGCACACACTGGGCTCCCCACGCCTAGGCTCTTGCCAACCTGCGCCTTAAACTCTCTGGAATCCAGGGAGAGAGCGCACATTCCATTCCAACAATCTATCTCTGGGATTTCCATGTGTAGGTGGGATGCGTGGAATTCTTAGATTGGTTTGGATATTCTTAAGCCTGGAGATAGGTTTCCACATGTGGCAGACACCTGGCTGATCAAATAAATACGTAGAGAAGAGAGGCCAGGCTAGACCCCTCTCCTTGCCCCTCAGGAAACCAGTACTCACCTGTATTGATGCGTTTGAGAGCCTTGCTCTGCCTCTCCTGCACTTTCTGCAGCGCAATCTTCTCTGTCCGCTCTCTCGCCACCTACAACCAGCATCACAAGGCAAGTGGGTTACTCTCGGTATTTAGCCTCAATATTTACCCCCAGTGTTTACCCCCAACGTTTACCCCCAGTGTTTACCTCTCAAATCACACCCACCTCTCTGCTAAACTGCAGACATTACCTGGATCAGCCGCTTGCACTCTCCTCTTTGGGTCAGAACCTTGTGGGTTCAAGCCCCACATTGAGGACTTGGAGCTCACAGTCCAGGCTACCTCTCCAGGGCTATGGTAGTGGAGCGCTGAACTATCAGAGGTGACATCCTTTGGAAAGAGGTGATAAAGCCAAGCTCTCGACTGTTTGCCTTTACCTATAAATCATTGCACACCCTCACACCTCTCTGATGTCCTACCCACTCCTCTCCACTTACCTGCTCTGCTCAGCTAACCTGGGTTTGCTGCCCATTTCCTGATCTCACAATTAGGCCTCCCCCTTATTGCCTCACACTCCACCTCGCCCCTTTTCAAGTTGTCTTAGGACGCACCTTTTCGGCTGTGCCGATGATGCCCTCCCCCACACTCAGCATCCACCCCGCCGCTGTGAAGTGCTCTGAGACATTGCCCTAAGTAAACGGCACAATGCAAGTATAAATTGTTTTTATTGGTATCACAATAGTATTTCAAAAATAAAAGGGAGTTTCTCACGGTGTCCTGGCTGATAAATCCCCAGCGCAACTGGATTATATTAGAGGACAGGAAGGGGTTTGGGCCATTGGGAGTGTATACAGTGGGAGTGAGGGGAAGGAGTCAGTTGGTTTCAGTGACCACTGTGACAGGACTCCGCTGGACGAAACAGCCTGGGGGTGACTCACCTCTTCTGTCAGTTGGGTGAATCGAGCTTGCAGGGTCTCCAGCGAGCTGCTCAGCTCCCTCCTCTCCTCCAGCAGCAGTGTAATCCTCTCCTGAAGGTCTGACCAGAGAGAGATATCTCCATTAGTCTAAGCAGCAACAGGACCTGTCTTGGGGGACAAGCGCTCCGAGACGCTGCCCCGTGTGAAGGCTGCTATATAAATGCAAGTTGTTGTTGAGGGTTGGTATATACTGACAATCCGGGGCAGGTTTACATTGTAGTGGCACCATCAATATACCTCACTCTCGAGATGTGTTATTCTATATATAAACCCCACTCCCTTAGATTCTAGCCTGTACCTCACTCCTGGGATGTGTTATTCTATATATAATCCCCCTGGAACCCAGGATTAGATTCCACCTTGTAACTCACTCTTGTCTAAGCATTATTCTCGTTGTGTTTAGATCTCAGTAAACACAACGTAAGGGTCCTCTGTCTCTGTCTCTCTGTTCATAGCAAATAAACAATACAATGAAAGATGCACGGACCACTGACATTCCACCAGCAGGTGTCACTAGCACATTGAATATGATGAACAGCAGGTCGGAAATTCCGCCTAGTCTCAGCTACGGGACCTATTTGCCATAACATTTGCTATGACCCAGGATTGTGGGAATTCCTAATTCAAGGCTAAATTTGGGAGCTATTTTTCCACAGTTCTTAAAAATTAAACGTACAATAGTATAATAATCCTTGCATTTGATATAGCGCCTTATAACATCGTTGAGACGTCTCAAAACATTTCACAGAATATACAGTAAACTGTAGTGAACGTGTATTTTGTGGGCGAAATGTGGCATCAATTTCAGCACAGCAGTGTCCCACAAACAGTCTTGGATTGAGTGAATAAATTATTATTATTATTTTGTTTATTTATTTTTTGGAGGGAGTATTACCCCCAGAAAGCAGCCCACCCATCGATTAACAAGCAGGTTCCTACTTACTGTTAGGTAAACAGTGGCGTGTGGAGTAAGGAAATTTGCCTAATGTTTCACCCTGCCCGGGAATCGCACACCTGTCCTCTCGCTTGCAAGGTGAGTGCTCTAACCACTATGCTAAGAACTGAATTGTGGAAGTTTCTGCAACTTCCCCTGTAAACCTGCAAACAAAATGCTCCACGAGCTAAGACTAGGAGAAATCTGGGACCTTAGCCCATCCTTGTCCGGTAGTCTGAAGGGTCTGTCTTCTGCCACACTCACTCGCTCGCTCGTGCGTGCACACATCCACCCACCCACCCTCCTGCACACAACCGTAACTCACACAGAGATCACCAGCATGGGGCTGCTCTCACCTTTGACCTGGAGCTGGTATTGGTACTCTGGGTTGCAGGTGGGGTTGGGGGTCTCCTTGTCCTCAGCCCCGAGCTTGGTAATGTCATCTGGGAGAGAGTCCCACATAGGCTGTAACGCTCGACTCAGCCGTACCAGCTTCTTATTCTCCTTGTTCACCTGGGAAATGGTGACAGATTAATCCTCATTGTCGCTGTGTGTTACTGGCTATAACATTGTATATTATATAATAACACACCGTGTGTAATGGCTATAACACAATAAAAACAACAACAAATTACATGTGTATAGCACCCTTTACGTCCCAAGGAGCTGGACAGACAGAGATTTGGACCTGAGCAGGGGTTTGGGATCAGGAGGGGTAGAGGGCAGGGAGGGTAGGGGTAGGAGGGTGACCGAAGGTATGGTCAAAGAGGAGGATCTTGAAATGGGCCTTGAAGGAAGCAAGGGAGGGAGCAAGGCAAAGGGATTGTGGGATGGAGTTCCAAAGGGTGGGGGCAGAGAGGCTGAAGGCCCGACAGCTGATGCTGGGGTGGACCGGGCGGGGGATGTGGAGAAAGCCTGCTGAGCGGTGGGAACAGACAGGTTGATTTGGCGTTAGCAGATCACAGAGGAAGGAAGGAACACAGCCGTGGAGGGCTTTGAAGATGAAGACGAGAGATTTTAATGCTTTCCTCTGGTGGATGGGGAGCCAGTGGAGCCGGGCGAGGGTGGGCATGATAGAGTCATGGAGCCTGGTGTGGGAGAGGACATGAGCTGCAGAGTTCTGAATGAACCTCAGCTTGTGGAGGGAAGAGTTGGGAAGGCCGGGAGTTGGCATAGTCAAGCCTAGATGTACGTACAAGGGTTTTGGCAGGCTGAGGGGTGAGGCAGAGGTGGAGCCGAGCACTATTGCAGAGGTGGGGGAAGGCAGAGCGGGTCATGGCATGGATGTGGGGTAGAAAGGATAGTTGAGGGTCAAACAAGACATCAAGGTTACAAACTGGCTCAGTGAAGTGGAGTGTGCCTTCCTCCTGACGTGAAAGGCGCTATACAAATGTAATCTTGTTGTTGTTGTTGTGCATCCTTGGATGGTGATGCTGTCAGAGTCTGAGGTGTGGAGACGCTGACAGGAGCTAATGAGGTGTGCCTTGATGGAGGCAAGGGAGCGAGCGAGGCGAAGGGACTGTGGGATGGAGTTCCAGAGGGTGGGGACAGAGAGGCTGAAGGCTCAACTGCTAATGGTGGAGCAGGCAGGGCGTGATGTGGAACAGGCCTGAGGTTGCTGAGCAGAGGGAGTGGACAGGTTGGTATGGAGTTAGCAGATCACAGAGGTAGGGACAAGTAAGGCTGTGGAGGGCTTTGAAAATGACTTCCACACTGTATGTGGACACCCAAATCTACTTCTCCTCCACCTGGGATCCCAGGTCCCCTGATGTTGTGTCAAGGCCTGGCTGAGCACCAACTCATGAAGTCCTGTAGCTTACTGGTTAGAGCACTTGCCTCGCAGGCGAGCAGACCTGGGTTCAATTTACGGGCAGAGCAAAACATTGGGCAAGTTTCCTTACTCCACACACTTCTGTTTATCTAGCAGTAAGTGGGAATCTGTTTTTTAGTTGATTGGTGGATCGCTTCCGGGGATGATAATCCCTTCAAAAAATAATAATAATCATAATAGTAATTGGGTCACTCAATCCATGACTGTTTGTGGAACACTGCTGTGAGCAATTGGCTGCCAAGTTTTGCCAACACAATATACAGTCCATTCATTTTACAGTATATTCTGTGAAGCGTTTTGAGATGTCTCAAAGATGTAATAATGTAATAAGTTGCCATATCAAATGCAAGAATTATTATTATAACTCCCTCACAGCTGGATATGTCCTAGAGGGAATCCCGACCTCAGTGAGAGATGACTGACCTTCACAGCAAACACCTCGGCGTTCACACGACAAGTCTTCTCGATCTCCAACTGCATCTCCAGCTCGCTCATCTCTTGGATAATCTGCCTGGAGACTGACCGAGAATCACAACAACTTTCATTTATATAGCATACCTCAAGCAGAGTAGCATCCCAGAGCGCTTGGCAGCCTGATGCCGAACCGGTGGGAGGTGACCATAAGCCAAAGAGCCAAAATTCAATCTTGATTTGGAAGCTGGGCTTGTTTTACAATTTGCGTGGAGGCCGGCTAAATGCAGTGATGCTGTGATAGAGACCCAGATACAGGTATCTGTTCATCTCTCACCAAACCTTACATAAGCTAAAGACCAAAGAGTAAGGTCTTTAGGCGCTACCGGAAGATGATGAAGGAAGGGGCAAGGCAGAGGGATAGAAGAAGAGTGTTCTAAAGTGTTAAGACATAGTAGCTGAGAGCCTGTCCACTGATGGTGGAATGGATGAGACGCAGGACAAGCAGGAGGCTGCAGGAAGTACTGGATTGGGGAGAAAGCAGGTCAGAGAGGTAGGGAGATGTCAGAGTATGAAGGGATTTGAAGACGAGTGTGAGGATCTTGAAATCAACCCATTTGGTGACAGGGAGCCAGTGGATTGTCATAGGCAGGACATCAGAAAGGATCTAGCTCTAAGGTGAGGTTTCTAACAATGGAATATCAGAATCTATCCCACCCTCTCTGACAATCTCCAGTCTGGTTCCTGAGCCAGTTGGGTCTGCAGTATTCCAGGATGCTGCACAGCCTGGCTCATCGGCAGGACTTGGAGGTGCAGACCAGTGATGACCAGACCAGACTCCCAGCTGACTACTAATAAATTGTTCATCCAGCCATCATGCCTATCAGAATAAGCTGGTATCAGCCCGGTTCAATCACTCACAATCTAATCTCAGTCAGGATGTTATGGCTTCAAGCCTTACATTGGGGAACTTAAGCTCACAGTCCAGGCTGATGCTCTAGTGCAGTGCTTGCAGTGCAGTGCATCTGACTGGACCACATCAAAACCTATCGCTCCACTCTCGCCTCAGCCAAATCGTCCTTCTATATCAGGTTAATCCTGGAGACGAAGGGCAACCCCAGGCTCCTGTTCTCCACCACCAACCAGCTCCTCCGCCCTCCCCACCACGCCTCGCAGATTCTTTCCTCCAACTCCCACTGCAAGGAAATGCTGGACTTCCTTGAGTCCAAAATCGAGGGAATACGCTCAGCTGCCACTGCCCTCCCAACTTCTACCCCCTTCCTACTCCCCACCCCACACTCCGACTATTACCCATCCCTCCTTCCACACCTTTGAACCTGTAACCCCCTCCTCTATCATCACCTCTATATCCTCCATGAAACCCACCACCTGCTCCCTGGACCCTATCCCCACCCCACTGCTTAAATCCCAGCTCCACCCCCTTGCTCCACTACTCTCCGACATCATCAACCTCTCCCTGTCATTTGGCACTGTTCCTACACCCTTCAAAACCACCACTGTCACCCCACTCCTTGAAGAAACCTTCCCTTGACCAACACAGCTATCTAGCTTCTGGCCCATCACTGCCTTACCCCTCAGGCTGCCGAAACCCTCACCCATTCATTTGTCACATCAAGGCTCGATTATGGAAATTCCCTCCTCATCAGCCTTCCCAACTCTTCCCTTCACAAGCTGCATATCATCCAAAACTCTGCAGCTCGTGTACTCTTGCGGACCAGGCTCCGTGACCCCATCACTCCCACCCTCGCCCGACTCCACCGGCTCCTCATCCCTCAGAGGATCGAATTCAAAATCCTCATCCTCACTTTCAAGGCCATCCATGGCCTTGCCCCCTCCTACCTCTCTGACCTGCTGACTCCCTACCAATCTGCCCACTCCCTCCGTTCAGCAGGCTCTGGCCTGCTCCATGTCTCCTGCCCGACCCACCCTATCATCGGTGGCCGAGCTTTCAGCCTCTCTGCCCCTACACTCTGGAACTCCATCCCACAGTCCCTTCACCTCACTTCCTCCCTCGCCTCCTTCAAGGCCGGTCTCAAGAGCATCCTCTTCGATCGTGCCTTCGGTCTCCCTCCTACTTCTCTGCCTTCCCTCTCCCTTACCCCACCCCTCCCCCATGCTTGGGTCCTGACCCCTGACTGTCCAGTGCCTTGGAACATCTTCCTGATGTGAAAGGCGCTCTATAAATGTAATTTTGTTGTTGTTATTGTTGTTAGAGGTGCCATCCTTTGAATGAGACGTTAAACAAGGTTCTGTCTATGCATGCTCAAGTGGATGTTTAAAACCCCATGGCGCTGTTTGAAAAGAGAAAGGAGTTTCTCTCTCCCGGTCCTGGTCAACAATCCCCTAGATAAAGTTAGCCATTCACTTTATAGCTGTTCGTGGCATGTTACTGTCTTTGCCCACAAAAGACACAGTCACAGTCATAGTAAAATCATGTGAAGCTCTTTCAGATGTCCTCCCGACGTGAAAGGTACTTTATCAAGTTCCGTAGGGTTGTGGTTAGCACGCTTTCCTCTGTTTAGCTAGCAGTAAGTAGGAACCTGACTGTTAGTCGATTAGCAGATTGCTTTCTGGGAGTAATAATCCCTCAAAATAAAAATTGGTCACTCAATCCATGACTATTTGTGGAACACTGCTGTGCACAATTGGCTGCTGCATTTAGCCCACAAAATGTACAGTCAATTCACTTTACAATATATTCTGTGACGCGCTTTGAGTCACCTCAATAATCAAGTGATAAGACGTTACATCAAATGCAAGGATTAATATTATTATTTAATATTCTTAATGTACAGAATATTATGATGCTGAACCAATGTTAAGTGCAGTTGCTGTGTGTTTGTAGGCAAACCCCACTACCTGTTAAACCCAGCAAACAAGTGGGCAGTGAAGGAGTAGTTATAGCTGGCGATCACAAAGTGACCTCTCACCTTTTTCCATGTCCTCCAGCTGTTTCTGTACCTCGTCCTTCTCCCTCTCATCCTGTAACATCAAGCCACACCTCCATCAGCACCAGCCAGGATTCCAGTACCTTGTGGTGATCTCCCGACATCGAAGGTGCTATACACGTGTAAATGTGTATTGAACATCAACCCACCTCCCATTCCCGAGCCATTCCATCCCTCCCCTCCACCTTCCCAGTCCTTACCCCTCCTCCCAAGGCCTCCCCCGCCCCCAGGGTAATGGGTTTTTGTGTGTGTCAGACACAAGGCTGATCACAGTGATGGGTTCCTGTTTCTGTCAAACACCTGACAATAAAAAAAAGTCCCTCGTGAGAAGCCCTCTCCCTCGGGGTGTGTCAGTACCTTCCCATTTTCATCGGGATCCGCTGAGTCATCGCTGCTCTCTGTAATCACTGCAGGGAAACAGATAATACAGTGAATTAGACTCAACTCCTGTTAACCCTGGAAGCCAAAGCCCTAACGGACAAGCAGTGGGAAAGCTTACGAGACAGTGTTCTCAATGGCAACCTTTGCGGTTTCAGTTGGTTAGACTCCAGTAGTTATATAATAATAATCCCTGCATTTGATATGCCGCCATATCATGTCTTCAAGACCTCTCAAAACGTTTCACAGAATAATAATAATAATAATAATCCTTGCATTTGATATAGCGCTTTTCACGTCGGGAGGACGTCCCAAAGCGCTTCACAGAACACACTGTAAAGTGAATTGACTGTATATTTGTGGGCGAACGCGGCAGCCAATTGCGCACAGCAATGTCCCACAAACAGTCGTAGATTGAAAATGACCAATTTATTATTGTTTTTGGTTTTGGAGGGATTATTATTAGGCTGTGTGTGGAGTAAGGAAACTTGCCCAAGGTTTCGCCCTGACATGCCTGGAAGTGAACTCAGGTCTCTCGCTTGCAAAGCGAGTGCTCTAACCACTGAGCTACAGGACTCCATTTACAGAATATTCTGTAAAGTGAAATGATTATCTTTTGTGTGCGAAACGTGGCAGCCAATGTGCACATCAGTGTTCCACAAACAGTCGTGGATTGAGGGATCAAATTATTTTTATTTATCTTGAAGGAATTATTACCCACGGAAAAACGATCCACCAATTGACTAACAACTGGGTTCCTATTTACTGCTAGGTAAACAGAGGCGTGTGGAGTAAGGAAACTTGCCCAACATTTTGCCCTGCCAAGAATCAAACCCAGGTCCTCTCGTTTGCAAGGTGAGTGCTCTAACCAACAACAGCAACAACAACAAGATTCCACGTCGGGAGGACGTCCCAAGGCGCTGTACAGTTGGGTCAGGACCGAACAGGGGGGAAGTGGTCAGGGTGAGGGGAGGGAAGGGAGGGAGCGAGGAGGGGGTAGAGAGTCGAGAGGGGAGCTGAAGGCACGGTCAAAGAGAAAGGTCTTGAGACCGGCCTTGAAGGAGGAAAGGGAGGAGGCGGCGAAGGCACTGGGGGATGGAGTTCCAGAGCCTCAGGGCTGAGAGGCTGAAGGCCCGGCCACCGATGGTAGGGCGGTTGGGGCGGGGGATGTGGAGCAGACCGGAGCCAGAGGAACGGAGAGTACAGGCAGGTAGGTAGGGGCTACAGGACTCCACAATGCCCATTCTCGGGTCCCCAAGCCTTGGCCCTTGCCAGTCTGTGCCTAATACTTTCAGGAATTATGTAAGCAGGATGCATCCCTCCAGGGAGAGAGTGCACATTTCATTCCAGCATCTATCTCTGGGATTTCCATGTGTAGGTGGGATAGAATCATAGAATCTTAAAGCGCAGAAGAAGACCACTTGGAGACGTGATAAGGCGAAATGCAAGGATTATTATTAGTCCCACTCTCCCGCTCCTAACCCATAGCCCTACAAATTTATCCTTTTCAAGTGTATTGATATAGCGCTTTTCACGTCTTCTAGACGTTTCAAAGAGCTTCACAGAATATGCTTTAAAGTGAATTGACCGTATATTTGTGGGTGAAATACGGCAGCCAATTGCACACAGCAGTGTCCCACAAACAGTCGTGGATTGAAAATGACCAATTTATTATTGCTTTTTTTGAGGGATTATTATTAGAAGTGCAGAGTAAGGAAACTGTATCTTCTGGTTACCAACGTACCCACCAGAAGAAACAGTTTCTCCTTTTCTACTCTATCAAATCTCCCCTCATCCTTCTTTGCTCTAAGGAGAAAAATTTCATCCTGTCTAGTCTCTCCACATAACTCTCAGTTTGGTTTGGAGACTCTTAAGCACGGTGATGGGTTTCCGTGTGTGTCAGACACAGACGGACAAAAAACAGACACAGTACCTGTGAGGAGATGGGATTTCTCTCTGTCCAGGCTGTGCTGGTCTCCGGGTCCCGGCATTGTAGGGGGAGACAGGTTTGGGGGGCTGTCCATCAAGCAGGTTCTGTCCCGGGCGTCTGCCAGTGAGGAGGCCAGGCCTGTTCGCTGGACTGGGCAGGAACTGAAAGTAGTGAGATGGGGTAGGGGAGGATGGGAATGGGTTGTTTGTGTGTAGATGGAGGACACATACTGCGATCTTTTGTTTTGGTTTGGATTCGGGGCCATTTCCTCTTTTCTACACTGAGAGAAACTGAATCTGGCTGTGAAGGGGAAGTCAGTACTATCACGGGAACAGCCTGGGACACATCCCCTTCCTCAACATCCACACTCCCAGGTCAGTGACAGATGGATTAGAGGCAGAATGAAGCCCATTAAATGCCCATGTTAGTTGCTGATAATCCCATAAACAAAATGGTCACTCAACCACTGTTTGTGGGACACTGCTGTATGCACTTGGCTGCCACATTGGCGCCCCCCCCCCAACCTCTCACACACAGAGCGCACTTCTCCCCCCACAGTGCAAGGGTTCCCCTCCCTCCCCACCCACACACTGCCGCATTTCTGCTTTTCTATTTTTTCTCCAATTTTCTCTGAAATATAGCCCAGCATCTATTTCTACCAGCAGCTTTGTTTGGGCTTTCACATCCTCATAATCCTTTGTGTTTGTGTGTGACAGTGTGCAAGTGTGTGTGTGAGACAGTGTGTGAGACAGGGTGTACGTGAGTGTATGTGAATGTGTGAGTGAGTGACAGTGTGTATATCAGTGTGCGTATAGGTGTGAGTGTGTTTGTGTGAGTGAATATCAGTGTAGGTGTGTCAGGGAATGTGTGTGAGTTGATGTGAGATGTGTGAGTGACTATGTCAGTGAGTGAGTGTCAGTGTGTGTGAGTATTAGTGAGAGTGTTTGTGAGTGTATGAAATCTAACTCTGTTATTTTGCTGATGGTGAGAAATGGCTGGACTCTGATCACTGACTGACCACCACATCTCACCCGGTGGAGAGAGTTTCTCACTATTTTGGGAGGGAACTACAGAGAAATCTAAAGCAAAAACAGCCCAATGTTGAAGACAGAAAAGTAGATGGGGATAAGGGGGGGGCTCCAGAATGATAATAATAATCCTTGCATCTGATTTGCTGCCCAGACACTCATCCGCACAAAACTCCATATCCCCATCACACCAGTCCTCCACCATCGGTAGCCATGCCATCAGCCACTACGCCAGAAACTCTGGAACTCTCTCCCTCAATCTCTCTGCCTTGCTCCCTCCCTCCCCACCTTGAAATCGCACCTAAAGACCTTCCTTTTTGATCGTGCTTACGGTTTCCTCCCTCTTCCCTCACCCCCTGGCTTGTTGTCAGACCCCTCCACTGTCAAGCGCTCCAGGATGCTACCCCATGTGAAATGGCGCAATATAAATGTAAGTTGTTGTTGCTCTTGTTGTTGATATAGCGCCTTATCATGTCATTGAGACGTCCCAAAGTACTTCACAGAATATATTGTAAAGTGCAGTGACTGTGTATTTTGCGTGTGAATACGGCAGCCAGTTGCAGATACCAGTGTCCCACAAACAGCCATGGTGCAGGTGACAAATTTTATTTGGGGGATTGTCAGCCATGACCCTGGGAGAAAGAAACTCCCTTCTCTTTTCCATAAGCGCTGCAGGAACATTAACATCCACCTGAACAGGCAGATGGGAGCTCGGCACCTCTGACAATGCAGCACTCTCCCAATACTACACTGGAATGTCACAGATCAGAGCTGATGGGTCCTCTACTTCTGAACCGATCAGATGAAAGCCGGAGTCAGTGCAGTGGTTGGTGGCAGTGCAGGGGGAGGGAGAGGTCGTGGCGGGAGAGGTTGTGGGTGGATGGGGGGAATTCTGTATGGATTAGTCTACAGAAGGTTGGAAGCTTTGGGAACCTTAGATCCAAGATTGCCTGGTTCTTTCCAGCCACAGTCTTTGCCTCTGATTCTCAGAAGTGGAACTGAGACTTCTCTGTGAGGAGATCTTGAGGTTTAGGCTGGGTCTGACTCTGATCTTATTCTTCCTGCTCAACTCTCCCCGTTCTCCCCAGATACAGGCTCGGCCCCAGCCTTAACCTCAAGGTTCCTCATGCAGAGTTCTCGCTTCTGATTCTGAAAATGAGTCCAAGACTGTACAGAGGAGCTCGGGGGAGGGGTTTGTGGGGAAAAAGAGCAGAAAAAGAGATACAGTCAACAATAACTTGCATTTATGTTATGCCCTTCATGCAGGTTGTGTCTCAGAGCACTTCACCTCCCGTTTACACAGGGACATACATTCTACACAGAGAAAATAATGATAATAATAACAATCCTTGCATCTGATAGAGCTCCTTATCACGGCATTGAGATGTCTCAAAGCACTTCACAAAATATACTGTAAAGGACTGTATATCTTGTGGGTGAAACGTGGCAATTGCGCACAGCAATGTCCCACAAACAGTAGTGGATTGAGTGACCAAATTATTATTTTTTTGATGGGATTATCAGAAAGCGTTCCACCAATCAACTAATAACCGGGTTCCTACTTACTGCTCGGTAAATGGAGGCGTGTGGAGTAAGGAAATTTGCCTAAGGTTTTGCCCTGCCCAGGAATTGAACCCAGGTTCTCTTGCTTGCAAGGTGAGCGTGCTAACACTAAGCTACAGGACTCCACTCCAGATAAGGTCCACGGAGAGAAATATAGTCTACACAGCGACAGATAGTCTACATTCTCAGGTGGGACAATATCTAACTTTGTTTGCTCTTAGAATGTCTATTTTTCAGGATTAATTCTTAATTCCCTTCTCTCCACTCTGCAAACATACTCTTTACTAATAATAACTCCAGCCCTAGGCTGGTAATTGAGAGCAGTCAGGACAGTCTGACTGTCTGACAGGGAAGATGGCCATCCAATGGCTGTTTATTAATATTATTAATAATAATTACCGTGCATTTCATACAGTGCTGTTCATTTTGCGAGGACATTTCAAAGCGCTTCAAAGTGTTTCCTGCACTTAGGCCTGGACAAGGGGGAGGCAAAGAGATACGCTCCACACAGATGGCCTGTGACCTGGGGAGACAGGAATTCTATCCCAGTGAAGCCACTCATCTTCTTGCCAGTTGCCAAGACCAAAGCCTGAAGCAAAGTCCATTTTAGAATAAAACATAAAACACTGCAGATGCTGGAAATCTGAAAACAAAAACAGAAGCTGCTGGGAACACTCAGCAGGTCAGACAGCATTTATGGAGAAAGGAAAGTGAGTCAATGTTTCGGGTCCATGGGTCGCTGACACGTCATGGACCCGAAACGTTGATTCACTTTCCTTTCTCCATAGATGCTGCCTAACCTGCTGAGTGTTCCCAGCCACTTCCCTTTAAGAATAGTTTGGTACCTTTGCGGCAATTCTGCCTTCTCACCACTTGGTGGAAGCAGCGCACTGTCCAGCCAGTGATAATATTAATAATCTTTACATTTGTCATAGAACAACAACAACAAAATTACATTTGTATAGCGCCTTTCACGTCGGGAGGACGTCCCAAGGCGCTGGACAGACAGTGTTTCGGATCCAAGCTGAGGGTCGGGGTGGGGGAGGGGTGAGGGCTGGGAGGAAAGCAGGGAGATCAAAAGCACAGTCGAAAAGGAGGGTCTTGAGGTGGGTCTTGAAGATGGGGAGAGAGAGGTCGAGATGGAGGGACTGCAGGATGGAGTTCCAGAGGGTGGGGCAGAGTTGCAGAAGACCCGCCCGCCTATAGTGGGGCAAGCAAGGCGGGGGACATGAAGCAGGCCGGAGCCCGCTGAGTAGAGGGAGCGAGCAGGACGGTAGGGGGTGAGGAGGTCGGAGAGGTTGGGGGGAGCAAGACCGTGGAGAGCTTTGAAGGTCAGGACCGGGATCTTGAATTGTATCCTCTGTGTGATGGGAAGCCAGTGGAGTCGGGCGAGGATGGGGGTGATAGGGTCACGGAGTTTGGTGCGGAAGAGGACACGGGTTGCAGAGTTCTGGATGACCTGCAGCCTATGAAGAGACGAGCTGGGGAGGCCGACAAGCAAGGAGTTTGCATAGTCAAGCCTCAATGTAATGGAAGTGTGTATAAGGGTCTCAGCGGCCTGCGATGTGAGACAGTGGCGGAGCCGGGCGATGTTGCGGAGGTGGGAAAAGGCAGAGCAGGTCATGGCACGGATGGGGGGGTAGAAAGGATAGTTGAAGGTCAAACGAGACGTCAAGGTTCCACCTGGCTTAGTCTGCATCATTGGTTGGTGATGCTGTCAGGTGTAGAGACTCAGGTGCTGACAGCATCACCATCCACGTGATGCTGCCAACAATGCTGCTATAGTGCCTTATCATGGCTTCAAGACGTCTCAAAGCGCTTCACAGGATATGCTGTAAAGTGAACTGACTGTAATTTGTGGGTGAAACGCCCAGAGTAAGACAGATGCTGACATCTATCAGCGGGAAGTGGTACTGCAAGTGATTCACTGACTGACACACACCCAGCGCCAGCACTAACCCTCTCCACTCATGTACAGCCTTGCTTTACCCTCGGTCCTCGCACAGTGTGTATTCAGCACTGAGAGTGCTGACTTCTGAGCCAGGTCAGTCATTCTGCCTCCGAGTTGCAAGATAAAAATAATACTAACCCTTTCATTTGATAAAGTGCCTTATCATGTCTTCGAGACGTCTCAAAAAGCTTCACAGGATATACTGTAAAGTAGATTGACCATATATTTTCTGGGCGAAATGCGGCAGCCAAACAGTCCCACAGAAGGTTTTGATAGGATAGACAACTATATAGTTTAAAGTTATAATAATAACTTTAAACTATATAGGATAGATAAACTCCTTGTGTTTCTACTTGTGGAAACACAAGGAGTTGTTGAGGCAAATAGCGTAGGTGTTCTAATGTATTCTAATGTATGTAACATACATGGATTGAATGACTAAATTATCATTTTTAAAATGGATTTTTTGTTTTAAGGGATTATTACCTTAATCCTGCAGAAAAGAGATCTGGCAATCATCAAACAATCAGGTTCCTACTTACTGTTAGGTAAACAGGGATGTGTGAATTAAGGAAACTTGCCTAACGTTTCGTTCCCGCCCAGGAGTCGAATCCTGGTCCTCTCGCTTGAGAGGTGAGTGCTCTTTCCACTAAACCACAGGACTCCACAAAACAACTCTCCCCAGTCCTGTACGTGATCTACCCATTAACAAACTTTCCTTGATTCGTTTTTTTAGATTGTTAGTTCAGTCCCATGTTGGGTACTCTGAGCTCACAGTTCAGGCTGATGCTCCAGTGCAGTGCTGGGGGGAGTGCTGCATTGTCAGAGACGCCGTCCTTCAGACAAAACTTTAAACTGAGCCCCTGCCTGTGCCTATTCAAATGGACGTTAAAGATCCTGTGGCACTACTTGAAAAGAAAAGGGAGTTTCTCTCTCCCGGTGTCTTGGACGACAATCCCCCAAATGAGATCACTCACTCACTTCACAGCTGTGTGTTGGATATTGCTGTGCGCAAATTGGCTGCTGTGTTGCCTACAAAACACATAGTCACTACACTTTACAGTGAATCCTATGAAGCACTTTGAGCTATCCTCCTGATGTGAAAGGCATCAGGAGACATCTGATCAATGTGAAAGATACCTTTCTGTCTCAGAGATGAAAGTGACAGACTCTAGGGTACTGAGGAGGGCTAAATGGACTAAAATAAAAAGGAGGGCTAAATAGAATAAAATAAAAATGGACTAAAATAATCCTTAATAATAATCCTTGCATTTGATATAGTGCCTTACCATGTTGAGGTGTCTCAAAGTACTTCACAGAATATACTATAAAGTGAATTGACTGTATATCTTATGTGCAAAACCTGGTAGCCAAATGTGCACAGTAGTGTCCCACCAATGTGGATTGTGTGACTGTATTTTTTTTGAGAAATTATTATCCAAGGAATGCAATCAGCCAATCATCAAAGAGCCAGGTTCCTACTTACTGCTAAGTAAACAGAGTCGTGTGGAATAAGGAAACTTGCCTAAGGTTTCGCCCTGCCTGGGAATCGATTCCGGGTCCTCTCGCTTGTGAGGCGGGTGCTGTAACCATTAATAATAATGATAATCATTGCATGTGATATAGCGCTTTTCACATCTTCTAGACGTCTCAAAGCACTTCACAGAATAAACTGTAAAGTGAATTGACTGTATATTTATGGGTGAAATGCGGCAGCCAATTACGCACAGCTATGTCCCACAAACAGACGTGGATTGAAGTGACCAATTTATTATTGTTTTTTTTTCTTGAGGGATTATTATCAGGTGTGTGGAGTAAGGAAACTTGCCCAAGGTTTTGCCCTGCTGGGAATCAAACCCAGGTTTCTCGCTTGAGAGGTGAGTGTTCTAACCACTGAGCTATAGGACTCCAACATTAAGCTGCTATTACAACAACAGCTTGCATTTATATAGCACCCTTCACCCCAGTAGTATCCCATAGCACTTTACAGTGGCGGAACACGATGCCGAGCCGGGGAAAGGGGGTAGGGGACCATAGGTACAGTCTTCAGGCACTGCCTGAAAATGGAGAAGGAAGCAGTGTAAGGTTCATATAAATTTGTGAGCATGCGGTCAAGTATGAACTGACACATATTTCCTTTTAAGTAGTAATATTTGATAAAGAATTAGTAAAGAAAAAGCATATCAAAGTTATAGGTTTCATCAAATCGAATTAATGCTTACAACAGATAAGTAAAGTTCACTGCAATGAGTTGATCAGACTGATACAGTGGCTTTGATGAGAAATCGGCTTGTTAATGTGCGTCAATCCATGTTGATTGTAGCAAATCACTCTTTCCTCGAGATTGGTTGCGGATAGCTAGTCCATTCCCAAATCTCTTTCTTCTCCGATATAACCCAAAAATCTCAGTTTCTTTATACCTTTTCGGTTACATATGCCAATGTGTTATTAGAAATACCAGCTACAAACCAAGGACAAACTTTATCAAAATTCCAACAGGTTTTTTCAAACAGGTCTTTGTCTGCCCACAATGAAGTTGAAGAAAACTTTGTTCCTTAAATATCCTTTCACTGTTTTCTATTGTCCTTGGTCTGCATGCATTTGTGTATATAGTCAGTTTTTACCAAATAAACAGGTCCTTGAGTCTTTGCAATTTTCTTTGGTCAATTTAAGACAGCTCATAATTCTGGGATTGCTTACAGGGCCATGGCAGGGGGATCGACGAAGGATATTTAAGAGACTAATTAAAGTTGGCAGCACCCAGGCTGTGCTGAAGCCTTTGATCTCTCTAAAGCTGCCTGCTGTGTGCACACCTGCAATGTGTGGTGTGGGCCATGCGGTGACCTCTCTCTGGGGCAATGTCAGACAGCTCTGGCCGGAGCCTCTTTCACTGAGGCCAGGTCATTCTGGTCCCAAGAGTGAATACTGACAGCATTCCCAGACGACCCCATTCAGCCTCATTCCCTCCACAACGCATACACTCTCACCCATTGCTGCACTCATTCGCCACAGACACTCTCACCCACTCTCTCAGCCTTCCTCCCTCCCCACAGACTGTAACACAAACCCTCCCACAAACTGTAACACACACTCTCTCACCCATTCCCCCTCCAATACACTGTAACACCCACTCTCTCACCAACTCCCTCACATAGATTAGGGTCTGGTGGATTCCCGTAGCAACATGGTTAGCAAGGTTCCCATTCCTGGGCACGGCGAAACCTTAGGTAAGTTTCCTTACTCCACATGTTGTTATTCGATTGGTGAAGCCCTTTCACAAGGTAATAATCCCTTAATTAATAAATTAATAAATAAATAAATTGCTCCCTCAATCCATGACTGTTTATGGGACACTGCTGTGTGCAATTGGCTTCTGCGTTTTGCCCACAAAATACGCAGTCAATCCACTTAATAATATATTCTGTGAAGCATGTTGAGATGCTTGGTGCAGGATAGGTCACAAGCTGCAGAATTCTGGATGGTCTGCTGCTTATGGAGGGAAGAGTTGGGAAGTCCGGAGAATACAGAGTTTGCGTAATAAAGCCTGGACATGATAAAAGCATGTTTTGGTAGGGGAGAGGCAGTGGCGGAGGCAGGCAATGTTGTAGAGGTGGGAGAAGGTTGAATGGATCAGAATTGGGACTCAGTTGGAGTCAAACAAGATTGTCTCTGCTACAAAGGTGTGACTGTTAGTACCAGACTGTGTAAGGGGTCACTGTTATCTATGCTTGTATCAAATCTAGGTTCGACTACACTAACTTTCTGCTTGTAGGTCTCCTCAGCCTTCACAAGCCACAGACCATTCAGAACTCTGCAGCTCATGTCCTCTCCCGCACGAGGCTCCGTGAGCCGAACGCTCCCATCCTCGCCCGGCTCCACTGGCTCCAAATCTCTCAGAGGATAAAGCTCAAGATCCTCATCCTCGCTTTTATAGCCCTCCACAGCCTTATTAATCCTTATTTCCACCATCCCCTCTCTTACCTCTCTGTGCTGTCTCCCCTAACCCCCACCCCTGCCTGAGGGCTGATGATGCCCCACTGATCGCTCGGCTCCCAGTCTCGTGTGCGCGTTTGGCTGCCACCCCTGACCCAGCCAACCCCTCCCAAAATGCTCCACTCCTACTCCTCACCCTTCGAAGACCCTCCTCTTCAATCGTGCTTTCGATTACCCTGATTCCTCCCTGGCCTCCACCCTCCCAATCCCGACCCCCAGCTTGGGTCCAAAACACTGACTGTCCAGCGCCTTGGCATGTCCTCCTGACGTGAAAGGCACTATACAAATGTAATTTTGTTGTTGTGGTTCATCACTCCCACTCAATCCTTCCTCTTACTGCCCTCCCCGTCTTCTCTCTCTCCTGGACCCTCCCACAGCCTCCCTCTGGTCCAGCCTAGGCATCCTCCACCAGGCTCACAGCAGCACTCGGCAATGGTTGTCCCAGAGCAGCCTCCCCAACTGCCCCATCTGCACATACGCTGCAAGGCTCGCCTCCCCACTCCATCAGGTAAACTCTCACATCCTTCAACATCATGCAGTCGCATGGTTCGAGTTCTTCTTAACAAACTGTCAACAATACATTTCAGCAAATGTTTTTTCCTCCTGCCCCCACCGTAGGGTACCCCAAGGCTCCATCCTTGGCACACATCTTTTCCTTATCTACATGCCCTCTCTTGGCGATATCATCTGCAGATATGGGGTCATAGGATCATAGAATATTACAGCACAGAAGGAAAGGAGGCCATTTGGCCTATCGTGCCTGTGCCAGTTCTTTGGAAGAGCTACTTTGGAAGAGCGTTAACGACCAAATCTACTTCTGCTCCTCTAGCTGCGACTCCCAGTCTACTGATGTCTGTCAGCTTGTTTGATGGCATCAAGACCTGGATGAGCGCAAATTTTCTGCAGCTGAATGTCAGCAAGATGGAAGCCATACTTTTTGGCTCCCATCAAAGTCTTTTCTGCTGTGGGTCTGAACTCCTTAACCTCCCTGGGCTCTCCCTTAGACTCACAGAACTCATGCGCAACTTAGGTTCAATCTCCAGCTTTCCTTTCTACCCCATATCCGTTCCCTGATCAGGACCATTTTTTTTCCACCTCTGTCACATTGCCCACCTCCATCTGTACCTCACGCTACCGCAGCTGAAACTAGCCTCCATCACTTGGACTATTCCAATGCCCTCTTCCCTGGTCTCTCTAGTTCCACCATACACAAAATTCAATTAATCCAAAACTCCGCCGCCCGGATACTCAGCTGCACAAAACTCCACAGCCCCATCACACCAGTCCTTGCCAGGTTCCACTGGCTCCCAATTACCGAATGGGCCGATTTCAAGATCATCTCATTTGTTTTTAAATCCCTTCATTCCCTCGCAACTCCCTACCTATCCGATCTGCTTACCTCCCCATTCTACCACCCGTTTGTCCTGTTTGTCCCTCGTCCCCTCCGCTTCACCATCAGTGGCCATGCCTTCAGCCGCTATACCCCGAAACTCTGGAGCTCTCTCCCTCAACCTTGCCCTCTCACTCCCCGCTTTCAAATCCTGCCTAAAGACCTTTCTTTTTGATCGTACTTACAGTCACTTCCCCCCTCCCTCTCCCCTTAGCTCAGTGTCAGACTGCGTCACTGTCAAGCGCTTCAGGACACTACCCTGCTTGAAGGGAGCTATATAAATGCAATATAAATGCAAGTAGTAGTTGTTGTTGTTGTTGACCTTCTAAAACCTTATCAACCTGTCTGCTCCATCCGGTCAGCAGGCTCCAACCTGCACCATTCCCCCTCCCCCCGCCCTGCTCATCCCACCATCGGCGGGTGGGCCGTCAGCCTCTATGCCCCCAATCTCTGGAACTCTACCCACAATCACTTTGCCTCGCCCTCCCCCTTACCTGCTGCAAGGTTTACCTCAAGACCTTCCTCTTTGACTATGCCTTCAGTTATTCTCTGCCCCACACCCTATTGCCCTCCACCCCTCCTGATTCCAACCCCCAGCTCGGGTGCAAACCCTTCATTGTCCAGCACCTTGGGACATTCTCCTGATGAAAGTGTAATTTGTCCTGTGCTGTGTAAGTGCAACGTGTTGTTAGTGTCAGGTTGTCTATGTGTGTGCTGGGTGGGGGGGCAATGCCAATTGTGTACAGCAGTGTCACACAAACAGTCGTGGATTGAGTGCCCGCATTTTTTTTTAAGCATTATTAACCCTAGAAAGCGATCTGCCAATCGACTAAAAACGTGTTCCTACTTAATGCTAAGTAAACAGAACTGGGTGGAGTACGGAAACTTGCCTAAAGTTTCCTGGAAATCGAACCCAGGTTCTCTAACCAGTACATTTTGGGATGGAGGGAGTGGAGGAATGGAGGAGTGGAGGAGTGGAGGAATGGAGGGATGGAAGTCCTGTAGTTCAGTGATTAGAGCACTCGCTTCACAAGCGAGAGTACACACTTGCTAATAATCCCTCAAGAAGAAAAACAATAATAATATGGTTACTCAATCCACGACTGTTTGTGGGACACTGCTGTGTGTAATTGGTTGCTGCATTTTGCCCACAAATATACAGTCAATTCACTTAACAGTATATTCTGTGAAGCACTTTGAGACATCTAGAAGACGTGAAAAACGCTATATGAAATGCAAGGAAGGATTATTGAGAGAAGAGTGGAGGGAAGTGCTGAGTGAATTGAGGAAAACCTGATTCATTCTCTTTGTCAGCGCTATCTCCTAATTGATCAGACTGGACCAATCTCAGGAAATTGATTTAATTAAGCAGCGGCAGGCGATGGTGGGTTGAGATGTGATGTTAGGGACCCTCTCTAAATTCCTGTCACTATTCTCAGTGAAAACCTGTCCTTGATAGTGCAGCAAAGCTCTGTGAATGTGATGGCTCTGCTCACTCCCACTGGAGCTCTCTACTCTAATCATGTGGTGTCCTGTAGTTTAGTGGTTAGAGTCTTCACGTTGCAAGCAAGAGGAAACTAGGTTTGATTCCCAGGCAGGGCGAAACATTGGATAAGTTTCTTTACTCCACATGCCTCTGTTTACCCACTAGTAAGTTGGAACCCAGTTGTTAGTTGATTGGTGAATCACTTTTCCTGGTGCAATAATCCCTTAAAAAATAATAATTTTGTTACTCAATCCACGACTGTTTGTGGGACATTGGTGTGTGCAATTGACTGCCGCGTTTTACCCACAAAAAGTATACAGTCAATTCATTGTACAGTATATTGTAATTGTATGTGAAGTACTTTGAGACATCTCAAAGATGTGATAAGGCACTATATAAAATGCAAAGATTATTATTATTATTTATTATTATAATCCCATCTCCTGCTCTCTCCCCATTGTATCTATGCTGGTGCTCGCTCCCCCACTGGAGCTCTCTATTCCAATCCCATTCCCTGCTCTTCCCCCAATTTATCCGTACTGCTGTAGATGATATACATATGTGGAATTCTCAGTCTGGTTTGGAGACTGTTAAGGACGGGTTTCCGTGTGTGTCAAACACGGGCTGACCAAAACATTAGGGAGCAGGTGTGAGATTGGGGGCACGGGGGGAGGGTGTTATTAATAACAATAATCCTTACATCTGATCAAGTGCCTTTCATGTCAGCAGGATATCTGATAGGATGTCCTGCTCCACAGGATGTGCTGTAAAGTGCAGTGATTGAGTATTTTGTAGATGAGCATAGCAACTGATTTGGACGAAGCAATGTCACCTCAAACAGCAAACTTCATTCCATGAAGTGTATGTTCAATTTTATCCCGAGGATTGTTGGCCAGGACACTTCCTTCTCTTATTCAACGCGCCATGGAATCTTTAACCTCCATCTGAACAAACGTTTAATGGCGGAGAGAGAGAGAGAGTAAGAAAGAGAGCTCAGTTTAATATCAGATGGAACTCAGTTTAATGTTTCATCCGAAGGACATCGTCTCTGACAATGCAACACCATGCCAGCACTGCACTGGAGCATCAGCCTAGACTATGAACTCAGAGTCCCCGACGTGGGGCTTAAACCCAGAACCTCCTGCCTCAGTGGGGTGAGTGTGAATGGCTGAGCCAGGCTGATATGGTGTAAGGAAGGAAGGGAAATCTCTCAAATCGACAATAATGGAGTGTTAAAGTCACTCCCTTCTCCACCGACACCTGTCCTTTTGCTGATGTGTTGCTTCTATTCAGTGAGAAAGTGTAAATGAAAGGCAGAGAACACAGCTTTCCAGAGAGGTCACTGACCGAAGGCACTAATTAACAGCTGCTCTCTCTCTTTCTCTTGCACTCTTTCCCTCTCTTTCCATCTCACCCTCTCTATTCCCTGACTATCCTCCTTTGGGGGAGGATGCAGGGCATTACTGAGGAAAGCCAGCCCAACCTGGCTCATAGGCAGGACTTGGAAGGACAGACCAGTCACTGGGGGCAGCGAATCCTCCCACTCAGCTCCTGTTAACCCTACAACCCAAAGCCCTAATGGGTAGGGTGGTCCCAGCTGGATAAGCAGCAGGAAAGCTTGCCAGACAGCCATATCAATGGCAAGCTATGTAGTTTTAACTGGTTAGACTCCAGCAGTTTCCCCAACACACACTCTGGGGTCTCCAAGCCTTGGCTCTTGCCAAACTGTGCCTAATACTCTCCAGAATTAGGTAAACAGGATGTGTCCCTCCAGGGAGAGAGTGTGCATTCCATTCCAACAATTTATCTCTGGGATTTCCATATGTAGGTGGGATTCATGGAAATCTCGGCTTGGTTTGGATACTCTTAAGCATACTCTTAAGCATGGGTTTCCGCTTGTGTCTGACACCCGGCTGACCACAAAAACTCTCTCCTTCACCCTCCCCCCCCACTCCCTCCCTCCCCACTGCCTTTCTCAAAGCTCCTGAGGTTGCCGCTCTGATTAATGTGTCTTTGTCTCTTTCTCACACTCTCTCTCTCTCTCTCTCTCTCTCACCTCCTGGCCCACTCCCTAAAAAGATGTTTAGTTAATATGACACACAAGTTGTGAAAGCCCTTTATTGGGCTGTGTGGTACAGACTGTCCGGGGCTGAGGTTTCTCTGTAGCCCTCACTGACAGACAAACACTACCAACAACAGTTATTCTCTCAAAAGATCCCAAAGAGGCCAAAGCCCAATTAGGCTGTGAGCTGTCACATTGAGCGTTTTCCCCACTGTGAGCATTGGTTTTCTATCCTGTTCCCTGCAGGCCGACACATCACTGACCCCCCCACACACAGGCTCCAGTTTCCCAGGTTAACACTGCCCTGATGTTCCTGATACCTCCACACAGTCTGATATTAACCTCTATGTTGGCTGATATTAACAGTGATACCTTTATATAGGCTGATATTAACAGACAGCAGTAACCATGTGAGTATACGAGGGAGCAGTGGAATTTCCATGGGTAGGTGGAATGTAAGGAATTTTCAGCTTGGATTGGAGACTCTTAAGCATCGTAAGTGGGGTCTCCTCGGGGCTGAACTGGCTCCAAGGTGACATACCTGGCACCAAACGTCAGAATCAAGCCAGCCCACTTTGGTGGTCTCGGTCATCCGGTTCTTGAGCCAGGCAGGTCCGCAGTATTCCAGGGCATTGCTGATGACAGCACAACCCAGCCTGGCTCATCAGCAGGAAGGTCAGATCAATCACGGGGGACAGGGAATCCTCCCACTCAGCTCCTTTTAACCCTTCAAGCCAAAGCCCAAACGGGTAGGGTGGTCCCAGCTGGACAAGCAGGAAAGCTTGCGAAGTGGACTCAATGGCAAGCTACGCAAATTTAGCTGGTTAAACTACAGCAGTTACCCCAATGCACACGCTAATGGTCCCCCAAATCTTGGCTCTTACCAACCTGCGCCTAATACTCTCCTGAATTAAGTAAGAAGGATGCAAGCCTCCAAGAAGTGAGTGCACATTCCATTCCAACAATCTATCTCCGGGATTTCCATGTGTAGGTGGGATACATGAAAATCTCAGTTTGATTTGGAGATTCTTAAACATGATGATGGGTTTCTCATGTGTCAGATACCTGGCTGATCAAACAAAAGGGGTATCAATGGGAGGTGTTTCTGACTGCCACCGGCAGGGTGGACTTTGGTTAGAGTGGGAGAGAAGTAACAGCTTTCTCTCTCTCTCTCCACTGTCTCTTCACAGGTGAAGGGGAGCCATGGCAGAGGGGTCCTAGTTTGAGGTTTGACAATGTGAATAAAGAGAAACTCTCTCTGCTGGGTGTGAGTTCACACCATTGATTTCAGACCATCACCAAAATAACAGAGAAATTAGAGAGGATTTTACACACTTACTCTCACTGACACTCACACACACTGACACACTCACTCACTCTCACTGACACACACTGATACACTCACTGACTCTCACCGACACTCACACACTGACACACTCACTCACTCTCACTGACTCACACACTGACACACTCACTCACTCTCACTGACACACACACTCACTCTCACTGACACACACACTGATACACTCACTGACTCTCACCGACACTCACACACTGACACACTCACTGACTCTCTGACACACACACTGATACACTCATTCACTGGTAGTGACACTGACACACATTGACACACACATATACACTCTTACATACACAGACACACGCACTACAAACAGATGCACACTCTGTCACACAAGTACACATGTACACCCTCACATATACACGCTCTCTCACACACAGTCACACTCAGGAGGTAGGGTAGTGCAATGAAGAGTGAGCGGAGGCTCTGTCATAGCGGGATCTGCACAAGAGCCAAATTGTCTCCTCTACTGTAAAAGTGTAGGAGTCTAGGATTTCCTCTCGCTCTATGTCCTCTCTTTCTTTCTCTCTCTCTCTCTCTCTCATTCTATCTCGCTCTCTCATAGAACCATAGATAGTTACAGCACGAAAGAAGCCCATTTGGTACATCGCGACTGTGCTGCTCCCTTAAGAACAATCCTTTCAGTCCCATTTCCGTTCCCTTTAAGCAAGAAGGATGCAGTTATCCCTGTAGCTGACTGCTTTTTAGGTATTTTTCTAGTTCAAGGTACTTATCGCTGTCTGTCTCTCTCGCTCTCTCTCTCGCTCCTTCCTGAATGCCCTTCTCTTTTGTGGGATGTGTCAGTGTGTCAGTGTTGGCAGTGAGCACTGTATGTGAGTGAGTGGCTGGGCTGAATAGCCCTGCGGGGGAGCTCACACTATGCCACTAATTAGAGTACAACGTGGGGTTCCCACACACACCTGCACCGTCATGTGAGGCAGAACATGGATGGTCAGTGAGGCATGAATCGGCAGCCCCAACCCACAAGCTCAGAGAGAGAGAGAGTGTGTGTGTGTGAGAGAGAGAGAGAGAGAAAGGGTGAGAGTGTACGTGAGAGAGTGAAGGGGGAGAGAGAGTGAGAGTGTGAAAGAGAGGGAGAGATGGGAGAGAGTGTGTGTATGAGAGAATGTGTGTGAAAGAAAGAGAGTATGAAAGAGGATGTGCGTGAGAGAGAAAGAATGTGTGAGAGAATGTTTTTTGGTCAGCCGGGTGTCCGACACATGTGGAAACTCATCACCATGCTTAAGAGTCTCCAAACCAAGCTGATAATTCCATGTATCCCAGAGACAGATTGTTGGAATGGAATGCACTCTCTCCCTGGAGGGAAGCATCCTGCTTACCTAATTCTGGAGAGTATCAGGCACAGGTTGGCAAGAGCCAAGGTTTAGGGACCCCAGAGTGTGCGTTGAGGTAACTGCTGGAGTCAAACCAACTAAACCGCATTACTTGCCATTGAGATCACTGCTTGGTAAACGTTTCCACTGCTTGTTCAGCTAGGACCACCCTACCCATTGGAGCTTTGGCTTGCAGGGTTAACAGGAGTTGAGTGGGAGGATTCCCTGCCCCCAGCGACTGGTCGGATTCCCTGCCCCCAGTGACTGGTCTGTCCTTGCAAGTCCTGCAGATGAACCAGGCTGGGCTGTGCCCTGGAATATTATAGAGGCGTGGCTCAATTCCAATATTCCTTTGCCAAACATGTCACCTTGAAGCAAGTTCAGCACTGAGGAGACCCCGCTTACTTCCTCACAAAGATTACAGTCACTCATTGGTTATTTGACATCTGACAAGTGCAGGTTTGAGCCCTCACCGTCTCCTTACCATCATTCCAACTGTGAAAAGAGCAATATCAATTGAACACAAAAAAGTCTTATATGTCACATCCTTCAAGGGAACTATTAGCTTCTCGCACAGAAAGTTATGGGTTCGAATCACAAGTTGGACCTTTGAGCTCATAGTGCAGCCCAACACTGTGAGACAATACTGTGGAGCACTGCATTGTCAGAGGTGCCATCCTTCAGCTGAGATGTTAAACCCAGGTCCATTCTGCTCAGAGATCTTATGACACTGCTTGACACGATAGTGAGCCGGGAATTTCTCTCTTTCCCGGTGTCCTGGCCGACAGTCCACTAGTCAGGGTGGTCCAACTGGTGGCCCCGGGCTGCATTAGGCCCACGGGCTGATTTCATCCACCCCTCCCTCCATATCCTATAAATGTTATGTTACGTTTCTGGAAGGGAAACATAAAAAATATTGCTTATGCAGCCCGCGGACATTTCTCAAATAGGGAATCTGGCCCTCCATAGCCAAATGCTTGGACCATCCTGCTCAAGATAAATTACTCCATCACTTCATGACTGTGTGTAAAACATTGCTGAGCATAGCTTGGCTATAAATACAATCACTACACTTGGTAGAGATTTCTGTGAAGTGTTCTGAGATGTTTTGGTGTTTAGATACTATCAAATGCAGGGATTATTATAATAATAACCATTATAATATTATTGATATGATTTATTATCGTTCCTTCTCTTGACTTTGCCCTCTCCCATAAAGAACAACAACAAACCTCTTTAAAACCTCTCCCTCATTGTGCTTTTGGTTGATAACTCCCACCCCAGCATTTCATTCATCATTGTGAAGATCTGAGATGTCTGCCTTGTGTAAAAAGTGCTGTGTAAGTGTGAGTTGTGAATTGCTGATGGGTTTGTCACAGCACCTCATTGCTGCTCAGTAAGCAGGTGTTTGTGTGTGTGCATGCATGTCTGCGTGTGTGCATGCATGTCTGCGTGTGTGCAGGTAGTGTGTGTATGAGGGCATGTGTACAGGTTTTGTCTGTGTATACGTATATGTGTATGCGAGTACGAGTGTGAGAGTGTCTATCTGAAAGTGTGTATGTGAGTGTGTGTCTATGTGAGTATATGACTGTGTGTCTGTGTGTGAGAGTGTGTATGTGTGTCTGTGAGTGTGTGTGAGTGTGTGTGGCTGAGTGTGTGTGTGGATGGGTGAGTGTGTATGTTAGTATGTGTCTGAGTATGCGTGATTGTGTGTGTGTGTGCCTGTGTGCGTGTGTTTGTGTGTATGTGAGTGTGTGTTTCTGTATGTATCTGAGTATGTGTGATTACGTTTGTTATGGAGTCCTGCAGCTCAGTGGTTAGAGCACTCGCCTCACAAACGAGAGACTTGGGTTCGATTCCCGGCAGGGCAAAAACCTTGGGCAAGTTTCCTTACTCCACCTGCCTGATAATAATTCTTCAAGAAAAAAACCCAATAATAAATTGGTCACTTCAATCCACGACTGTTTGTGGGACACTGCTGTGCGCAATTCGCTGCGAGTTTCGCCCACAAATATATGGTCAATGCACTTTACAGTATATTCTGTGAAGCATTTTGAGATGTCCAGAAGGCATGAAAAGCACTATATCAAATGCAAGGATTATTATTTATGATTATGTTAGCAATGGCAGTCAGCATGGCAGTGCTCTCTCCTCTGACTCAGAAGATTGTCGGTTCAAGCCACACATCGGGACTTGGAATAGTCATATGCACAGTCTAAGATGACCCTCCAGTGCAGTGCTGGGTGAGTGTTGCATTGTCGGAGATGCCGTTCTTCGGATGAGGTGTTAAACCGAGGTCCCATCTGCCTCTCCAGGTGGAGAGGAAAAGACCCCGTGGCACGATTGGAGAGAAAGGAGTTTTTCTCTCTTGGTGTCCTGGCCAACAATCCCCCAAATGAAATAAGATGTGACCCTTTATTGTGTGAGGATTATTTGGGCCAAGTCGCCGGTTGTCAGCCTAGGCCTTGATTAGCGTAACAGGAAATGTAGCTGTGGGGATATATAATCCCTGTATTTGATATAGTGCCTTATCATGTCGTGGAGACATCTCAAAGTGCTTCACAGAATATATTGTAAAGTGTAGTGACTATATATTTTAGGGGTGAAACCCAGCAGCCAATTGCACACAGAAGTACCCCACAAACTGTTGTGGAATGAACGGTCAAACTTTTTTTTGAGGGATTATTACTCCAGGAAAGCGATCCGCCAATTGACTAACAGTTGGGTTCCTACTTACTGCTAGGTAAACAGGCGTGTGGAGTAAGGAAACTTGCCTAAGGTTTTGCCCTGCCCGGGAATCAAAAGCGGTTCCTCTTGCTTGCAAGGCAACACTCTAACCAATACACTACAGAACTCCATGATGGACAGGAGGAACAACAAAGCTCGTGGGTTCACCATCTGGGAGGGGAATTAGTTGGGTTTCCTGGAGCGAGAGTAACGTGGTTTCCTGCTTGTGCTGAGCCGCAGGAGAGCGTGTTATTAGGGAATGGGAGGGTCAAGTTCAACTGAGGCAGAGGTAATCCTGACAGCAATGGAAGTGACAGGAGGGGGAGGGCTCCCATTGTAGGGCCCAGCGGGGAGCAATGGCAGGTGTGGGAAAGGGCGGATTATTGGGAAGTGCGGGTGCGAGGATCAGCAAGACCCACGCCTGGGAGGCCCTGAGGTCAGGAGTGTCAGCACCACGCTGGCCCGGGGGGGAGGGGAAACCAGGCCACTGCCGGCCCTGACACTCGCTAATGGTCAGGCTGACCCTCACTGAAGCGTTTCCTCACACAGAGGCTTGTGAGAGTGTGGACGCTTAGCCCCAGAGAGCTGTTGAGATGGAATCAATGGGGATGTTTAATAGAGAGACAGACACAGACCTGGTGGCATTTATACAGTCGTACAGCATGGAAACAGGCATTTAGCCCAACAGGTCTGTGCTGATGTTTATACATACAAGCCCCAACCCCACTATTTCCCTCTCCTACATCTCACGATTTCCCTCTCCTATATCTCACTATTCCCCTCTCCACCCCCCTTTTCCCCTCTCCTATATCTCACTATTCCCCTCTCCACCCCTCTATTCCCCTCTCCTACACCGCTCCCTTTCCCTCTCCCTCGGGTCTGCATCTAGTTTCCTCTCAAATATGTTGATATTTTCTGTTTCAACCACAACTTTTGACAGTGAGTTCCACACTCTCACCACCCTCAGTGTGAAGAAGTTCGCCTAAACTCCCTGTCAGATTGAACAATAATAATCCTTGCATTTGAAATAGCCCTTATCTCAAGGACACCACTTGCCCTATCCCCCCACTCCTCTGGCTCTTTCCTCTCTTTCGAGCACCTCACCCTCTCCCACCCCTCCTTCCTCTCACTCAAAATCCTCCTCCTCTACCGGCCCCTAAAACCTCTCCCACCTTCATCTCCGATATTTCTGCACTACTTACATCTCTCTGCCTCTGCTCTGATCGCCTCATCATCCTGGGCGACTTCAACCTGCACTTCACCCCCTCCTGCTCCACTCCTCGGACTTCTCTTCCCTGCTCTCCTCGCTCAACCTCACCCTCCACATCAACTCCCCCACTCACAGTCACGGCCACCCACTCGACTTGGTGATCACCCGGGGCCTCAGTGTTTCGGATGTCACCATAACCGACAAGGCCGTCTCCGATCACCACTTCATCTCCTTCACCACCTCCACCCCCCTCCCCACCTCCACCAGACCCACCACCATCTTCTACCGCCCCTGGAAGAAGTTACCCCCACAATCCCTAACCGCTGCCTTGGAGTCCTCTGAACTCCTCTCCCTCTGGCCTTCAACCCTCACTGACCCCTCTTCTCCTCTCACCCTTCTCCACAACACCCTCTCCTCCACACTCGACACTCTTGCCCCCATCACCTCCCGGACTGTCTCTTTCTCTCGCTCCTCCTGCTGGTTCACCACCCACCTCCGCTCACTGAAGAGCCAGGTGCGGGCCGCTGAACGCACCTGTCTCAAATCTGGCCTAAAGGTCCACCAACAAATCTGGCTGGACCTTCTCAAAATCTACCCCTCCACTTTAGCCTCGGCCAAGTCATCCTTCTACTCCAGGATAATCCTGGAGGCGAAGAACAACCCCATGCTTCTGTTTTCTACCACATCCCAACTCCTCCGTCTCCCCCGCCACCCCGAGCAGGTCATCTCCTCCAACCTTCACTGTGAGGTGATGCTGGATTTCCTTGAATCCAAAATCAAGGGAATCCGCTCCGCGGTCACTCCCCCTCCAACTTCCACCCATCCCCCACCCCCTCCCACACTCCGAGTCCTACCCATCCTTCCCTACACACCTTCGTACCCGTTTCCCCACCCTCTGTCACCAAACTCATCCTATCCCTGAAACCCACCACCTGCTCCCTTGACCCCATCCCCACTCCACTCCTTATCTCTCAGCTCCACCTCCTTGCCCCACATATCACAGACATCATCAACCTGTCCCTCTCCTCTGGCTCTGTTCCCATTCCCCTAAAAACTGCCATCATCATTCCCACTTTGAAAAAACCCTCCCTTGATGCGTCGCAGCTATCAAGCTACCGGCCCATCTCCAACCTCCCCTTCCTGTCCAAGGTCCTGGAATGAGTTGTCGCCTCCCAGCTGCGCTCTTTCCTCTCCACCCATTCATTATTCGAACCCCTTCAGTCGGGTTTCCGTGCTGCCCATAGCACAGAAACTGCCCTGGTCAAGGTCACCAATGACATCCTGACCATCTGTGACCAGGGCTCCCTCTGCCTCCTCGTCCTCCTCGACCTATCGGCAGCATTCGATACGGTCGACCACTCTATCCTCCTCCACCGCTTGTCCTCCCACCTCAACCTTCAAGGCCCTGTCCTTGAGTGGTTTAGGTCGTACCTCTCCCACCGTCTTCACTTTGTTTCCACAAACGGCTTTTCCTCCACCCCCGCACTGTCTCGTGCGGTGTCCCTCAGGGCTCTGTCCTCGGTCCCCTCCTCTTCACCCTCTATATGCTCCCCCTGGTGACATCATCCGCAGACATGGGGTTAACTTCCACATGTATGCGGATGACACCCAACTCTACCTTTCCTCCTCTACCCTCAACTCCACGACCACCGATGTCCTGACAGCTGCCTGTCCGACATCGAGTCCTGGACGAAAGACAACTTTCTTCAGCTCAACGTGCGCAAAACTGAGGCCCTCCTGATTGGCTCACGTCAGCTCCTCCGCACCTCAGGCGCTGACAGCATCAGCATCCAAGGCTGCACTCTCCACCTCTCAAAGCCATCAGGAACCTTGGGGTTCTGTTGGACCCTGAGTTGTCCTTTCTTCCTCATATCCGCGCCACAACTGGCACCGCCTTCCATCACCTCCGAAACATCGCCAGACTAAGGCACTACCTCACCCCTCACGCTGCTGAAACCCTGGTCCACGCCTTTATCACCTCAAGGCTGGACTATGGGAACTCTCTCCTCGCCGGCCTTCCCGGCACCTCCCTCCACAAGCTGCAGGTCATTCAGAACTCTGCAGCTCGTGTACTGTCCCGCACCAGGCTTCGCGACCACATCACTCCCACCCTCGCTCGCCTCCACTGGCTCCCCATCCCCCAGAGGATCGAATTCAAGATCCTCATCCTCACCTACAAGGCCATTCACGGCCTCGCTCCCTCCTACCTCTCCGACCTACTATCCCCCTACCTACCTGCCCGTATTCTCCGTTCCTCTGGCTCCGGTCTGCTCCACATCCCCCGCCCCAACCGCCCTACCATCGGTGGGCGGGCCTTCAGCCTCTCAGCCCCTGGGGTCTGGAACTCCATCCCCCAGTGCCTTCGCCGCCTACTCCCTTTCCTCCTTCAAGGCCGGTCTCAAGACCTTTCTCTTTGACCGTGCCTTCAGCTCCCCTCTCGACTCTCTACCCCCTCCTCGCCCCCTCCCTTCCCACCCCTCACTCTGACCATTTGCCGCCTCCTCGCTCCCTCCCTTCCCTCCCCTCACCCTGACCATTTCCCCCCTTCTCGGGTCCTGACCCAACTGTCCAGCGCCTTGGGATGTCCTCCCGACGTGAAAGGCGCTCTATAAATGGAATCTTGTTGTTGTTGTTGTTGAATTAGTGCCTTATCACGTCATTGAGATATCTCAAAGTGGTTCAGAAAACATATTGTAAAGTGAAAGGCAAAATACTGCAGATGCTGGAAATCTAAAATAAAAACAGAATGGGGATGTCAGTCAGGGATTCTCCTGCAGGAAACTGTGCTCATGTGGAAGGAGCTGGGGGAGTTTGTGCTGGAAGCTCTCAGTGTGGTGAGGAGCGGGTGGCAGATGGGTGGGGCGGGAACAGGCAATGAAGCACAGATTCACAAGGTTATGTTTGACTAACCAGCTGGGATTGTAGCTGAGATGGTGAAGATGCGGGGGACAGAGGGTGGCTATATACCAGCCACCTCCAGGCTCACACCCCACACAGCCAGGTAGGTATCAACCCTGCAGCGAGGGGCAGCTTCTCATTACTTCTGGCATTTCTCTACAGAAAGGATAATCAAGTTTAATTTTCAGGCCCTAAAATCATCTTCCTCGCTCCCCTTGCACACCCTGTCCCCCCCTCCTCCTCGCCGCCCTCGCTCCCCTCCTCCTCACCCCACCTTGCCCCACCTCCGCCTCACTCCCACTCCTCCGTGCCCCCTCTCTTCCTCATTCCCCTCTCCCACTCGCCCTTTCTCCTTGCACGCCTCCTCCTTGCCTCCCCCTCACGCCCCTCCTCCTCCCCTCCCCTCACTTAATCCGCCTCCCCCACCCCCAATTCCTCCTCACTCCTCTCCCTCAACCTCTGCCAAAGTCGTGCACAAAATTGGGTCAGAGAGTAACAAGGTCACTACTGGGACCTGACCCTGACAAACCTTGTTTCTCCGATCTGTGATTGGATGCAGTCCATCAGACTCACTCTGAGCCAGTCAGAGGCATAAGGTCTCAGCCGGTCAATCCCTGGCTTGAGTGAGCCAATGGTGGAAGTTGATGGCAGAGCAGAAACACAATGGGAACCATTACCATCTCAGCCACTCGGCTTGAGGTCCTTGGTTTGAGCCCCCACATCAGGGACATTGAGCTCACAGTCCAGGCTGATGCTCCAGTTGGGGGAGCGCTCCACTGTTGGAGACACCATCCTTCGGGTGAGATATGAAGGAATCAATCTAGAAATCCCTTCATTCACTCCTCAACCTATCCCCATGTCCCTCATTTCCTACCCCACTCCTATGCTCACCCTTTCCATTCACTCTGCGGTGTGTGCTCTCTCCACCACCATCACTGGCCAAGTCTTCAGACACTACAACTCTAACCTCTGGAACTCCCTCCACCCCTCCATCTTCCCCTCTTTAAATCCAATTCAAAACCTCACTGCTCCTATGGTTACCACCCCCTCCCCTGCTCAGTCACTGCAAAGCCCTCTGAGGCACTATCTTATTGGAATGCACGTGGTTAGTGTAGAAATAGCCAGGTAGCAGACACCACACGTCATATTGGTGCACTTCAATCATGTGATAAGATCTATTCCTCTCTTATACTTCTCTATTCCCCTCTACTAAGCCGCTCGATTCCCCTCTCCTACACCCCTCTATTTCCCTCACCTGCGCTCTTCTATTGCCCTTTCTTGGACCCCTCTATTGCCCTTTCTTACACCCCTCCTATTCCCCTCTCCCACAACGCTCTATTCCCCTCTCCTATAATAATAATCCTTGCATTTGATATAGCACTTCACGTCTTCTCGACGTCTAAAAGCGCTTCACAGAATAGACTGTAAAGTATCGTGACTCTATTCTGTGGACAAAATGCGGCAGCCAGTTGTGCACAGCAGTGTCCCACAATAATCATGGAATGAGTGACCAATTGTATTTGGGGGATTGTTGGGCAGTTCACTGGGAGATAGAAACACCATTCTTTTTTTGAATAGTGCCATGGGATCTTTAACGTCCACCTGAACAGGCAGACGGGACCTCGGTTTAACATCTCATCCAAAGGACGGCACCTCCGCCAATAATAATAATAATCCTTGCATTTGATATAGCGCTTTTCATGTCGGAAGGACGTCCCAAAGCGCTTCACAGAACACACTGTAAAGTGAATAGACTGTATATTTGTGGGCGAACGCAGCAGCCAATTGCGCGCAGCAATGTCCCACAAACAGTCGTAGATTGAAAATGACCAATTTATTATTGTTTTTGTAGGGATTATTATGAGGCGTGTGGAGTAAGGAAACTTGCCCAAGGTTTCGCCCTCTGCCTGGAATTGAACTCAGGTCTCTCGCTTGCAAAGCGAATGCTCTAACCACTGAGCTACAGGACTCCACGATACAATGCAACAACCCCCAGAAATACAGTGGAGTGTCAGCTTAGACTACATGATTCCAAGTCATGGGGTTTGAACCCACAAATTGCTGACTCAGAGGCAAGAGTGCTACTACTGTGCCATAATCCTTGGAATTCTGTTTGATTTGGATGGGTTTCCACATGTGTTAGACACCCGGGTGACCAAAAAAAATTCCACTCTCCTAAACCCTTCTATTCCTGTCTCTTATACCTCTCTATTTAACTCTCTTCTACACCCCTCTATTCCCTCTGCTACACCCTTCTGTTCCCCTCTCCCTCAGATGGAGAACTATTTGCTGGACCAAAAATAATACATCAAATCTCTTTGAATAATTTATAATTTAATAAACTGTAGATGAATCTGCCACCATTCTGTGTGTGTTTGTGCGTGTGTGCGGTGTATGTGTGTGTGGCTGGGGGAAGGCTGGGGGTAGACCTGGGGTGGGGGGCGGGGGGAGGAAAGTGACTGGCGCTGGGCTGAAGCTGATACATTTGCTTCTCTATAGTTTGTCACTGAAAATACTTCATGTCGTTTTTAACCCTTTACATCCCAGTGAGTAGCCAGCACAAGTGTCAGGGCATATAGGTCGATAGGGGTGGTGGGCACTGTCAAAGCTCATCACAGGAGCCAGCCAGTCAATTAAAGGGGCTGCAGACCCCCCCCCTCTACCCCACCTCGTGTCACTGAGTTGCCTGGCAGTGAACGTAACCGCGCCCCACCACCCCAACAGAAAACGTCCCAAACACTTTCTTGTGAGGTTAATGCGCTTTTAAGACATTGAAAGTTTGCAGGAAATGTACAGCTGCAACAGGAAGCAGGGGAGGGGCAGGGGATGGGGAGAGAGAACACGCTGGTGGCATTTGATATGAGGAGGCAAGAGATGGTGTGAGACAGACACAGGGGGATTGGTGGATGGGTGACTGAGTCATTTACAATATTGTGAGTGTATTAGCACCAGAAACCAGGGGGTGGAGCGGGGCGGGAGGGCGGGGTGGTGGGTAAGAGTGCAGGGGAGTGGTGTTGGGAGAGGAAAGCGTCACCAGAAAAATAACAGAGATGCCACCCATCAGGCAAACCCACGCCATTCCCAACATGGCTGCTACAGCTGTCGGCACAAACCCCTGTGGTGGGTGTGAGAGAGCCACGCCGCCCCCTGTGGTGAGACAGTGTCAGTGGAGGGTGTGCAACATGAAATCTGGTTCCCTCCATCTAATGGGAGGAGGTCAACGCTGTCCCCCTCCACTCCCTGAGCTCCCCGACTGCGGTGGGGGAGGGGAGTGAGCAAAAATGTCTCCGTGGGAAGCTTTGTCCTTGACATCAGTTCAGCATCACTCCTGTCTCTAGGAACTGGCTCGCTCCACCACTGCCTCGTCCTGCCTCTCCGTCCGTGTGTAAGGCTCGAAGGCAGACATTCCCACACTGTAGCCGGCCGAGAGTTCATGGGGGTTGCCCATCACTGGCCCAGCAAAGCAGAGAGCTGCCGGCAGGTGGGGGCCGGGGGATGGACAGCCCAGAGTGGGTGCAGGCAGGCTGAACGGGTGCTGTCCAGGTGGGGTGCTGCTCAGCCTGGGTGAGGGGGTGGTGGAGCTGACCAGGCTCGATCCGTTGCCCTGTGCGGAGCCCAGGGCGTTAGGAGCCAGGGGCAGGAGGCTGGGGGCTGGGGGGGCCAGCAGACGGCCCTGCTCCAGCAAACGCAGGATGTTACACGTGGCCACAGACTCGGAGGAGCCGGGCGAGCCCTGCTCACAGTCTTTACTCTGGTCCTTCTTCTGCTTCGTCCGTCTGTTCTGGAACCAAACTTTAACCTGGGGAAGAAATTAATAAAACTGTGATAATAATTCTTGCATTAAACAACAACAACAACTTGGATTTATATGGCGCCCTCCACCCCTGACGGCGTCTCAGAGCGCTTCACTGCAACGGATCCCGGGGCCGAGCCAGGGGGAGGGGGAGGAAGGTGACCAAAGGCGCGGTCGAAAAGAAAGGTCTTCAGCAGAGATCTGAAAATAGGAAGAGAGGGGGCGAGTTGAAGGGAGTGAGGATGGGAATTCCAAAGCCTCGGGGCACAGTGGCTGAAAGCACGGCCGCCGAGGGCGGAGCGGAGGACTCGGGGGTCGAGGAGGAGGCCAGACCCGGAGGAACGAAAACAATGGGTACTGTTTTGAGGAGAGAGGTCAGAGAGGTAGGGGGGTGCAGAGGAGTGGAGGGATTTGAGTACAAGGGTGAGGATCTTGAAGTCGATCCTCTCTGGGACAGGCAGCCAGTGCAGTCTGGCAAGGACTGGGGTAATCGGAGAGCGGAGATTGGTGCGGGTGAGAATGTGAGCGGCAGAGTTTTGAATGATCTGGATTTTATGGATGGTAGTGGAGGGGAGACCGGCGAGGAGGACGTTAGAATAGTCCAGCCAAGAGGTGACAAAGGCATGGACTAGGGTTTCAGTGGCTTTTGGAGTGACGTATTGGCGGAGGCGGGCGATGCATCGGAGGTGGAAGAAGGCGATGCTGGTGAGGGACTGGATATAGGGGAGGAAGGATAATTGGGGGTCGAACCTGACGCCTAGGTTGCATACGAGTTCAGAGAGTTTTAGGGAGAGGTCGGGTAGGTGGAGTAGGTGAGAGCCATGAGATTTTAGACGTTGACGAGAGCCAAAGAGTATGGCTTCCATCTTATCAAATGCAAGGATTATTATTATCAACGTTCAGCTGAAGGAAGTTTGTGCTCATCCAGCTCCTGAGGTCTGAGAGGCAGGCTGACAGAACATCAAGGGACTGGGGGTCACAAAGAGAGGCAGAAAAATAGAGTTGGGTGTCGTCCGCATACATGTGGAAATGTACCCCATGTCTGCAGATGACATCCCCAAGAGGGAGCATGTAGATCAGAAAGAGGAGGGGGCCAAGAATGGATCCTTGGGGTACCCCGCAGGTAACCGGGTGAGAGCGGGAGGAGAAGCCGTTTGTACAGATATACTGCTGGCGGTTTGTGAGGTAGGACTCGAATCAGGCAAGTGCGGTCCCACTGAGGTGGATGACGGAAGAAAGGCGGTGGAGGAGGATGGTGTGATCAACTGTGTTGAACGCCCCGGAGAGGTCCAGGAGGGCAAGGAGGCAGAGGGAGCCCTGGTCACAAATAGAGAGGATGTCGTTTGTGACTTTCACAAGCGCAGTCTCTGTACTGTGGGCGGAAACCGGACTGGAGGGGTTTGAAGAGGGAGTGGGAGGAGAGGTGAGCGCGGAGTTGATTGGCAACAACGCGTTCTAGAACTTTTGCGAGGAAAGACAGATTAGAGATAGGGCAGTAATGGCTGGTGTTTGAGGGAAGGTTTCTTGAGGAGGGTGTTGATGACAGCAGTTTTGAGGGGGGCAGGGACTGATCCGGAGCAGAGGGACTAGTTGATGACGACAGCCAGTAGTGGGCAGAGGAGGGGGAGCTGGGTGACTAGCAAGTTGGTGGGGAGGGCGTCAAGGCAGCAGGTGGTGGGCCAGCAGGTATAGAGCACCATATAACGTCATTGAGGTGTTTCAAAGCATTTCAAGTATTGGCTGTAAAGTGTAGTGACTGTATATTTTGTGGACAAAATGAGACAGCAGTGTCCCACAAACAGCCATGGAGTGAGTTACTAATTTTATTTGGGGGATTGTTGGCCAGGACACCGGGAGAGAGAAACTACCTTCTCTTTTTGAATCGTGCCTCAGGATCTTTAATGTGCGCATGAACAGGCACAGACAGCAGCTCACTGCTTTGTCAGGCCACTGATTGGCAACCTCCATGAACTCTCGGTTGGCTACGGTGTGCGCACTGCCTTCGAGACTTACACACGGACGGAGATGCAGGATGAACCAGAGCAAGCCAGTTCCTAGAGATGGGCGAGAGGCTGACCGATTTTAACTGGGGGATTGTCGGCCAGAACACTCGGAGAGAGAATTTCCCTTTTCTTTTTCAACAGCACTGCGGGATCTTTAATGTCAACAACAACAAATTACATTCATGGAGTACCTTTCACATTGGGAGGATGACCAATAGTGCTGGCAATGTCCTCAACAGGCAGACAGAATCTGAGTTTAACATTTCATCTGAAGGATGGCACCTCTGCAGTACAAACCCCCATTCCCCGAGATTATGTGAGTACAAGTCCCAACGTGAGGCTTGATCCTACGGCCTCTGACTTAGAAACGAGAGTGCTACCAGCTGAGCTGAGCTGACACATTATTTGTGCGCATCAATGTCTTACAAAGAACTGTCTCCACTCTGGCTGAGATCAGTCTCTGCTTTTGATCAGCTGGGTGTCTGGCACACACGGAAACCCATCATCGTGTTTAAGAGTATTCAAACCAAACTAACATTTCCATGCATCCATACACATGGAAATTCCAGAGATAGATTATAGGAATGAAATGTGTACTCTCTCCCTGGAGGGATGCATCCTGCTTATCTAATTCCAGAAAGTACAGGTTGGCAAGAGCCAAGGCTTTGGGACACCAGAATGTGCCTTGTGGTAACTGGTGGAGTCTAACCAGCTAAAACCACATAGCTTGCCATTGATATCACTGTCTGGCAAGCTTTTCCCACTCTTATCCAGCTAGGACCACTCTGCACTTTAGGGCTTGTGCTTGCAGGGTTAACAGGAGCGAAGTGAGAAGAGTCTCTGCCGCAGTAACTGGTGTGCAAGTCCTACTGATAAGCCAGGCTGGCTGGCCTTTTGTAAGCAGTGCCCTGGAGATCAGTTACCTACTGTCAGATAGTGATATCCATTATTGCAGCTTCAGCCTCGCTGGTCCCACCCTGTGGAAATCCATTACAGATTTCCTCCCTCTTGCGCCCTCTCTTGCCTCCTTGAAGGCCCGTCTCAAGACCTTCAAGTTTAACTGTGCCTTCTGTCATCTTCCCATGCTACACCCACTTGCCCTCCACCCCTCTTGACTCCAGCCCACAGCTCGGATGCAAACCCTTGATCCTTGATTGTCCAGCATCTTAGCATTCCTCCCAGTGTAAAAGGCGCTATATAAATGCAATTTGTTGTTATATATTGTTGTTGTTGTCCAGCTAGATGGCATCAACTATACTAAGAAATCGCTAACTCCACCAGGATACCATTAACCAGGGCACCATTAACCACCTGTAATTACCATTAACTGTAAAGTTGCATTTTACAGTAAATCTTGTAAAGTTCTTTGAGACAACAACAACATTACATTTGTATAGCGCTTTTCACATTGGGAGAACAACTCAAAGACACTTTATTAAATGCAAAGATTATTATAGACATCGTCAACTTAACAAAGCATTGTCAATAAATACGGCAGCAATGATATGCAGAAACTGTTGAATGCACCAAGACATCACCAACTACACCAACCATCAGCTATACCAACTACCAACCACACAAAACATCACTAACTGCACCAAGATACCATCAAGTGTGCCAAGATTCTGTCACATTACCTAGAGAGTGACAAGGTAATGTCTATTACACAGCTGTACCAAGGAACCGTCACCTATACAGAGACACTGTGAACTATACCAACATACCTGTCCTATAGCAGGTTAGTCTGAACTGAACTATACATAGATACTGTCAACCACACCACAATACACAATCTGTGTCACAGTGCCGCAGCTCAGGCATCGTCACCTACTCCTACACACGTCGCACGCACCTACACACGTCGCTCGCACCTACACACGTCGCGCGCACCTACACACATCTACACATAGCACACACCTACACACAGCACACACACCTACATATGTCATCTACACACCTAACTTACACCTACTCACGCCATCTACACACAGCACACATACCTACACACATCATCAACACAAGTCACACACACAGCTACACACGCCATCTACACATGACACATACACACCTACACATGCCATCTACACACATCATCTACATCTACACACATTACCTACACACGTCACATACACTATAACCATTACATACATCTATACATGTCACCTACACTTCATGTACACCTACAGACGTCACATACATCTACACAGGCTGACATATACCTACACATATATCTACACGCCATCATGTCCATCTAAATGCAATCACGTACACCTACATAGAGCAAAAGGTCCATTTAATCCTCTAGTCCTGCTCTATCCCGATATCTCTCTCTTTCTCTCACTCTCAAATCCCTCCACTGTGCCCACCTCTACCAGGCCCTGCAGTGTAGACAGAGCCTTGAACAAAATGCCACAACACAGGAGGGCAATCAGACATCATGCCGTTCAGTCCCACTCCTCCTTTATATTTACCATTTAGGATATCTTCCTTCTACAGTGACAATCTGAATTTATGATAAGAACAATTCATGCATTTGATGTAGTGCCTTATCACGTTGTTGAGTCATCTCAAAGCACTTCACAGGATATACTGTAAAGTGTAATGACTGTAGTTTGTGGGTGAAATGCGACAGCTAATGTCACACAAACAGTTGTGGACTGAGTGACCAAATTATTATTATCAATTTTAAAGGGATTATTACATCCAGAAAGTGATCCTCCAATTGACTAGCAACTGTGTTCCTACTTATTGCTAGGTAAACAGAGATGTGTGGAATAAGGAAACTTGCCTAAGGTTTCGCCTCACTTGGGTATCAAATTTGTTCAGTCATGGTGATGGGTAAGGGTTGGACCCGGACAAACCAACTCCCAACAAAAACCTGAAGATAAGTCCACAGGTTGGCTCGCTGGGCTCGCTCCTATTCCCTCCTCCCATTCCCTGTCCTTCTGAATAATAACCTCCTCACTGTGCTGCCCAGCCCCCAGCCTGACAGGAATTAGGAGCCAGCAACCATCCTGCAGCTCACATTCTTGCTGGTAAAAGGTCAAATACGTCCGCTAAAGAGAGCGTGACATCCCTGGAAGGTTCCAAGAGCTGAGCTGAACGCACGGATTCCTGCCTGTGTCTTCACTGCCTCGGGTGACAATGTAACGTCAGTTAAAAGCCAAGCGATGGTGGAGGAGAGGGGGTGGGGAGGAGGTTAGCTCTGAACAAACAGCTCCTGCTCTTTACCATAGCCACGAGACCCCTCACCCCTGCTTCCAGAGATTCCTCACATCAACCTCTGCCCGGCTCAACACTGCTTCATGTTAAGGCGGAGATAAGTGAGGAGAGCTCCTCTCTGTGTTGAGAATTACAATAACTTGCATTTACACAGTGCACAGTGCCCCTCACGCAGGGTACCATCCCTGAGTGCTTGACAGTGGCAGAGCACAATTCGACAAATTATTTTTTTCTTTAAAAGGAACCAAGGTCAGATAGTTTTCCAGAATTTTACGATTTAAGACAATACGGTTTTAGATTTTATCTATTATTAGAATAATAAAATCATCGGCTCATCGTGTCTGTGCTGGTGCTCGCTCCCCCACTGGAGCTCTCTACTCTAATCCCATTCCCTGCTCTCCCCATCGTGTCTGTGCTGGTGCTCCCTCCCTCACTGGAGCTCTCTACTCTAATCCCATTCCCTGCTCTCCCCATCGTGTCTGTGCTGGTGCGCGCTCCCTCACTGGAGCTCTCTACTCTAATCCCATTCCCTGCTCTCCCCATCGTGTCTGTGCTAGTGCTCGCTCTCCACTGGAGCTCTCTACTCTAATTCCATTCCCTGCTCTCCTCTCCCCATCGTGTCTGTGCTGGTGCTTGCTCTCCCACTGGATTTCTCTACTCTAATCCCATTCTCTGCTCTTTTCCTTTTACCCTTTGATATTCTTCAAATATTTATCCATTTCACTTTTAGATAGTGTTCCAGCTCAGTCTCACTTGCATATGACAAACATTTCACCCCTCACAGCTCTGAGTTTGAGGAACTTTTCTCTGAACTTCTCCTGAACTCTTTCAGTTCACTATCCACAGTTGGTTTAGTATTGCTCTGAGCACTGGGAATAATCTCTCACCATCCATCCTCTGACTGTTTTGAAGACTTAGCTATTGTGGCACTACCAACATTAATAATCCTGACATTTAATATCACACCGTTCACATTGCGATTTCTCAAAGCGCCTCACAGGATTCACTGTAAAGTGCAATGATGGTGTATTTTAAGGGCAAATGTGGCAGTCAATTTGCACACAGCAACATCCCACATGAAATGAGTGACCAATTTTTAACTGGGGGAATTGTCAGCTTGGACACTGAGAGAAAAACTCCCTTGTCTTTTTGAGTTCTGCCACCTGACCAGGCACAGATGGTACTTTGGGTTAATGTCTCATCTGAAGAACAACATCTCAGACAATGCGGCGCTCTCTCTCCCCAATACTGCACTGGAGCATCATGCTGAACTGAGATCAAATTCTCAATGTGGGGCTTGAACCTGACTCAGAGGTGAGAGTGCCAAACTGAGCCAAAATTTACATACAGATCCCTGACACAATAGCCTGTGGCATTGCCCCTTATTACTGATTCCCAAGCCCCACACTGATGTCTCTGAAACCTGCACAATCATATGATGTGACTGATGGAAACCGTCCACAGCCCGCTCCTCTGTGACACTCTGCCGCATCTCAACACCTGGAACCACGCTCAGTGTCACACTCATTTTCCAGCTCTGTGCACTTCCTACAGGAGGAAATAAGTGAGGCCTTCAATACTACCACCTCACGTCGCAACATTTCAGACTCCATCACAGTAATTACTATCACATGCAATGACTGTATTTTGTAAACAAAAAGCAGCAGCTGATTTTGCGCACAGGAATGTACCCCTCACAATACATTCCTGTGCGCAAATGGAAATGGGTGAATGAGCAATTGTCAGTCACTGTCAGCCCACACTCCCAGGTCAGTGACAGTATGGGTTATGGACAACAACAACAAAATTACATTTGTAAAGCATCTTTCATATCGGGAGAACGTCCATACTTCCCAAGTCAGTAACGTTGTGGATTAGAGACAGATTAGACACAGAGTAAAGCTCTCAAAATCTCAGACAGGCAGTAAGTGGGGTCTCCTTGGAGCTTAACTGGCTCCAAGGTGACATGCCTGGCAACGGAATGTCATAAATGTCAGCCCTCTGGTGTCCAGCTCGGTTCCTGAGCCAGGCGGTCCGCAGTATTCCAGGGCACTGCTGATGACAGCACAGCACAGCCTGGCTCATTGGCAGGACTTGGAAGGGCAGACCAGTCACTGAGGCAGGAACTCCTCCCACTCAGCTCCTGTTAACCCTGCAAACCAAAGCCCTAACAGGTAGGGTGGTCCTAGTTGGACTCATTTGGAAACCCATCACCATGCGTAAGAGTCGCCAAATCAAACTGAGAATTTCATGTGAAACCAGCACATGGAAATCCCAGAGACAGATTGTTAGAATGGAACGTGCACTTTCTCCCTAAAGGGATGCTTCCTGCTTATCTAATTCTGGAGAGTACTAGGCGCAGGTTGGCAAGTGCCAAGGCTTGGGGACCCCAGAAAGTGCATTGTGATAACCGTTGGAGTCTAACCAGCTAAAATCGCATAGCTTGCATTGATGTTGCTGTCCAGCAAGCTTTTTGCTACTTGACCAACTAGGACCACCCTACCTGTTAGTGCTTCGGTTTGCAGGGTTAATAGGAGCTGAGTGGGATGACTCCCTGCCCCCAGTGACTGGTCTTCCAATTGCTGCCGATGAGCATGATGACTTAAGTAGTAGTGACAAGTTTAGCCAGGGTTGAGTTATCAGGTGTTTACTGTATATTATTATAATACCTTGCATTTGATATAGTGCCTTATCATGTTGTTGAGACGTCTCAATGGGCTTCACAGAAGATATTGTAAAGCACAGTGACTGTGTATTTTGTGTGTGAAACCCGATAGCCAATTGTGCACAGCAGTGTCCCAAAAACAGTCATGAATTGAGTGACCACATTTTTTTTGGGAGGGACTGTTACCCTGGAAAGTGATCTGCCAATCGACTAACAACCAGGTTCCTATTTACTACAAAGTAAACAGAGACTTTCGCCCTGCCCAGAAATCAAGCCCAGGTCCTCTCGCTTGTGAGGTGAGTTCTCTAACCACTACCCTACAGGTTGACATTAGGCCAAAAACGTATTTGAATCTCTGCTCAGGCTACCCATGCCTGAAGCAAGCTGTCTGTGTGTGTACCTGTGTCTGGGACAGGTTGAGCTGTGTGTACCTGTGTCTCGGACAAGCTGAGCTGTCTGGATAGCTCTGTCCGCTCTCTGCCCACCACATACTGGCAGCGCTGAAACTCCAGCTCCAGGCGGTATAGCTGCTCGGCTGTGAAGGAGGTGCGAGTCCGCTTGGGCCGGTCCAGGTCCAAGCCTCGAGGCAGCACTATCTCCCTGATTGTCCCCTTGGCGTCTGCAAGGCAACAACAGCATCAAGGAGATAGCCCAAACGTCTCATTCACTACCTTACTGCTTCACTCAGTCACTCTGTCAATCTGTCACTATCTCCCTGATCATCCCCTTGGCATCTGTAAGGCAACCAGGCAAGCACAGCATCAGGGAGATAGCCCTAACCTCCCACACTCACTCATACACTCACTACTTCACTCGCTTGTCTCCTCTCAACTCACTTCCTCACTAACATACTCACTACCTCATTCACACACTCACTACCTCATTCACACACTCACTCTCTCATAACCTCACTGCCTCACTTTGTCACTCACTCACTACCTCACTATGTCACTCACTCACTATCTCACTGTGTCACTCACTCATTCTGTCATTCACTCACTCTGTCACTCTTTCCCTCCTTCACTCATTCTCACTAACTCATTTCCACATTCCCTCACTCACACATTCTGTCACACACTCCCTCCCTCACCCACCCGCCCTCCCACTCACAATCTCACTTACTCACTCACACACACACTCACTCTTACACTCATACTCAGTCTCACTCTCACACATTACCTCCCTCCCTCTGTCACTCACTCACACACAAATTCACTTACTCATTCCCTTCCCTCCCTCACTCACTTCCTCATTCCCTCACTCACTCACTTGTCTCCTCTCACATTCACTTCCTCATTGTCTCACCCACTCACTGTCACACTCACTCTCACAGACTCATTCGTCTCCTCTCACACCCACTCACTCACTTTCTCACTCACGAACTACTGTCTACTCGTCTTCTCTCACACACTCATTCTCTCAGGCAAGAACTACTCTCTATACCTGCTTCGTTCTCTCCTGTTAAGCTTTTAAATTTTATTTTCACATCATATTCAGCCCCTCCCGCAAATTGTGTCTTTCTTATTGTAAAAATCTAAAAAAAAAGCCCCTCGTTTCTGTGATTGTTTTACTTTATATATGATTTATTTTTTGCTCCATATCCTTTTGGGCCTCATTAATCTCTCCTTCCCTCCAACTGTATCCCTATCACTAGCTCTCACATAATCACAGACATTTACTAACCCTCACACAATCACAGACTTTTACACACAGAAGCAAACCTCTCTCCCCCCTCCCCACCACCGTGATCAACCTCTCACCCTGGTTACACTGACTGCCTTACAGCTGCCACATGCTCTGGACAAGGAGATATTTCTTATTGTAACTCTCTCGGGCTCACTTATACACACACCAGAGAGAGAGAAAGGGTGGGGGGGGGGATAGATACAGAGAGGGGGAGAGAGAGTCAGGGATTGAGAGAGGGGGTAGAGAGAGGGAGACACAGAGAGAGGGGTAGAAGAGAGAGAGAGAGAGAGGCAGAGAGGGGGAGAGAGGGAAGGGCAGTGTCAGGGGGACAGAGAGAAAAGGGACAGTGAAAGAGACAGAGAGAAAGAGGGTTGAAGAGAGGTGGGCACGGGGAGAAAAGGATAGTGAGAGGGACAGGTAGAGAGGAAGACACAGGGAAAGAAAGAGACAAGGAAAGTGAGGGGCCGAGAGAGGGATAGAGGGAGAAAGGGACACGGAGAGAGAGAGAAACAGAAGGAGAGGGAAAGAGAGATAGACAGAGAGAGAGGCAGCTGATCAAGATGAGCCCAACTTGAAACCATAAATTAATAGGAACACATATTCTGGTTTAACAGTGTAAACAAGAACATAAGGACAGAGATGATTGCGATAAATTTCCTGCCAACTGCTTACAGAAAAACAAATCTCGAACAACGAACGTCTCCCTGTCTCTTTACATCAGTTTTTAAATAATATTATTTAGCCATTGCTTGTCTCAGTGACCAGCGAAATGATTCAGTAAATAATAATAATCCTTCTATTTGATACAGTGTCTTATCACGTCTTCAAGACGTCTCAAAACGCTTCACAGAATATACTGTAAAGTGGATGGACTGTGTATTTTGTGGGCGAAATACACAGTAAATACACACAGCTATCATATGTTATGATTGTTTTAATTCATATTTTTTAACGAATATATGTATATATATACATATAGTTGTGATCTACACTTATGGGTGTTCTGGGCCAGATATTGTTAGTTAAACCTGCTGTGTGTGTAAAAAGGGGAGTAATTCTTCACCTTATCATAAATAAAAATAAAAATAAACCTTGCGCCTTATTACTTAGTGGAAATGTCGCAAACCCTCCCCCGGGCTTGGCTGCCCGGTGTAGTGACTGTGTGGCTAAAGAGGGACCTGTAGTCGATATTATCAAAATAATAAATTATTATTTTAAAATAATAATAATAATAATTGGGTCGCTCAATGCAACATCGTTTGTGAGACACTGCTGTGCGCAATTGGCTACCACGTTTCACCCCAAAAATACAGTCACTACACTTCACAGTATATTCAGTGAAGCGTTTTGAGACGTAATATGGTGCGATATCAAATACAAGGATTATTATTAGATTTACTATTACAGTAACAAACTCTGTATTTGACACAACGCCTCTCACAATGAGAAGATATCTCACAGCTCCTGACAGGATGGTACTGTGAAGTGTAAAGACTGTGTATTTTGTAGGTTTCAAAATAAATTGAATAAAATAAATGGACCTGTTTTAAAACAGATGGATTTTAAAGTTTTTTTCTCTAAAGGATTCCCCGAGATAGCTTTAAACATCCTGATCGTTTTACTGGTTTAGCAAACCGCTGCTTTTATATATCTTTCACCCACAAAATACAGTCAATTATTCACTTGACAGTATATCATGTGAAGAGCTTTGAAACAACGTGATGAGGTGCTGTATCAAATGCGGGATTATTATTATTATCCATCCTGGATGTGCTAATATCAGTCTGGTTTTAATAATAAAAATAATAATCCTTGCATTTGATATAGCGCCTTATCACGTCGTTGAGACGCCTTAAAGCGCTTCATAGAATATACTATAAAGTAAATAGACTGTATATTTTGTGGGCGAAACGTTTTACACTGTGTTTATAAATAATAATAATAATCTTTGCATTTGATATAGTGCTTTTTCACGTCTTCTCGACATCTCAAAGCGCTTCACAGAATAGACTGTAAAGTGAATTGACCGTATATTTGTGGGCGAAACGCGGCAGCCAATTGCGCACAGCGGTGCCCCACAAACAGTCTTTTTTAGGGATTATTATCCCCAGAAAAACGATCCGCCAATCCTACTTATTGCTGGGGAAATAGAGGCGTTTGGAGTAAAGGAAACTTGCCCAACTTTTCGCTCTGCCGGGAATCCAACCCAAGTCTCTCGCTTGCGAGGAGAGTGCTCTAACCACTGAGCTACAGGATTGTTTGAGGTGACTGTGAGTAGTTGACACTGCATGACTCCAAATTATTATTTCTTTCGTTTTATTTTAGGTGTACGTGTTAATGTCATGTACACGTTTAGGCAATGCATTCATTGTAAGCGCTTTCCTCCGCGTGTGTGTGGGTGTTTTGTGAGTTTGTGTGTAGGTGTATAAAGGGGAAGTTGAACGATTTAACATCTAAAACTTTAAGAAAATTAATAGGCATTTAACTCCACCTTTCAGACCCTGTGTGTGTGTATGTGTCCGTATATGCGTGAGTGTGTGTGTGTGTGTGTGTGTGTGTGACAGACTGCAAATTCTGGCATTTGCCTTAAATCATAATTTCACCCCAAATTGCTAGAGTGCCAAAGTGCTAGAAGTGTGAGGTGAGAATGCTAAATTCAGTCTCAACTTGAAAACCGGGTTTTATGTAAGTAGACCCCGTGGAGAGGGGGTAAAATAAATCCCAATTTGTGTCAGATTGAAGTTAAAACAATTTCTCAAATACTGTTCAGGCGCAAAGGAAAGCCCGACAATACAATACCTAAACATGTACATTACTTTAACAGCGCCTTTCACTGCTGAGTTTACATGATATGCATTCTTATAATAAAGGATTTAGTGTTAAGTACTAAACCAAACCCTCACTGCAACCGATTTCAAACAGAGATCGTGTGTGTATGTGTACGAGAGAGAACACGCGTTTAGAGGGAATCTCTAAATTAACTGTTATGGTAATTTGTTATTATAATAGAAAAAAGGAGTGAAGTACAGTTTTATTGAGCTGATGGGGCGGGGGGGAGAGAGAGAGAGAGAGAGGGGGGGGGGTGGGGTGGGGGTGGGGAGAGACAGACAGAGAAAGAAGGGGTGGGGGGAGGACAGATAGAAAAATAGAAGGGGTGAGAGAGGGGAGAGAGAGAGAGACAGAGAGAGAGAGGAGAGTTACTGTCTGACCGCTCTGGCTTTATACCTACTTAAACCTATCATGTCAGTCAATCTTTCAGTCTCCCGACCCTTTCCTGACCTCTCGCTACTCTCGAGAAGTATTGAACTATATTTTATCATTAGCAAAAACCTTTAAAAATCACCTTACACATGGCTGGGGTGGGTGGAGACGGGGGTATCAACCATGTACCCCCTCTGTGCGTTATCAACACCCGGATTTCATCCTAACAAAACAAGATGCAAACCCGTGATAACAAGAGAATAATTTAAAATGATTTCCTATCCCGGCCTTTTACACCATTAAACTGAAATCTCACCCCTCCCGTTTTATAATCCACAATTATAAAATAGGATTTCTCTGCTAACATTACGTTTTACCCCGTTCCAATAGTGCTGTTTTTTTTAAAAAAAGGATTTAGTGTGTGAAAGAGAGAGGGAGAGAGTAGAGTGAGAGGGGAGAGAGAGAGAAAGAGAGGGGTTGTGGGGGTGGGGGAGAAGATCGGGGTAGAGAGAGGGAAATGGGGGAGAGATAGAGAGGAGAGGGCAAGAAGGGGCAGTGAGAAAGGGAAGAGACGGCGGTGAGAAAGAGGAGAGGGGTGAGAGAGAGGAGGGAGAAGAGAGAGGGGAAGAGAGAAGAGAGGGGGGAGAGAGAAGAGAAGGGGTAGAGAGAAGAGAGGGGTGAGAGAGAAGAGAGGGGTGAGAGAGAAGAGAGGGGGGAGAGAGAAGAGAGGGGGGGAGAGAGAAGAGAGGGGGGAGAGAGAAGAGAGGGGGGGAGAGAGAAGAGAAGGGGGGGAGAGAGAAGAGAGGGGGGGAGAGAGAGAGAGGGGGGAGAGAGAAGAGAGAGGGGAGAGAGAAGGAGGGGGGGAGAGAGAAGAGAGGGGGGGAGAGAAGAGAGGGGGTAGAGAGAAGAGAGGGAGAGAGAAGAGAAGGGGTGAGAGAGAAGAGAGGGGGGAGAGAGAAGAGAGGGGAGAGAGAGAAGAGAGGGGGTAGAGAGAAGAGAGGGGGGAGAGAGAAGAGAGGGGGGAGAAAGAAGAGGGGGGGAGAGAGAAGAGAGGGGTGAGAGAGAAGAGAGGGGTGAGAGAGAAGAGAGGGGGGAGAGAGAAGAGAGGGGGGGGAGAGAGAAGAGAGGGGGAGAGAGAAGAGAGGGGGGAGAGAGAAGAGAGGGGGGAGAGAGAAGAGAGGGGGAGAGAGAAAGGAAGGGGTGAGAAAGAAGAGAGGGGGAGAGAGAAGGAGGGGGGGAGAGAGAGAGGGGGGGGAGAGAGAAGAGAGGGGGGAGAAAGAAGAGAGGGGGGGAGAAAGAGAGGGGGGGAGAGAGAAGAGAGGGGGAGAGAGAAGAGAAGGGGGTGAGAGAGAAGAGGGGGGGAGAGAAGAAGGGGTGAGAGAGAAGAGAGGGGGGAGAGAGAAGAGAGGGAGAAAGAGGAGAGAGGGGGGGGAGACAGAAGAGAGGGGTGAGAGAGAAGAGAGGGGGGAGAGAGAGGGGGGGAGTGAAGGGGGGAGAGAGAAGGGGGAGAGAGAAGAGAGGGGAGAGAGAAGAGAGGGGGGAGAGAGAAGAGAGGGGGGGAGAGAAGATAGGGGGGAGAGAGAAGAGAGGGGGGAGAGAGAAGGGGGGGAGAGAGAAGAGAGGGGGGAGAGAGAGGGGGGGGAGTGAAGGGGGGAGAGAGAAGGGGGAGAGAGAAGGGGGGAGTGAAGCGGGGGGGAGAGAAAGAAGAGAGAGGGGGATTGAAAGAGGGGGAGAGAAAGAGTAGGAGAGAGGGAAGAGGGGGGAGAGAGAGAGAGAGAGAGAAAAGAGGGAGAGAGAGAGAGAGAAGAGGGGAAGAAAAAGGAGGAGAGATAGAGAGAGAGAGGGAAAGATAGAGAGAGAGGGAGATAGGAGAGAGAAGGGATGTAACCGTTTCAGAAATAAGGGAGCGAGATTTCTCGTTAAAATAGCACAGTTTGGCTCTGAAAAAAATCTATAATTTTTAAATTATTCGCCTGTGATATTTCAGGCCCATATTGTAATCTCAGAATCTACTTTATATTTATAATATTAATTTATATTTCTTTTCCCAAAGATTTATTGCGGTAGAAACGCCGCGTTATTGTTTCAGTCGAACCATTAAGTCCGTCTCTCTCGCTGTGTGTATCATTTATATATATAAAATATATATATATATAAAAGATATACATATAATTGTATATAAAATATAAGCCCACTTGATCTGTGAACATTTTAGATCGAGTGAAAATAAACATATAACGTTAATAAATATAGATTTAAGAATAATCCTTGGATTTGATATATACGTCGTTAAGATGTCTCAAAACGCTTCACAGAATATACTGTAAAGTGTAGTTAGTGACTGTATTTTGTGGGCGAAATATTTTGTAATATATTTACAATATTCACGTACAATTGCAGTAAAATATTAGGAGTATTAATAATTGGTCCGCATTCAAAACATACTTGTTAGTCTGGTGGCAATTTTGAAATTAAATCTATTTCCTTTTCTTTCTCTCTCTCTCCTTTCTCTTTTTTTCTTTCTTGCTTTCTCTCTCTCTCTCTCTCTCTCTCTCTCTCGCTTTCTCTCAATCTTTCTCTCCTCCGTCTCTCTCCCTCTTTCTCTCTGTCTTTCTCTCCCTCTACCCTCCATCTCTCTCCCTGTTTCTCGCTGTCTTTCTCGCTATCTTTCTCTCCCTCTCCCCTTCCCTCTCTCTCTCGATATAGAAATTTCGTGTGTAAAAAAGCACCAAATTCAAACTAGGTTTGCGATTTTACAACTAAATTTAAGATCACCAAAACCACACAGCAACAACCCAATGTCTGCAGCTTGGACTACTTTCTGACTGTGCGTTTGTCACCCAAATACCCATTTTAACGGGAGGTTTATATTTCAACGGAAACTGTGAAATCTCGACACAAAACCGCTCTGCTAACTCACACCAATTCACATCCCATTTTACAGCAATTTACTGTGGTAAAATAACTGGAGTAAATAAGTGTCAATGTGGTTTTGTCAAACCTCGGGAAATATCCCCATTGCAAAACACAGCTAATATTTGGTTGGGAAGGAAATAACGTTATTTAAAAAGGCAAATGATCATTTTAATTTTTTTTGTAATAATAGTACCATTACAATCATAATAGTGAGTTTTTTCTTCGAGTGTGTGGATGTGAAAACAGTATATAAATTAGCCCATACACACACTGAACACCGCTATCCCAAACCCTCTAATATACAGATATATGTACAATGTATAGTGCATTTTGATAATAATAAATCATCATCATTGCATTTGATATAGCGCCTTAGATCTTCATACAAATACGTTTTATGAAGGGATGAGCTTTTCACTTCATCAAAATAAGCTTCACATAATATACTTTTATATTTTGATTGTAATATTTTTGACAATTGAATATTCCCAAAAGGCGGGGTTAAGGCGCTAAATGAAAACGCATTATTTGAGGCTATTTTGTTTGAGGTAATACGAAATTTACACTGTTAGAAAGTTGAGGAAATGTAAAATTAAACGCTTTGGTCATCGTAAAATCCACAGCAGTAAATATCTGTGAATTTATATTAATTCCTCTCAGATAGACAGCTTTTAAAGGGTGATTCCTGTTATATTTGCTGTTTGCTAGGATTGTAATTACATCGAAATATATCTACACTGTCTGGGGAGAGTGAAAGAGAGAGAGATCACACTCTAAATAGGTAGTATAGATTTTAATATAAAATATATAACAATAGCAATCATTGCATTTGATTATAGCGCCTCATCACGTCTTCGAGACGTCTCAAAGCGCTCCACAGAATGCACTGTAAAGTGAGTTAATTGACAGTGTCTTTTGTGGGTGAAAATATTGAATTTTATTTTATTGGATTTTTTTTTTTTACACACGGTTTATTTTTACGAAGACATATTCCTATCTCTCCGTCTTCCCCGAAAACGAGCGACCACAGACTTCTCCCAACGCCTTCCCTGCCGTGTGCGAATCACATCAATTGCGAATCTCGCATTCTCGGCCCTGACACAGCGAAAACAAACGCGGTGTCGCCTTATTTAGATACATGTTTTATTTTTATTTTTAAATTTAAATGTAAATATATTATTTATTTATGTATAATAGATTTGCGTTTAAATTTAAAAATAAAATACAGCAGAATATTAGGCTAATAAATCAATCAATACGATGTTTTCTAAGTGAAAAGCTGGAAGATTTTCTCCGTTAAAACGTTACAGTGCATTTTGCGAATCGAGCGCTTTATTAGCGACTTAAAAAATGATATTAACTAATAATTTGTGTGAAAGTCAAGCTATAAAATTCCCCTCAACTCAGAGATGTCACCAGAAACTATAGCATGTTATGTCCAGCGCCTCCCAATTCGTGCTATAACCGCAATTCGCTATTTTACCCACAGACAAATGTAAATGTTATATGAATCTCAGGCCCACAGATACGAGGGAGGGATGGATTATAAGGTTAATTTAGCACATTAATAAATAGTAAACATTAATTATATTCAGTCGCACACAGAGCCCACGCCGCGCTGGGCCAAAGCCGCTGTTTGACCTTAAATTGTGGGACAAGAAATGATATTATAAAAATAATAAAGCGCATTTATAAAACTAGAGCGGGTTTGGGGGTTTGCTGGGAGAGCTGGGGGGAATGAGAAAGGGAATTGAAGCCGCCTCTCGCTGGCCTCTGAGGTCACTTTCACATCGAAAAATATAACCCAAACAGATTGAAATTCGGTAAAATAGTGCACACAAACTCACACCATGTGCGAGAGAGAGAGAGAACACAACTTCCTAAACACAAACCCCGGTTTGTAGCGGGTTATTGCTGAGAGAAATGGCTTTCTCTCTCTTTGTATTGCATCTCTCTCTCTCCCTTTCTGTATTGCCTCTCTCTTTCTCTGTATTGCCTCTCTCTTTCTCTGTATTGCCTCTCTCTTTCTCTGTATTGCCTCTCTCTTTCTCTGTATTGCCTCTCTCTTTCTCTGTATTGCCTCTCTCTTTCTCTGTATTGCCTCTCCCTTTCCGTATTGTGTCTCTCCCTCTTTCTCTGCATTGCCTCTCTCCCTCTTTCTCTGCATTGCCTCTCTCCCTCTTTCTCTGTATTGCCTCTTTCTCTCCCTCCCTCCCCCTCCCCCTCCCCCACCTCTATTTTGTTAATTACAATCAGACGCTTTCCCGATTCGATTTCTGCCTTTGAATTAACTGTGACAAAGTCACTGTTATTGCGAGCATCGTGTCACATATCTACCAGATATGTGTGTGTGTATGTGAGTGCGTGTCCGCGGAAATATCCGGTTTGTAAAGACAAACAACGGGAAACAATTCAGCCTCTGCCCTGGCTGTGAAACTCGCCAATTCGGAGCAGAAAATGTAAAATACGGATTTTCAAAGCAAAATCTTCCTAACGTCACGTAGGGCCAGGCCGGGCCGGATCCCACTCAAACACACTCACAGATACTCACTCACACAAACATTATATATATATATATATATACACACACACACTCACTCAAAAACTCACTCACATAGATGTAGTTACACACACATACATATATATATACACACACCCTCCCATACACGGATATATATATACACACACATATACAGACACTCGCCACACACTCTCTCTCTCTCACACACACACATTCTCTCTCACACATTCCCTCTCACACTCACTGAGAACTTCTCTGCCTGAAATAATCTCCAACCTCAAAACTTTTTTCTCCCCCTCCCCCCCACCCCAACTCATGCACATAATAAATACAACAAATACGCACAGAAATAATACACACGTAGAAGTAAATGTATAAATAAGTAAATAAGTAAACACACAGAAACGAACACACACAAACACAAATGTACATATATACACACACACAAATAATACAAATATACATTCACACACAAATAATATGCACATAAATAATATATACACACACATACACCAATGATGTATACACACACATCCTCACCTCTGACCAGAATGCGCCTGCAGTAGTCAGGGTCTCCCTGGGATAGTTTGGCGTCGCTTCCTTCCTCGGACGGGGTGTGGGTTTTGGTTGGGAACGGGATTGGAGTGGGTGTGGGTGTGGGGGTGGGGGCGCAGGGCCCCAGGCTGTCTCTGACCCCCCTCCCCGGGGCCCGGGCTGGAGGTCGGCTCTCCCCGCCTTTGTCCGGCGCTCCCCGCTCTCTCCCCTCGCTCCCCCCGGCTCCCAGGCTGGTCGCTTGGTCAAACATCTGAGCTCAACTGAAGCCTCCAAACTCCCAGTATCGTGTTGTTCGGGGGTGGGGGTGGGGGTAGCTTTTGTGTGTGTGTGCGTGGGGGGGGGGGGTATAATTTGATATAAAATCCCTCTATTTTGCAATCGAATTAATTCCGTTAGATAAGCAACAAAAGCACATTGGTTGCAGTTCGGTGTGCAGGGCTGGGATTGGGGGTTAGGAGTTGGGGCTGCGGGTTACGGTTTGCGGCTGGGGCTGGGGTTGGGGGTTGAGGTTGGGGTGTTGGGGGCTGAGGTCGGCGCTGTCCGCTGTGCTGAACTCCCGGGGAACTCACACCGCGCTCCCGGGACCCGCATCAATGCTCACACCGCGTATCTGCCCAACCTGCTCGGGGTCTGACCCCCTTCTCTCTCTTTCCCCCTTTCTCTCCCTCTTTCTCTCCCTCCCTCTTTCTCTCCCCCCCTCTCTTTCTCTCTCACTCTCTCCCTCTTCCTTCCTTTCCTTTCTTTCTCCCTTTCCCTCTCTCTTCCCTGTTCAGGATCCAGCGACGCCGCAAGTTTGCCCAAAGTCCGGGGGAAGGTTGGATGGAGGATGGATGGAGCCGGGAGGGAAGAGACGCCAATTGTCACCTTGTGTAACCCGCCCAAGGCCTCTCCATCTCCGGCGTCTGGTGCGGGTTTGGCCGGTTTTGGGGCTGAGCAAACCGTCTCACACACACAAGAGAGAGAGAGAGAGAGAGAGTGTGAGAGAGAGAGAAAGAGAGAGAGAGATGGGGGTGGGGACAGAGGCGGTACACAAGTCCTCTACACCGTTACGAAATCTCCTGTCATCATCCTTCCCAACACATAAGGCTTCACAGTCTACGAGGTCTTCCCGGTGAACGGTAAACGCTGTCCCTTCCGCTCACCGGGGAGCAGTGACCTGCTCCAGGTGGCGCTCACCGGCGAGGGGTGGGGGGAGGAAGTGAAGTGGGGGGGGGAGGAGGAGGTGAAGTGGGGGACAGCCACAGCCCTCCAATTAACTCACTGCCACAACGTAATTTCCTGTCCCCATCACTCCAACACTGATTGGCAAACACAAAGCAGATGGATGGAGAGATACAGAGAGAGATACAGAGAGAGTTGTATGGATTGTTTTTGTGTGTGAGAGACTGAGTTTTTCAGTGCATGTGATCAGTAATTAACAGATGACGATCAGAAGGCCATGTACAAACTCTCTCTGTATGGGATGTACAAACTCTCTCTGTATGGGATGTACAAACTCTCTCTGTATGGGATGAGCTGTAGACTGGGGGTGCGGGTACCCCAAGAAGCGGTTGGAGGTTTTAGTGAGGAATCAATGCGCGGGAAATCTTAGCCAAGGCGCTGGAGTACTGTGAGCTGTGCTGTGTGTGTGTGTGCGTGTGCTGAATTGTGTATATGCATGTGTTGGGTTGTGTGTGTGTGCGTGTGCGGAATTGTGTATATGCATGTGGTGGGTTGTGTGCGTGTGCTGAATTGTGTATATGCATGTGGTGGGTTGTGTGTGTGTGCGTGTGTTTGTGCTGAATTGTGTATATGCATGTGTTGGGTTGTGTGTGTGTGCGTGTGTCTGGTTGTATCTACATGTCTGGCTGTGTGTATGTGGGGGGAGGGCTCCGTGTGTGTATGTGGGTGTGGGGTCTATGTGTGTTTGTGTTAACGCTACTGAATTTCACCAGTGACAACATGACAGGAGATATGTGTATATATTCAGTATATATTATATAACGCTCTCAAGCCATCTCTTAACACATCCAAGAATACTCCACCGGATAGTGTCACCGTCTATTCGCTTTTTGATCGTTCTTTACACAAAAAACAGGAAAGGGTGCGAGGGCTAATAGAGAGAGACCCACAAACACAGAGAGATAGAGAGAGACACACAGAGAGATAGAGAGAGACACACAGAGAGACACAGAGACACAGTGAGGGAAACAGAGAGAGACAGAGACACAGAGACAACGGGGAGCGAAAGACTTCAGCGGGAAAGTTGAATGTGAATTCCTAGCTGGTTTCCCTGAACCCAATTCTTAACCTATTCCTGATATAAAGAGGTTTGAAGAAATCTTAGACGCCTGTGTAATGTTGTTTTGGTCAGTTGGGTGTCTGACACATGTGGAAACCCATCACTGTGTTTAAGAGGATCCAAACCAAACTGAGATTTCCATGCATCCCACCTACACATGGAAATCCCAGAGACAGATTGCTGGAATGGAATGTGGACTCTCTCTGGAGGGACACATCCTGTTTACCTAATTCCGAAGAGTATTAGGTACACGTTGGAGCCAAGGCTTGGGGACCCCAGAGTGTGCATTGGGGGTAACTGCTGGAGTCTAACCAGCTAATGATGTGTAACTTCTAGCTAAACTTTCACACGTACACACGCACAGATATGGACACACACTGCCTGTGACCTGGTGCAGTGAATAGTCTGGTCATCCTGTACTGAACCAAACTCCCAGAGAAGAAAGGTCCAAAAAGAGAACCATAAACTATCAGTCAGGATGAGAGATGTGACCAGCCCTCACCTCTCACCCACCCTGGCTTGGCGCTGATTCTGACCGGTGTAATTATAATAATAGTGGAATAATCCTTGCATTTGACACAGTGCCTTATCACATCATTGAGATAATTCAAAGAATAGAAAGCGAAGTCAAAAGGGTTGTTAAAAACAAACTTTAAAATGCCTTATTTGTTGAGTGAAAGTGGTGAAAATAATAATGATGAAAATAATGTATATTTTTTACCCGCCTTTTTTACAGCCCCAAACATCAGAGGCTGTAAATTTCACCTGGTCCTAGTCTGGGGTACCTTATTTATTTTTTCGTTTTAATATTTTAGTTATTTTGTGAAATCCTCTAATTGGGAAGTTTTATCAGTTGGATTCCGCTTTCCATGTAAGGATTTTTCTCCCCCACAATTTGTGTGCCAATGTTAGCGTTTGAATACAAAATGCGTTTGACATGGGCTGAGACCAGAGGAGTTTCTGCTCTCCGATATAATTTACATTTACACAGCCATTTACATGGGGTTGTGACCTTCTGCTGATGTCTTTCGCTCAGGAATTCTTTTTGTTTCTGCGTTAACTTGCACTGTTCCCTATCCTTTTAATGTCTTAAAACATGCAAGTGTTTGCTGGTTAAGTTATAAACTCTCTAATAACAACAATAGTAATAACAAAAATAATGGCAACAACTTGAATTTAATTATTATTGCCATTATTAGAAGGTTATGCTTGATGGCTTAGTTGAGGAAGGGCAGGAGGAGGCTCCTGTGGACATAAACACCGGCATAGACCAGTTGGGCCGAATGCCCCGTTTCTGTGCTGTATATTCTAATGTATTCTACTGTAATAATAATAATAATCTTTGAATTACAATAACAATAATAGTAGCAATAATCCTCGCAGTTTGATTTTATTTTAAAAAATCATTTTGCAAAATTATTAGTCCAAATATCTCTTTTGAAAGCGTTAGCTAATTCTGTCTCTCTCACTGCGTTTGGGGGGATGTTACATTTCATAAGCCTGTGGGTGTGAGTGAGTGTGAGAGAGTATGTGTGAGTGTCAGTGGGTGAATGTGAGTTAGTAAATGTGTGAGACAATGTGTGTAAAGTATGTGAGTGAGTGAGAGAGATGAGTGCGTGAGAGTATGAGTGGGTGTGTGTCTGAGTAAGAGTGACTATGCGACTTTGTGTGTGCGAGTGAGTGGATGTGAGAGTGAGTGTGTAAGAAAACCAGCTCCCAACTCTGTGGCTGTTTGGGGGAAACAGTATAGGTATATCACTGCCTGGAGATAAGGTGTCACTGTGCGGATAATGTGCCCATTTCTGTCTCTTACGCATTTTTATCTTAGAATCCACAATTTTACTTCCCAGAATATCGCACTTAATCTAAATTATAGTTTTGAAAACGTCTAATAAATGTTTAAAAAAAAAACTGAGAATGGAGGAGCTCTCTCAAAATATACTTTTTAACTGTTTTATAAACAAATCACCTTTCTGGACTAAAGGGCCTCGCAGTATTGGGGAAAGGGGGCGGGGTGTCCTGTGTCTCACTGAGATTTTACCTTCGTTTCACATAACTTGTCTGTTCCTGAGAGAGAGAAAAAGAGTTAGAAAGAGAGGGAGACGGGGAGAGAGAACTGGAGATCAGAGAGGTCGAAAGAAATAGAAGAGCGAGCGATGGAGACGGAAAGAGAGAGAGAGAGACAGAAAGAGAGAGAGAGAGAGAGACAGAAAGAGAGAGTTAGTTACGGAGAGAAAGAGAGAGACGGAAAGAGAGAGAGAAAGAGAGAGCTGGACAGAGAGAGAGAGAGAGAGGGGGGTGGGGGGAGCGAGAGAGAGAGAGATGGAGAGACAGATAGAGTGAGATAGACGGAGAAGGAGTGAGAGAGAGACATGAGGAGAGTTAGAGAGAGACAGAGAGAGATACAGAAGACAGAAAGCGAGAGCGACAGAGAAAGAGTGATGGACAGGAAGAGAGAGAGGCAGAGGAAGACACAGAGAGTGACAGGAAGCGTGAGAGTTGAACGTATCTCTCGAGGCGGCATGAGGGCCAGACACAGGTAAGGTCACTTACAGAGTGGGAATGAAGGGCGGGGGATTATCCCGTGACTAACCTTTGCTTCACAGAACCTGTCTGTTCTCGACAGAACAACAGACGTGTGTAGAGAGAGAGTTAGAGAGTCAAAAGAGTTGCAGAGAAAGAGACCAGAGTGAGAGAAAGACTGAGAGAGAATTAGAAAGCGTTAAGAGAAGAGGAGAGAGCATTAGAGAGAGACCCAGAGAGGCAGAAAGCGAGAGCGACAGAGAGAGAGAAAGAGAGAGAGGGAGTTCAACATGTCTATGGAGAGGGGCCCTGGAGGGCTGGACTGGCAGTGCTGTGCACATGTAACACCATTGCTTTAGTCAAACAATATAAAGTGTGCAGTGAGATGGCTCTGTGCTCTGATGTATTAGAGGTATCAGGCAGTGCTGGTCGCGGTATAGTTTGCTCCTAACTTTAGCAGGTCAGGCAGAGTGTGAGTGGGCAGGCTTCCCCCACCAGAACAGCACTACCATTGGTGTGTGTTTGAGGTGGGGTTTTTTTAGGGGGGGGTGGGGGGATGGCAGTGAGAGAGGCTTCCAGTCAGTGGCAAAAGATCACCGATCACTGGAAACTGTAACCTCAGCACTTTGAGGATTCAAACAGAATCGATGATTAAAAGATAACGGGGAGAGAGAGAGCTGTGGCCGGACGAATGGGAAGGGACATATGAATGTGGTTTGGTGGGCATTTTTTTTTGGTCAGCCNGGGGTCTGACACACAACAACAACAACAAAATTACGTTTATAGAGCGCCTTTCACGTCGGGAGAACGTCTCAAAGCGCTGGAACCAAAGTGCTGGAACGCCGCAACCCACGCGGAAACCCATCACCATGCTTAAGACTATCCAAGCCAAATTGAGAATTCCTTGCATCCCATTTACACATGGAAATGCCATAGATAGATTGTTGGAATGGAATGTGCACTCTCTCCCTGGAAGGGATGCATTCTGCTTACCTAATTCCAGAGAGTATTAGGTGCAGGTTGGCAAGAGCCAAGGCTTGGCGATGCCAGAGTGTGTGTTGGAGTAACGGTTGGAGACAAATCAACTAAAACTGCATAGCTTGCCATTGATAGCACAGTCTTGCAAGCTTTCCTCTCCCTCACCAGGATCTGCAACCCTATCAGCCCATCCTTGCCTGACTCCACTGGCTTTCCATCACACAGAGGATACAGTTCAAGATCCTATTCCTCACTTTCGAAGTCCTCCATGGCCTTGCTGCCCCCTACCTCTGCAACCTTCTAACCCCCTACCTCCAGCCTGCTTTACATCCCCCACTTCACCCGCTTCAGCTACTTTGCCCCCATCCTCTGGAACTCCGTCCCACAGTGCCATGCCTTCTTCAAGACCTGTCTCAAGGCTCTCCTCTTCGACTGTGCCTTTGGTTACCTTCCCTCCCTACACCACACCCTCCCCGATTCTGACCCCAGCCTGGGTCCAAAACATTGATTGTATTTGCCTTAGGACATCCTCCCGATGTGTTACAAAACTGTATAATTTTGTTGTTGTTGTCCAGCTAGGACCACCCTACCCATCAGGGTGATGGGTTGCAGGGTGAACAGGGGCTGAGTGGGAGGATTCCCTGCCCCCAGTGACTGGTTTGCCCTTCCAGGTCCTGTTGATGAGCCAGGCTGGGCTGTACTGCCATCAGCAGTGCCCTGGAATGGAATATGCGAGCCGCCTGGGTCAGGCCCGACCCCACTTTCTATATGTGTAGCAGCCACACATATGGAAAGTGTTACCACTATGTATGTGTTTGTGGGTGGAGTGGGGGGGGGGGGGTTAGTGTGTGGGTGAGTGCGTATATGTGGGGGGCATTGTTTGTGTGTAGGAGTGTGTGGGGATGGGAGGGTGGGGGTGGAGTGTATTTATGTGTGAGATGGGGGGGGGGGGTGTGGCTTGTGTGTATTTGTGGGAGGGAGTGTGTGGGGTGGGGGGGAGGTGTATATGTATGTTTGTGGTGGGGTGGGGTGGGGGGATGTGTGTATGTGTGCTGCTAGGCAGACCTCCTCTTTACCGTCTCCACTGGAATGAAGCGGGAATAAATGTTGTATTTAATTGCCCATTGAGCAATGTCATCTTGTGTTTTGTGATACTGAGAATGTGGGTGATTGGCTACAGAGAAGGGCATGAGTAAGGAGATCAGTGATATAAATAACTACAATCCATACAGTCACTGCACACAGACAGACAGACAGACAGACAGGTGATCATAACACATTTGATACAGCGCCTTATCACATAGTCTGTACATCTCAAAGGGCCTCATAGAGTTTAGTGTAAAGTGATTGTATGTGTAGGCTAACACGGCAGCCAATTTACACACAGCAACATCCCACAAACAGCCACGAAGGCAATAAGCGATTAGACAGACAGACAGACAGACATTGTCGCAAACTACAGGGAAATCATATAGAAACGTAAATAAAAATAAAATATGTGATTTTCCAATAACAGAAACGGAGCCTTGTAAACTGTAACTATTGGGCTTTCGTCTGTCTGTTGCCCTTTTTATCCATTTATCGCTGTTTAATAGTTTTTACTTGGTATAATATAATTATATATATATACAGAGAGAAAGGCGCTGTGGCTGTTAACTTGACATTGTGTATATTTCCATTTCCAAACAGAATCGGCTCAGGTAATTTCACTTTTAGACGGTAACATTGTGCGCTTAAACCTTTGGTAATATCACATTAATGTTGATGCTGTTGTTTTTGATGGTTTAATTGTGAGAGAAGAACGGGACACCGGCAGCAGAGAATACAGTACATCTGTCCTTTCCCACTTAGTCGCATCCCTGTGTGTCCAAAATACTGACTGTCCGGTGCCTTGGGACGCCCTCCCGACGTGAAAGGCGCTTTACAAATGTAATTATTGTGTTATTGTTGTATGTGAGTGTGTCTGTGTGTGTATATATATATATATATATGTGACTGTGTATATGTGTGTATGTGTGTAAATCCACCCCACCTCACGCACTATACAAATATGATTTGTTATTGGTGTGTATGTGCGTGAGTGTGTGTGTAAGTGTATTTATGTGTAGGTGTGTGTGTGTATTTGTTTGTGAATGTGTGTATGTATTTGTGTACGTGTGTCTGCGTTTGTGTGCGGTGCATATATTATTGGCGTGTGTGTACTTGTGTGTGTAAATGTGTGTGAGTGACTGTGTGTGTGTGTGTGCGTGGGTGTGAGTGTGTAAGTGTGAGAGTGTGTGTGTGTCTGTGAGTGTATGTGAGTTGCGCTCGCTGAAATTTAGAATCAGCATGATAAATAATGCAGCAATAATTCATTATTCTTATACTTTCTGATGAATTATTTAGACTTTCTGGTGTGTATATGTATTTAATAATATAACAGGCTGATCGCTGGTGGGATATGTCATCTGCATATTCAGCGCGAAACTCGGGCTGTTATTTATTGCAATGTACATTGATATTTATGTAAATATATTTCAATGGGAACCGACTTTAGGGTCATTCGGTGAAAAGAGAGAGAAACGCACACACAGTCCGAGAGCCATCACATGTGTGCTTCCCCCATGGGCTAAATTGTAAGAAATGCAGTTCCATCCACAGTTAACCCTCTCTCCTCTCTCCTTCCTTCCTCTCTCATTCTCTCTTTCGGCCTCTCTCTCTCTGATCTCCTCTATGTGCCTCTCTCACCCTATCCCTCTTCTCTCACTCTCTCTCACCTCTCTCTGTCTCTCTCTCTCTCTCTCTCCCTGCTCTTCTCGCTCCTTGACTCTCACTTTCTCCCCCTCTCCTCTAACTCTCTCACTCTCTTTCTCTCTCCCCTCTCTCTGTTTCTGCCTCTCTCACCTTCTCTCTCTCCCTCTTCTCGTTCTCTCTCTCTCTCTCTCCCTCTTCTCGCTCTCTATCTCTCTCTCTCCTCTTGCTCTCACTCTCTCTCTCTATCCCCCTCTTCTCTCTCTCTCTCTCCCTCTTCTCTCTCTCTCTCTCTCCCTCTTTTCCTTCTCTCCTTTCTCTGCTCCTCCTTTCAACGAATATTTCTAGAGATGCGAGTTTCGCTTTGCCTAACTGTTAACTGAAACCAGCCAATGATTTCAGAAAGCCTCAATTAAAAAAAAATACTTGCAAGCCAAAGCAGAAATTACATAACTCAAAATAACTCAATGATTTAACTTTTTAAATAAAAATATATATTATTAATTACCAAGAGAGGCTGAAAAGGGAAACGTACACTTTTAAGATGCCCCTAACGTTAGAGAAAATAATTCACAGCCATTGCTGTCAGGTGGAGTGACTGTGTTTGCAGAGAAACTCGGGTAAAGATGATTTAAAAAAAACAATTTCAATCCCCCCTCTCCCCTCTCCGCATGTTTCGTAAATTTGAGGCGTTTTACGAATTATTCGTTTGATTTCTGCCCCTCACAGGAGTCGGCCGTAAAATGAAAGGAGATTTCAATATATATATTTCCATGGTTTGTGATAAATAAATCAGAGAGAGAGAGAGAGACCGAGAGAGACTGAAAGAGAGACAGACAGGTCTTCAGATATTTAACACAGGGAATTAATATTATTCTATTCGATTACCCCAATGTCTCGTTGAATCCCTCCATGATATAGATGAACCGCTACCACTGACTGTGTAATCACAGTGTCACTACACTGTACAGTGAATTCTGTCAGTGGGGGTTGGGAGCGCCTGTCCTCACGGCGTGACAGTGACAGGCGCTCTGTGCAATGCAAAGATTATTATTATATTTACAATAACCACACCAGTATAACATATATAACATGCTATATGTTATTAGGCTGCCTGTGCCACGCTAGTTTGTATGTGCTGTTAATTGATCGCAATTCCCCCAGAGCAGTATATATATATATTATAGATAGATAGATATATACACTGCGGTGGTTAGAGCACTCGCCTCGCAGGCGAGAGGACCCGGGTTTGATTCCCGGACAGGGCGAGACGATGGGCAAGTTTCCTTACTCCACACACCTCTGTTTACCCCGCAATAAGTAGGAACCCGGTTGTTAATCGATTGGTAGATCGCTTTTCCTGAGTTAATATAAAAAATAGTCACTCAATCCACCACTGTTTTCACGTTGTTTAGACGTCTCAAAGCGCTTCACAGGATATATTGTAAAGGATCTATCAAGTCCTGTCTGTTCAAGGTGGACTTTAACGATCCTGTGGCGCTATAGGAAAATAGAAGGGAGTTTCTATCTGACAGTGTCCTGGCCAATAATTCCCCAGATAAAAAACAGAGCTGTCAGTCTCTCTGACAGTCTGGGGACTTGGGAACTTTAGACAGAAAGGAGGATGTATTTGGTGCTGGACTATCAAGTCAGGACTTTTTATTGTTGAAGGTGAAAGAGGTGTCTGACCTCAAAATCAGACGTTGTAAGTATTATAGGGACTGTAACTATTGTTAATCTAGAGATTAGCAGTGTCTGAAATGAGGTTCTATATACTATATATATATATATACACACAGTGTATATATTGGAGTCGCGTAGGGTAATGGTCAGAGCGCTCGCCTCGCAAGCGAGAGGACTTTGATTCGATTACCAGTCGGGACAAACCTTTAGGAAGTTTCCTTACTCCACCCGTCTCTGTTTACCTCGCAGTAACTAGGTTAGTTGATTGGTGGATCACTTTCTGGGAGGATAGTCCCTTCAAAAAAAATGTGGTCACTCAATCCACGACTGTTTGTGGGACACTGCAGTGCGCAGTTGGCTGCTGCGTTTCGCCCACAAAATATGCAGTCACTCCACTTTACAATATATTCTGTGAGGCGCTTTGACAAGTTTCAACAATGTGATAAAGCCTATATCAAATGCAAGGATTATTATTATTACTACCAGGAATTAACAAATGTTGTGTTTAATTCAACATAAGCGGTGTGACAGTCAGTCAGTGATCAGCTTCGAATGTAGAATTGTGATTGAAACAGGAGATATTTAGGTGGAATTTCGACATAAAGCAAATTATTTATGATTGAAGCCAACATTTTGCCCCAAAATATACAGTCAATTCATGTGGCAGTATATCATGTGAAGCGCTTTGAGAAGTCTCAACGATGTGATAAGGCGCTATATAAATGCAAGGATTATTATTATTATTTAATTGCCAACTTGTGTACAGTCAGATCTCTGCACTTGATGTGTTTCACTGATAGCAACGATCTTTGACAGAACAGTTAAGACATTTTCGCCTTAGGACGCATTTTACTTTATAACTGATATTTTGTGAAGGTTTTATAGTGCACAGTTACAGAGGACAGGAGTCAAAAGCTTAAACCAATTTAATTCTAAGCGAATTCACTGCTAAAATCAACTTTTTTTAAACCAAAAATTTATTTCGGAATTCGTTCAATGTACATGTGAAAAATAATTATTGCGGGTTTATGAACTGTGTTCGGCTTTGTTGTATAAAGGTAAATTAAATTACATTTTTTTTGAGAGCCGGGAATCGAAGCCATTTTATGTTAAAAACAGAAAGTTAAAAATATAATTAAATCCGGTTCCATGTTTGCACACAGAAAATGACAATATTCTCTCGGGTGTGAAACGAAATGAAATAATTTGACTTCTCAATAGCTCTGTGAATTGTGAGTCACTGGATAAACCCGGGTCAATGTGTGTCACTGAAAGCTTTTATTGATACAATTTAATTTAACAAAAATAATACAATAAAGCCAGTATCTCAGTAATAAACTGGATGTATTTTCTCGCTGTTGTGTCTCACCCTCTGGCATTAACCTCGCCTCCTCCCACCAAATAGACGCATGTTTTAAAAACGTTTCTCATTTCAAAAAATATGCATTTTGTTCACGTTGATACAACCCAAACCAGGAGAAACCCCGCACCCGGTCAAAGCGAATGAATATGGTCCCATTGACTGTGTGTCTGTCCTGCTGTGTGAGCGGCACAGGGCCAGGCTGTCCACACCGTCTCCAGCAGTCAGTCACTGTGTGGGGGAGGCAGGTCACACTTGTACAACACTAAATAACTGTCATATATACACCATTTACATTTGTTATCCGACTTTCGTGTCGCCAGCACGTCTCACAGCGCAGGGTAGACTTAACTGAAATGGTCTTTGTGTGTGCGTGTTTATATCTGTGTGTGTTAGTCTTTGTGTATATAGTTGTGCATATACGTTTGTATTTGTGAAGGTTTGTATGTTTGCTGTTATGTTTGCAATTGTGTACATTTTATGCGGGTATGTTCGTATTAATGTACACTTGTGTATGGTTTTGTATTTGTGTACGTGTGTACGTTTGTAGTTGTGTACATTTTGTATGTTTGTATCTGTGAATGTTTGCACTAGTGCATATTTTATGTCTGTATGTGTATATTTGTACTTGTGAGTCAGTAATTTTATAATATGTGTTTGTATGTATGTTTGTGTCAGTGGGCACAGTATTTGTTTGTGTGTATGTTTGTGTCAGTGTGTGCGTGTATGGGCGTATATTTGTATTTGAGTCAGTAATTTAGATGATATGGACTGGTGTTTATATTTGCGGGTACGTTGTGCATTCTATCCATATATATGTGTTTACAAACGCATTTGTGTGTGTAACAGAAGCCCTGGTCTACACCCTGTCTGCCTGTCTGTCTGTCTGTCTGTCTGTCTGTCTGTCTGTCTGTCTGTCTGTCTGTCTGTCTGTCTGTCTGTCTGCCTGCCTGCCTGCCTGCCTGCCTGCCTGTCTGTCTGTCTGACTGCCTGCCTGCCTGCTGCTGCCTGACTGCCTGCCTGCCTGCCTGCCTGCCTGACTGCCTGCCTGCCTGCCTGCTGCCTGCCCTGCCTGTCTGTTTGACTGCCTGCCTGCCTGCCTGTCTGTCTGTCTGACTGACTGACTGACTGAGGGGGCTCAGGGTTAGGGTTGGGGTTGGGATGAGGGTGGAGGTTAGGAAGGAGAGACTGAGCTGCAGGTACCCGCTGGAGGACTGGCGTGGGCACCAGGGACAGCCTCAATCACTGCCCCTCCCCCCAAACTACTGCCCCTCTCCCCAAACCACTGCCCCTCCACCCAAACCACTGCCCCTCCACCCAAACCACTGCCCCTCCACCCAAACCACTGCCCCTCCCCAACACTGCTCCGCCCCCACGAACCACTGCCCCTCCCCTGATCAGCTGCCGCGCCCCCTGAACCACTGCCTCTCCTCTGGACCACTGCCGCGCCCCCTGAATTGCTGCCCCGCCCCTTGAGCGACTGCCCCGCCCCCTGAGCCACTGCCTCTGCCGCTGGGAGTGACAGGCAGCCTGACCCTGAGCTGCTCGGGCTCCCTGCCCACCTGGCACTGCCTGCCTGGCATCGATTGTCTGCCTGGCATTGACTGCCTGTCTGCCTGGCATTGACTGCCTGTCTGCCTGGCATTGACTGCCTGCCTACAGCTCAGTGACTGCCTTTCCCATTGACTTGCCTCCTCTCCTGCTCCTGTTTTCCTGCCTCGTTAACAATGCTTTGTTTCCGCCTTTCGTTAACAACGAACCGCGTGTTTTACCGTGACCAAACGTGAATGCCCTCCCCCGTCTGCATTGCCCCCGAGGTCAGGTTATGTTATCTGAGCTCAGAGAATAAAATAAACCTTATTTATATCGTTATCGAGCTTTATAAATGGAATCTTGTTGTTGTTGTTGTTGTTGTTGATGTAACATTATTATATAATAACACGAGCTTTACATTCTTTCAAATAAATATACACTGAAACTTTATTGTATGCCACCAAGGGTTAAAATAAATCTGAATATTTACGATGTATTTTAGGAGGAGGAGAAGGTAGTGCCGAGTTTTCGCTAATGAAATAATAGGTAACAGAATTTATCCATGAGAAAATGCTCCAGGGAACATGTTATTTTGACCCATCTCAAAAATCTCTAAATCAAGATTTTTTAAAAAAAAATGTAACACTTAATTCCATCCATTTCTCTCTTTTTCTCCCATTCTCCTCTGTCGAAAAAATTCCCAAATACTTTCTAAAAGTGTATATTATATTACCAACTGTGGTCCCATTTCCCCCACAGTTAGTTATATATTGTATATATTTTAATATACATTTTAACTCTCAACTTCATATATAAACTCTCAATCTCCCCCCTTTCTTGTCTCCTATCGATAGCCTTTCATTTTTATTTGATTTTATTATTATTTGATTTTACATTTAAATAATCCTGATCTCTCAATAGAACATCTCAAAGAGAGTCTTGCCTGTTCATTATTCCTAATATTATAATCCTTGCATTTTATATCGCGTCTTATCATGTTGTTGAGATGTCTCAATGCGCTTCACAAAATATATCATAAAATGGATTGATTGTGTATTTTGTGGGCAAAACACACCAGCCAACTGCACACAGCAGTATCCCACAAACAGCCGTGCATTGAGTGACCATTTTTGTGGGAGGGATTATTACCTCCGAAAAGCAATCCATCAATCGACTAACAACCGGATGTCTTCCCAACATACAAAGTGCCTCACCAAATGCAAGTGTTATAAAATGAATTTGCACACAGTGACGACCCACAAACAGCCATGAAGTGAACAACCAATTTTATCTGGGGAATGTTGGCCAGGACACCGGGAGAGAGAGAAACTCCCTTCCCTTTTCCAACAGCGCCGCGGGATTTTTAATGGCCACCTGAACAGGTGCAGGCGGGAAGCTCGGTTTAACATCCCATCTGAAATACGACACCTCTGACAACGCAGCGCTCTTCCCCAGAACTCTGCTAGAGTGTCAGCCGTCAGTGGGACGCTGCTGTGCGCAATTGTCTGCCGCGTTTCATCCACAAAGTACAGTCAATTCACTTTACGGTTCACGTTATTGTGAAGTAAAGGATTATTATTATATTATTAGTTGTCTCTCCTTGGCCCAGATCTGTCATAAACGATGTGTGGGTTCATTGTGTTTCTCTCCACAACAGAAAAATAATAACAATTCAATATTTAGGCCCCATTCCCCACCTGAACCCCAAAGTCACCTCCTAACACTGCCATTTTCCGTTCTATAACACTACATACTTTATTATAGCCATCTTTACTTTCCCCACTGACTGATCACCTCAGATCTCAAGATCCACAAATCTCCCTCCTTCCTTTTGGTTGCTGATCAGCAACGGGCAAAGGTTGCCAAATTCGCCTGTGGACATTCTGTCTTCACATTTATGGCTGAATAGAATTTTGAACTATTCTTAAATCCAGTTGCCATTTACAGTTGCCACTCTTTCCGCAGATTAAGACTCAGTTTAAAGATTCCCCCACGATCCTGTCTGACCTTAAACCTGGAGACAGATTGTCTCAGAGGCCGAGCGAGGCAGCCAAGATGAGATGAGTTGCTCTGAATTTCTAACATAAAATATTGAGAAAAAAACGCACACAGTAAACCTCAAATCAGTGCCGTGTCCTGGCTGACAATCCCCAGGGAAAAATCACTCACTTCACTGTGTGCAAATCGGCAGCCATGTTCACCTACAAACACACAATCACTACACTTTACAGTGAATCCTGTGAAGTGCTTTGAGACGTCTCCGTGATATGATAACATGGTGTATCAAGTGCCAGAATCATTATGGGGCTGTGATCAGACCTGCTTATCTTAATAATAAACCTTGCATTTGCTATAGCGCCTTATCACATCTTCAAGACATCTCAAAGCGCTTCACAGAATATACTGTAAAGTGCAGTGACTGTATATGTTCCAGGCAGGGCGAAACCTTGGGCAAGTTTCCTTACTCCACACAGAGCCTAATAATAATCCCTCCAAAACCAAAAACAATAATAAATTAGTCATTTTCAATCCATGACTGTTTGTGGGACATTGCTGTGCGCAATTGGCTGCCGCGTTCGCCCACAAATATACAGTCAATTCACTTTACAGTGTGTTCTGTGAAGCGCTTTGGGACGTCCTCCCGACGTGAAAAACGCTATATCAAATGCAAGGATTATTATTATTATTATTATTATTATGTTGTGGGTGAAACGCGGCAGCAGTGGCCCACAAACAGTCGTGGATTGAGTGACCAACATTGAACGTCAATTTAGCAAATGCAGACTTATTGCAGACTTAAAGCTGGTTCATCTCTCCCCCACGCAAAACACTGCCTAATGAAGCCTGGGTTTGAGAATTCAGCAAAATTCTGCACAATCTTAAATTTGAAGACAAAATGGTCCTGGGGCGAAATCCTATGTAAATCACCGTGCGGGAGCCACCACGGGGAGGCAGCCTTGTGCCGAGCCAGAACACGATCTGAACAGCGGCTTCATAAACCTGTAAAGTTCCCTAAATACATATGTTCACAGGGAGACAGCAATGCACAACCTGGACAGGTGGANGGGGGCGGTTCCGAGAGAGAGAGTCAGAGAGACAGGGGTGGGTTCATTCCCGCTCCTGGCTTTGCTTTCAACGTTTTCTCTTTTTTAAAATAAAAATAAAAATGTATTTCAAAGTTTGTTTTCTGCAAATGGTGCCACTAACACCTTACTCTTTATTTGGAAAGTATAGCTTTTTAAAAGTTTTTTTTTCTTGACCAAGTTGACTTTGAGTTGTGTATTACATTGTGTGTGTGTGTGTGTATAAATATATATATAAAGTTTGCTTTCATTGTTTTAACAGGTTTAGTTTGTTAGTTTTTAAATAACTTTTTAAAATAATTGTAACCTTCTAAAATTCGTCCTATTTAATAATAATAATAATAATAATAACCAACACTGAGTAGAGCTCCGGGGATGAGGAGAAGGCAGCGATTCTCTCTGTACTTAACACATGTTGGCTTTGCAATGGTGTCTTTGCGCTTCTCACATTTACATGTCAGTCACTGGTTGTCAGACATTCACTGAGTCAGGAGCACAGTATTGTGCAGAATTTTGCCAATTTCTCCAACCCCGGTCTTAATGTGGAGTTTAATATCCCCAGATCTCTCCTTCCGTGTGTGTGTGTGTGTGTGTGTCTGTGTCTGTGTGTCTCTCGTTGTCTGTGTCTGTGTGTCTCTCTCTCTCTCGCTCGTTGTGTGTGTGTCTCCCGTTGTCTGTGTGTGTCTCGTTGTTTGTGTCTGTCTCTCTCGTTCTGTGTATGTGTGTCTGTCTGTGTCTCTCTCTCTCGTTGTCTGTATGTGTGTGTGTCTGTGTGTGTGTGTGTGTGTGTGTCTCTCTCTCGTTGTCTGTGTCTGTGTGTGTGTGTGTGTCTCGTTCTGTGTGTGTGTGTCTGTGTGTGTGTCTCTCTCTCGTTCTGTGTGTGTGTGTGTCTGTACAGGTGTGTGTGTGTCTCTCTCGTTGTCTGTGTGTGTGTGTGTGTGTCTCTCTCTCGTTCTGTGTGTGTGTGTCTGTGTGTGTCTCTCTCTCTCGTTGTCTGTGTGTCTCGTTGTGTGTGTGTCTGTGTGTCTCGTTGTCTGTGTGTGTCTCTGTGCGTGTTTCTCTCTCTTTCGTTCTGTATGTGGGTCTCTGTGTGTGTCTCTCTCTCGTCGTCTGTGTGTGTCTGTGTGTGTGTCTCTGTGTCTCTCTGCTTCTCTCTCTCTGCAACATATTCCTGACAGTGAGCAATGACTGATTCACACCGACCTGTCCCAGTAACCGCTCTCTCTCCTTTCTGGTGATCTTAACTTTCCACAAACTCTCTCTTTCTCTTTTTCTCTCCCTCACTCCCTCCCGGACACAGGGATCGCTTCTCTCTCCAGGAATCACTTTCGGAGCCCCTCACACCCAGGGCTGTGCTGTCACTGGGTTTATAGGATTCGGGTTATATCATTCCCAGGAAGGTTGTGGGGCAACTCCCTACTGCTCCCAATTAATGTTCCTCTGTCACACACAACAGCCCCAATATGCCCCCTCCTGCCTCTGGTACTCTCACCCCTCTCTATCTCTCCCCCCCCCCATCCCCCCCCCATCCCCTCCCGTCTCCTCTCTCTGTCTTTTTGTCGGTGACCCCCACCATCCCACTCCCATCTCTCTGTGTGTCCATGTTTCTCTCTCCCCCTCTCTCCGTCTGAGGCTCTCTCTCCCCCTCTCTCTGTCTGGGGCTCTCTCTCCCCCCCCCCCCCCCCCCCCCCCCCGTCTGGGGCTCTCTCTCTCCCCCTCTCTCTGTCTGGGGTTCTCTCTCCCCCTCTGTCCGTCTGGGGCTCTCTCTCTCCCCCTCTCTCTGTCTGGGGCTCTCTCTCCCCCTCTCTCTGTCTGGGGCTCTCTCTCCCCCTCTCTCTGTCTGGGGCTCTCTCTCCCCCTCTCTCTGTCTGGGGCTCTCTCTCCCCCTCTCTCTGTCTGGGGCTCTCTCTCCCCCTCTCTCTGTCTGGGGCTCTCTCTCCCCCTCTCTCTGTCTGGGGCTCTCTCTCCCCCTCTCTCTGTCTGGGGCTCTCTCTCCCCCTCTCTCCGTCTGGGGCTCTCTCTCCCCCTCTCTCCGTCTGGGACTCTCTCTCCCTCTCTCTGTCTGAGGCTCTCTCTCCCCCTCTCTCTGTCTGGGGCTCTCTCTCCCCCTCTCTCTGTCTGGGGCTCTCTCTCCCCCTCTCTCCGTCTGGGGCTCTCTCTCCCCCTCTCTCTGTCTGGGGCTCTCTCTCCCCCTCTCTCTGTCTGGGGCTCTCTCTCCCCCTCTCTCCGTCTGGGGCTCTCTCTCCCCCTCTCTCTGTCTGGGGCTCTCTCTCCCCCTCTCTCTGTCTGGGGCTCTCTCTCCCCCTCTCTCCGTCTGGGGCTCTCTCTCCCCCTCTCTCTGTCTGGGGCTCTCTCTCCCCCTCTCTCTGTCTGGGGCTCTCTCTCCCCCTCTCTCCGTCTGGGGCTCTCTCTCCCCCCCTCTCTGTATGAGGCTCTCTCTCCCCTCTCTCTCTGTATGAGGCTCTCTCTCCCCCTCTCTCTGTCTGAGGCTCTCTCTCCCCCTCTCTCTGTCTGAGGCTCTCTCTCTCTGGGTCTCTTTCTTTCCCCGAGTGAGGATCTTTCTCTCTCTCTCTCTCTCTGTCTATTTCTCTCCCTCTATCTGTCTGTCTCTCTCCCTCTCCTTCTCTGCCTGTATGAGGGTCTCTCTCTCTCCCTCTCTGCCTGTATGAGGGTCTCTCTCTCCCTCTCTGCCTGTATGAGGGTCTCTCTCTCCCTCTCTGCCTGTATGAGGGTCTCCCTCTCCCTCTCTGCCTGTATGAGGGTCTCCCTCTCTGCCTGTATGAGGGTCTCCCTCTCCCTCTCTGCCTGTATGAGGGTCTCCCTCTCCCTCTCTGCCTGTATGAGGGTCTCCCTCTCTGCCTGTATGAGGGTCTCCCTCTCCCTCTCTGCCTGTATGAGGGTCTCCCTCTCCCTCTCTGCCTGTATGAGGGTCTCTCTCTCCCTCTCTGCCTGTATGAGGGTCTCTCTCTCCCTCTCTGCCTGTATGAGGGTCTCCCTCTCTGCCTGTATGAGGGTCTCTCTCTCCCTCTCTGCCTGTATGAGGGTCTCCCTCTCCCTCTCTGCCTGTATGAGGGTCTCCCTCTCCCTCTCTGCCTGTATGAGGGTCTCCCTCTCTGCCTGTATGAGGGTCTCTCTCTCCCTCTCTGCCTGTATGAGGGTCTCCCTCTCCCTCTCTGCCTGTATGAGGGTCTCCCTCTCCCTCTCTGCCTGTATGAGGGTCTCCCTCTCCCTCTCTGCCTGTATGAGGGTCTCCCTCTCCCTCTCTGCCTGTATGAGGGTCTCTCTCTCCCTCTCTGCCTGTATGAGGGTCTCTCTCTCCCTCTCTGCCTGTATGAGGGTCTCCCTCTCCCTCTCTGCCTGTATGAGGGTCTCCCTCTCCCTCTCTGCCTGTATGAGGGTCTCCCTCTCCCTCTCTGCCTGTATGAGGGTCTCCCTCTCTGCCTGTATGAGGGTCTCTCCCTCTCTGCCTGTATGAGGGTCTCTGTCTCTCTCCCTCTTTGTCTCCCTGTTTGAGGGTCTCTCCCTCTTTCTCTGTGTTGGAGACAGAAGTTGCGGTAAATTGATAGCTGGGGCTCAGTCCCCTCGGAGGCTCTGAATGGTCAAGAAAGTGTTTAACTGGGGACAACAACAGCCCTGAGCAGACACGAAAACTTTCACCCCACAACTGCAGCCTGTGCAAAAAGCTGAAAGGAAGATTGGGAGAGAAATTCCACTGTTTTTCTCTTAATTCACCCACAAAAATACAGTCAGAACACTTCACATGTTTAGTTTGTTCGTATTTTTTTTCTGTTTTATGACTTTAATCTTCCCTTCTGTGCTCTGCTCTCATTCGTATACACAACCCTAAGTTTGAAGCCAGTTTTCTGTACGTTTTGGTGAAACAAAATGCAACTATTTAACAAATTGTGGCAAGTCTAAAAATGCTATATAAATATAATTATCCTTGCATTTGATACAGCGCCTTATCACATCATCGAAACGTCTCAAAGCGCTTCACAGAATTTATTGTAAAATGGAGTGACTGTATTTTGTGGGCGAAACTCGGCAGCCAATTGCGCATAGCAGTATCCCACAAACAGTCGTGGATTGAGTGACCAAACTTTTTTGAAGGGATTATTATTTTTAAGGTAAAATGATCCGCCAATCAACTAACAACTGGATTCCTAATGACTGCTAGGTTAGACAGAGAGATGTGGAATAAGGAAACTTGCCTAAGGTTTTGCCCTGTCTGGGAATCCGAACCAAGGTCCTCTCAGTTACAAGGCGATTTCTCTAACCAATACACTATGGGACTCCAGATGGCCTAAACTAGGAGTGTTCAATCCCTGTGCAACTCTTTTGGTTTTTACTAATTGGTTATATTGGCAATATACAGTGTATATTTACTGTATATTGGGGGTATTCGGTATATATGTTAATATGGTGTATGCATTAAGCGCTCTGGGACGCTACCCCATGTGAAGGGAACTATATAAATGCAAGTTGTTATATGTGTTTGCATGTCCAGAGCCTTGGCACGTCTTCCTGACATGAAAGGTACTGTATAAATACGATTTGTTGTTGTATATCCTCTCAAGGGTTGGGGGGCACTTATTCACACTACTAGTTTTCATTCTGTGATTTAATTCCATACTTTTCAAACTCAGATTCCTGAGCCCTGGCATTTTAATTTACGTTTAATTTTATTAAGCTGCAGAGCCAGGGGATTAAACTCAAACATCAGATCAATGCAATGTAAAAAGAAGAAGCCTTTATCTAGGACTTGATGTAGGTCAGTCAGGCACATTAAGTCCTTCTTAATGACTATCCTCCTTGGGTGGGTGGAGGGGAGGGTGGTAAGCAGGGTCTCCCCAGGAATGAACTGGCTTCAAGATAACAACGTAATGTCGGAATAGAGCCAGCCCACCTTTTGTGACGGTCCCCAGTCCGGTTCCTGAGCCAGGAGGGTCACAGTATTCCAGGTCACTTTGATGATAGCACAGCCCAGCTCATCAGCAGGACCTGGAAGGGCAGACTGGGGGCAGGGAATCCTCCTATTCAGCTCCTGTTAACCCTGCAAGCCAAAGCCCGAATAGGTAGGACAAGCAGCGGGAAAGCTTGCCAGACAGCAATATCAGTGGCTATGTAGTTTTAGCTGGTTAGACTCCAACAGTTACACTCTGCTGTCCCTAAGGCTTGGCTCTTGCCAACCTGCACCTAATACTCTCCGGAATTCGGTAAGCAGGATGCATCCCTTCAGGGAGAGAGTGCGCATTCCATTCCAACAATCTATCTATGGCATTTCCATGTGTAGGTGGGATGCAAGGAATTCTCAGTTCGGAGACTCTTACACGTGGTGATGGGATTCCGCACATGTCATTTCCTTTTTTTATAATATATAATCCTTGTATTTGATATAGCACCGTATGACATCTTTGAGCCATCTTAAAGCTCTTCACAGAATATAAAGTGTAGTGACTATATTTTGTGGATAAAAATGCACACAGCAGTGTCCCACAAACAGTCGTGGATTGAAGTGACGAATTTATTTATTTTTTGTAGGAATTATTACCCCTGGAAAATTGATACGCCAATTGACTAACAACCAGGTTCCTACTTACTGCTAGGTAAACCGAGGCGTGTGGAGTAAGGAAAATTGCCCAAGATTTTGCCTTGCCAGGAATTGAACCCAGGTCTCTCACTTGCAAGGCGAGCGGTCTAGTGTGCAATTGGCTACTGCATTTTGCTCACAAATCAAGTCCACTTTACAATATATTCTGTAAAGTGCTTTGAAATGGCTCAACAACGTTGAGGCGCTATGTCAAATGCAAAGATTATTACTATTATCAGGACTGTGGGAGGCAAGATGTGGTGTCTGCAGTGAAGCAAGCCCGATCTGAGCAGTGGGACTGCAACGATTGGATGAATATTGTGAAACGTTTTGCTTGATTAAGTTTGGAAATCAGGAAATACCTGGACAATTTCTTTCCTTGGGAGACGGAGAGTGGGTGATGGTTGTGTGGCCTGGAGGTCGTGTCTTGATGGGTCAATAACCTTTCCCTTTCCCATCTTTTAATTATAATCTCAGTGAACATGGCTACCATTTCCCTCTTCAATGGACTGAAACATCTACTGCAGACTGACCTGTGTATCAATGGCGCCATCTAGTGGCCAGGGTTTGTGGAACAAATGTCACCACATTGCTCATCTCAATAACAATCCTTGCATTTGATATAGCGCCTTATCGTTGAGACGTCGCAAAGCGCTTCACAGAATATACAAAAGTATAGTGACTGTGTATTTTGTGGGAGAAACCTGGCAGCCAATTGCACACAGCAATGTGCCCCTCTTCTTTCACCTCCATCATATCCAAAATAAAGCCCGCCACCTGTCCCTCGACCCCATCCCTACCCTCTTCTTAATTCCCAGCTACACCCCTTTGACCCTCTATTAAGACATTATCAACCTCTTCCTATCAACTGGCACCATTCCCACCCCCTTAAAGACAGCCATCATCATCCGTATCCTCAAAAATCTTCACTGGACCTCCCTTTCTGTTCCCTGGTCCTGGAACGAGTCGTTGCTTCCCAGCTTCGCTCCTTCCTCTCCCACCACTCTCTCTACGAGCCCCTCCAATCAGGATCGGTGCTGCCCACAGCACAGACAGCTTTCGTCAGTCACAAATAACATTTGGTCCGCCTGTGACGAGGGCTCCCTCTTGTCTCGTCGTGCTCCTTGATCTATCTGCTGCCGTTGACACTGTCGATCATTCTATCCTCTGCAACCGCCTCTCCTCTCACCTCAACCTTCATGGTCCTGTCCTTGACTGGTTCAAATCTTACTCGTGGAGTCCTGTAGCTCAGTGGTTAGAGCACTCGCTTTGCAAGCGAGAGACCTGAGTTCAATTCCAGGCAGGTCAGGGCGAAACCTTGGGCAAGTTTCCTTACTCCACACAGAGCCTAATAATAATCCCTCCAAAACCAAAAACAATAATAAATTGGTCATTTTCATTCTACGACTGTTTGTGGGACATTGCTGTGCGCAATTGGCTGCCGCGTTCGCCCACAAATATACAGTCAATTCACTTTACAGTGTGTTCTGTGAAGTGCTTTGGGACGTCCTCCTGACGTGAAAAGCGCTATATCAAATGCAAGATTATTATTATTATTATTATTACCTTTCGCACCGCTCGACTTTGTCTCCACAAACAGCTTCTCCTCCAGCCCCTGCACTGTCAAGTTTGGCATTCCTCAGGGCTCTGTCCTTAGTCCACTCCTCTTCAATATCTACATGCTCCCCCATGGTGACATCATCCACTGAAGTGGGATCAACTTCCACATGTATGCGGATGACACCCAACTCTCTCTCTGAATCCATCCTCAACTCCAGTACCACTGCTGTCCTGACAGAATGTCTGTCAGACGTTAAGTCCTGGATGAAAGCTAACTTTCTCCAGTTGAATATCAACAGGACCGAGACCCTCCTGATTGGCTCCTGTCAGCGCCTCCTCACCTCAGGCATTGGCAGCATCACCATCCATGGTTGCACACTCGACCTCACTGAGCCAGTTGGGAACCTTGGCGTCTTGTTTGACTCTCAACTATCCTTACACAACATCCGTGTTATTATCCGTTCTGCTTTCCCCACCTCCGCATTACCGGCTCCGCTACTTCCTCTCCCCTCAGGCCACCAAAACCCTCACCCACGTGTTCATCACATCCAGGGTTGATTATGTTCACTGATCTTCCTAACCCTTCCCTCCACAAACTGCAGATTATTCAGAATTTCTCCCAGCTCACATCCTCTCCTGCAAAAGGTTGTGATCCTACTACCCGCCTCCATGTTCAGCTCCACTGATTCCCCATCCCTAGAGATTAGAGTTCAAAATCCTTGTCCTGGCTTTCAAAACCGTCCACGTCCTTGGCTCTGCCCCACCTTTGTGACCTGCTAACGCCATACCAACCCATACGCACTCCCTCCGGACTGCACCATGTACCCCACCCGGCCCACCCACCATCAGTCTCTCTGCTCCACCCTCTGGAACTCCATTCCAGAGCCTCTCCTCCTCGACCCCTCCCTTGCTTCCTTCAAGGGCCGTCTCAAAATCTGGCTCATCAACCGCACCTTTAGTCACCCTCCTACCCCTGCCCTCCACCACTCCTGATTCCAACCCCAAGCTCAGGTCCAAATCCTTGAGTGTCCAGTCCTTCTGGTGTGAAAAGTGCTGGGTGAATTGTAATTTGTTGTTGACAAACTGGACCCTGGTTATAGTGGAGATCGTGACCTGGGTCTCACACTCACATTATGACAAAGCACCACAAGGTTGAATTCTTGGTCGGCGCTGACATCACTTCTTTCATAAAGCAACAGCAGCGACGATTCCTGGTATAACACACCGGAAGTGACATCAGCAGTGAGCTGAGGGCCCTGAAATTAATAATAATCCTTGCATTTGATGAAGTGCCTATCACAGTCAAGATGTTTCAAAACCCATCACAGAATATACTGTATAGTGTAAACAGCCATTTTGTAGTGTGCCAGCCAGCCACACGGATCGTGTTCCATGTTCTCCACCCACCTTGCAGTGACAGGAAAACAGGGACACACATGCCAGTTAGAAACAATCCTTACATTTGAGACGGCATCTTTCACATCAGGAGGGCATCTGAAAGGGCTCATAGGAGCCACTGTAGAGGAGTGACTGTGCTTTTTATAGGCGAAAGCAAAATATTGAGGGATACATGGCAATCTCACAAGTACAAAGCGTGACGATACACATAACGGTAACTAAAGGGCTCCTTCTGTGTTGAATAGTGCTCATTCTGGACAAGTGGAGAATGGCCCTGGAGCTCCCTCGCTTGGGCTGCTCCGGTGACAACTAATCAGTCACACAGACCACATTCTTGCCACAATCCCCGAACTCAAACCACAAACCCACCATATAATTTTCAAAAGTCAACCTTTATTTCCTGGCAGGCGTCAGGCACATCCTTAACAAAAACAAGTCCAAATAAATAGTGTACAGTGTGACATTTCTAGGATCTGGACAGTATGTATGTGTGTGTGTGTGTACATGTATATTTTGAGTGTATGTATATGAGTGTGTGTTTATGCATACTTGTGTGTATATGAGTGCATACTCTGGTGTTTGTTCACTTTGCAAACCATTTTATCTCCTGGGAAGAATGTACAACAGGTAATTTGACAGTGGGAGCAACCTCCAGAGTACACAAACCTTCAGTTGAGGTTACTGTGCAGTGACAGGTGGGAGGCCGGTTACTGAGAGGTCACTAGTGGAATGGCCGGCCTCTGCCGCGACCCTTAGGGGCGGCCTGACCGTCCACGGTGGAGCGCGGGTTCTTGATGGTCTCATCCACGGACAGGATGAGGCAGGCGGCCTCTGAGGCTGCAGTCAGAGCGTTGATGCGGACTACGGCTGGCTCCCACACACACGCCTGGAAGTTGTCAGCGATGTCCTCATTAGTCACGTCCACACCATACCACATGCCGCCCTAAAAACACGGAAACACTGTCAGAACACACTCACAAAAGCAGTCAGTACCTGTGAAGCCATTTGAGATGTCCTCTAGACATGAAGCGTGCTGTATCAAATACATGAATTCCCCCCACCACCATCTCCCCCCACGCTGATATTACAGTGGGCATCATAAACCAACTCTCCTCCTCCCAACACCCAGCCAGGACAGGTTTCCAGCCTACACTAACTGCAGCTCCAGTACTGACATGTGTTGTATAATGGCTGTTATGATGTATTCTCATTCAGCTGTGAATTACAATCTGCAATAGCCTGCAGTGAGCACGGAGGAACAGGTCCCACAATCTTCTGCACAACTTGTCCACACGTTCCATGTCGGATAATTTACAGGGAGAAGGAAGACAGAGGGATTTAGGGAGAAGGTGGGAGACAGTGAGTTAGAGAGCAGGTGTGAGAGAGACAGATATATACAGTAGCAGAGAGCAGGGTATGGTGGCTGAAAGCTTGGCTACCGATGGTGGGACAGAGGGCACGAGAGACTGGCTTGTGTATAATAGTCCAGAGGGAAGGCTTTGATCAGCCTGAGTAGGGCATAAACCAGGAAATGTCAGGCGTTAAAACAATAATAATAATAATCCTTACATTTGATATAGTGCATTATCACATCGTTGAGATGTATCAAAGTGCTTCACAGAATATATTGTAAAGTGGATTGACGATATTTTGTTGTGGATTGAGTGACCACACTTTTTTTTCAAGTGAGTATTACTCCCGTAAAAGCCATCCGCCGAGACTCACAACTGGGTTCTCATTTACCGCTAGGTAAACAGAGGCATGTGGATTAAGGAAACATGCCCAAGGTTTCACCCTTTCTGCGAACTGAACTCCGGTTCTCACTTGTGAGGCGAGCGCACTAACCACTACACTACAGGACTCCACTAATTCACTCTTGAGGAATAAACCCTTTTGGTTTTATCAAAGGATAATTGAGGAGTGGATCAGGGGTGAGGCTGCAGCGTGGAGTGTCTGTGTGCATATGGCCCCCACTTTCACTTGTGTGCGTGTGCACCCCCCACCTCTCCCCACCTGTGTGTGTGCACGTGCGTGTGGCCCTCCCACCTTCCCTGCATGTGTGTGTGTGTGTGTGTATGCCCCCCCTCACCTATGTATGTGTGCGTGTGCGCGTGACACCCACCCCTTTATCTGTGTGTGTGTGGTCCCCCACTTTATCTGTGTGCATGTGTGGCCCCCCCCTTTACCTGTGTGTGTGCCCCCCGCCTTACCTGTATGTGTGCCCCCCGCCTTACCTGTGTGTGTGCCCCCCCTTACCTGTGTGTGTGCCCCCCCCTTACCTGTGTGTGTGCCCCTACCCCTTACCTGTGTGTGTGCCCCCACCCCCCCCTTACCTGTGTGTGTGGCCCCCCCTTACCTGGGCATGTTTGGCCCGTAGCTTGTTGAGGATATTGGTGGCATCAAAGCCAGCATTGTCACACAGCTGGCGTGGGATGATCTCCAGAGCCTTGGCGTAGGCTCCAATCAGCAGCTGCTGCTTGCCGGGGATGGTCCTGGAATAATCCCGCAGGTACTTGGAAAGCTCCATCTCGATCGCTCCACCGCCAGCAACAACTGAGTCATTCTGCAGAAGGCCAGCAAACACTTTACACACTCATACGTCCATCACTGGTACAAAAACAAGCCTGCAGGCCATCCAGTCTGCACAGACCCTTTCCACCCTCCCACCTCCGACAGACATACACACCCTATCCTAATATTTGTCATTCCCTTTTAACAACAACCTGCATTTTTATAGCCCTTCATGCGAGGCAATGTCTCGGTGCGCTAAGTAGAAAGGATGCACTGTCCCAACTCTGGTTTTGAGGGAAATTCTACCTCTCACTGCCCTCTATGTAAAGACATAGTCTCTAACCTCCCCTTTAATCCACTTTGAAATGCTCTCTCTAAACCCAAGCACAGCGTGGCATCATTAACCTGAAGGACGGGTACAGAATTATCCGACAATAGTTCAACTTGTACATAAAAACAGCCTGAATATAACCAGAAACTTTCTGGGTCAGGTTGTTTAGCGAAGCCTCACAATAGAATGTACAATATATCTGACCAATAAATCAGGCATATCAGCAAATCCTTTTGAAAACATCCATGTTGAGTACATTACACTTGTAACTGAGTGACATGGCAGCGAGCACTGCCCCGTGCCCAGAGAACAGGGACTGCCTGGGCTGCCAGAGGCCACCGAAAACAGCTTCCAAATGGCAATGCTCGCTCGCCTCATTGCTGCAGCAGCTTTAATGACTGAAACATCAAACACTCATAACAGGAAGTGGTGAGTATAGAGGAGGAAGAAGGTTAGACACAGCAGCCACAGTAACTCCCCAGCATTGGCTCAGTCCCTGGCACCCACCTTAATAGCTCGTCTGACAATCATGATGGCATCGTGAAGGGAGCGCTCTGTCTCTTCCATGAACTGCTCGGCCCCACCGCGGAGAATGATGGTGCAAGTCCTTGCCTTGGGGCAGCCTTTGAACAAGTTGTACCTAATAAGACGAGAAATCACATGATTTTGCATGACCAGTTTGAATTCCAAACAAAATATGGTTCCCCGTTGATTGTCCTCTTCATTCCCAAATGGGGGTCCGTCTATCTGTCAAATTAGCCTTCAGCCTCTCTGCCCCCACCCTTTGGAATTCCATCCCACAGTCCCTTCGCCTCCCTCCCTCCCTCGCATCTGTATCAAGACCTTCCTCAAGTCAGTCATCCTCCTACCCCTAACCTCCACCCCTACAGATCCGAACCTCCAGTTCGGGTGCACATCTCTGAATGTCCAGCGCAGTGGGACATCCTCCCGACGTGAAAGGTGCTATATAAATGTAATTTGCTGTTGTTCCCAGCATGTCTATCTGTCGATTCTTAACCTTTTATAATATTCCTTTGTTTAATATATCTTCATTTAATATATTTTTAATATATAATAAAGCAAAATATAAAGGGACTGTACATTTGTAAGCAAACACGACAGAAACAGATTGTATGAGGTCCCAGAGACAGTCATAAGGTAACAACCAATTCATCTTAAAGATTACACAATACGCAAAATACTGCAGATGCTTTTAAGGCCTAACAGAGAGCGGGGAGGCAGGATAGGAAGACAAAGGAGAAAATGGGGTAGAGAACAGGGGATGATGGATTAAAGAGGTGTTAATGATGCAAAACAAAAGGGAGGGGGGTTGCAACAAAACAAGCTTCTCCCTCCCAAATCGTGGAGTCCTGTAGCTCAGTGGTTAGAGCACTCGCTTTGCAAGTGAGAGACCTGAGTTCAATTCCAGGCAGAGGGCGAAACCTTGGGCAAGTTTCCTTACTCCACACACCTAATAATAATCCCTCCAAAACCCAAAACAATAATAAATTGGTCATTTTCAATCTACGACTGTTTGTGGGACATTGCTGTGTGAAATTGGCTGCTGCGTTCGCCCACAAATATACAGTCAATTCACTTTACAGTGTGTTCTGTGAAGCGCTTTGGGACGTCCTCCCGACGTGAAAAGCGCTATATCAAATGCAAGGATTATTATTATTATTATTAACATGCCCCAGTTCTGACAAAGGGTCGTGGACATGAAACGTTGACTCACTTTCCTTTCTCCATAGATGCTGCCTGACCTGCTGAATGTTCCCAGCGACTTGTTTTTGTTCCTATCTTAAAGATTGTTGGCCAGGACACTAGAAGGAACTCCCAATAGTGTCACAGGATCTTTAATGTACACCTGAACAGACAGATGGCACATTGCTCCAACATCTCATTCAAAGGATAGCATCTCAGATAATGCAGCACTCGCTGAGCACTGCTTTAGAGAGTCAGACTGGACTGTAAGGCTTGAATCCACAACCTTCTGTCTGACTTGGGAGGTGAGAAAAATGCTAACTGAGATAGACTGGCACTGACGTCCACAGGAAAATGCTGCAGATTTCAGGGGGGAAATTATCCCAGGAAGAGTTCAATCAACAACAAAATTACATTTATAGAGCGCCTTTCACATCAGGAGGGCATCCCAAGGCGCTGGAGGTAGCATTAAAGTCAGATTGATTAGATCTGCTTTAACAGCTCCACAAAGGAAATTAACTTTCCCTTAATGCTCAGTGTTTGCCAGTTTGCCAGCTCTGCTCCACCGCGTGACATGACCTAAAGCACACTATTTGTGTAAACAGATTGCCAAAAATATATTTGTGGGTAACACAGAGTTCAGGAATCTCCAAAGGGTAGCAAAACTGAGACAGAATGAGAGAGCAATATCTACACCACACATAGATTACAACTAAAACACAAACAGCCACAAAGGGAGATGAGGACCCAATGTGAGACGTACCTTTCACCCCCGACCTGCACCTCCTCAAACACGGCACACTCTCCCAGCACCTCCTCTGTCAGGGCATTGACGCTGGTCTGAATGGAGCCACCACAAGCCTACAGGGCAAGAGACAGTGCAAACAGTGAGCACTGAGAACCAATACAACACTCTGCCATTCATCTGAAGGAGAAACTAGCCAATGATCAGTTCACAAACTTTCTCTGGAGCTTCTAACGGAAAAACAGATTGGTAAATGCAACGCCCTTGATACAACTATTATCACATCGTTGAAACATCAAAAAGCTCTTAACAGCAATTACTATAAAGTGTAGTAGTGACTGTATTTTGTAGCAAACGTGGCAGTGAATCTGTGCACAGCAAATAACCAGTTTGTATCTGGAGGATTGTCGGCCAGAACATATGTTCACATGTAACAGGGCAGAAATTTCCAGTGCAGGCCATTTAGCCCATCATGTCTGTGCTATTACATTACCATTTATTATTGATCCCACTCTACAGCTCTTCTCCTTATTATTACTGGTCAGATGCTTATCCAGACACCAGAATGTTCTACACGATATCAGGCAGGATTCTACATTGCTTTCCCAGATAAAGTTGGTCACTCACTTTATGACTGTTTGCAGGTTAACTGCCACATTTGCTTACTTTACAAAAAATAAACCCTATATAGCACTGTGAACCATTCAAATATGTGATAAGATACAATATACAAGGTCATTTATTGTTAGCTTTCCAGAATAACCAACCGCTCCTCATCCTACTACAACATTGATCGGTGTTTTAAATGTACCCCGGTCTCAACCAACTCTTATTCCAGACATAATTTCTCGTCTCTATAAAGAATTTATATCACCCAAATTGCCCTTCGCTTGCTTGAACATGTGCCCTCTTATCCTGCTGGTTATCTCAGGTTTGTTCTGGGTTCCTCTCTCAATCACATTTAGCCTGCACATGTTCTCTCTTTAAAGTCCTCGCTGAGACATCAAGCTCAAAACGTCACTTCCAAACCCAGTGCACGTATCAGTGTGCCAGCTACAGAACCATAGGAATGTATGACACAATAGCAGGCCAACTGGTCCAGTTTTCTGTATTTGCTGCTCCAAGAAATTATTCTCTCTAATGCCAAAATCCCTGCTGGTATTCTCCATCCCCCAATACCCTTCCCCTGCTTGAGAAGGTGCTGATCATAGATAAAATATAATAATCCTTGCACTTGATATTGATATAATGCCTTATGTCGTTGAGACGTCTCAAAGTGCTTCACAGAATTTACTGTAAAGTGAATTGACTATATATTTTGTGGCAAAACACAGCAGTCAGTTGCGCATAGCAGTGACTCACAAAGAGTCGTGGATTGCGTTATCAAATTATTATTATTTTTTGGAGGGATTATTACACCAAGAATGCGATCCGCGAATTGACTAACAACTGGTTTCCTACTTACTGCGAGCTAAACACAGGCATGTGGAATAAGGAAACTGCACTAAGTGAAGTGGGGGGGGGGGGCGGGATGGTGGTAAAAAGAGAGCAGTTAATGAAAGCTAAGTGTGGACTTTTCCCCACTGACTGGGTGACTGAGCCCTGCCCACCATTCCCCATGACCCTGACTGACCATCATGGTCCTCTTGAGATCCTCCTCGGGGACGCGGCCGGCACAGAACAGGTCCCTGTCAGCAAAGTACTGAGTTGCCACATCGCCGATGGGAAGCTTGGACAGAACCACCTTGGCTCCAGACAAATGGATCTTCTCCAGCTTATCATACAGGATGCTCCACTCGGCGTCAACAATTGCCTGGTACTCCTACAAACAAGACACAACATTCTGGTCAGCAGCCTGCCTCAGTGCTCACCCTCTCCCCCCACAGGCTGTGGCTCAACCTGTCAGCTCAGACCACCAGCTTAGGTCCTCACAATTTATAACATAATTTATATTTATATTGTGCCAAGTCGTCTCAAAGCACTTTAACACAATAGTGGGACAGGTATCCCAGTGTCATGGTGTCCCAGCAACTGCTGGGAACAGTCACGAGTGTGCTCACTGCTGACTGGATGGTTTCCCAAGCGAAGTCAGCGGTGACCTGACAGAAGCATTGACTGGCGACTGGTTTATAATGCAACCAGTAATTTTATGAACTTCCCAACCACTGTGTTAGAATGGGTTCTGACTGATGACTGCAATGGGCCTTTCGATATTCCTAAGAAAGTTCCAATAATAGCAAGGACATCAGCACTGACCTCCACGTTATTGACTCGGACCTCTGCGTTGTCCTTTTCGGCTTTGAGCTCTAACTCCACGTTGAGCAGGGATATCTTGGGATTCTCGTACTTCTTGGGCTGCATTTCAAAGCCAGCGTAGGAGAAAGTCTTCTTGAAGGCAACACCAGCAATGAGCATGGAATCCTGCAATCAACGTGAAGAGTGTGAAATATGAGAGGCGAGATCAGCTCCATAAATTGGAGTAACTAGAGTAGAATACTGCTTAAATACACTCCACATAACTGTATCTGAGCTCATTGTAGTGGTGAAGTTGGACTGGAGTATCAGTGATTGTTAATTGTGTGCTCAGCAACAGTACGAGTTTACTTGATATTAAGTTTGAAGCTAAAATGGTCTTATAAGAATAGGTGGAATTGAGGTTTCGGATGTTTTATACTGACCTGTTTAAAGGGGAGAAGAAATATGTGAGAATTAAGGGGGGAAAGGCAGAAATCTATCTAATGTTCTTATTAAATTAGATAGATTTCTGTTAGGAAAGAATACCTCAAGATACAATGTATAGTTTGCGACCTGATATGCTACTGCCAGGATGGTGGTAGCCTCCTCCTGTCCTGCGTTACGATACAATAATCTTTGCATTTGATATAGCACCTTATGTTTTCGAGACGTCTCAAGGTGCTTCACTGTAAAGTGAATTGACGGTATATTTTGTGGGCAAAACGCAGCAGCAAATTGCACACAGCAGTGTCTCACAAACAAGTCGTGGAAAAAGAAAAACATTTTTTAAGGGATTATTATCCCTGGAAAAGCAATCTGCCAATCGACTAACAACCGGGTAGCTATTTACTGCTAGGTAAACAGAGGCGTGTGGAATAAGGAAACTTGCCCAACGTATCGCCCTGCCCGGAATCAAACCCAGATCCTCTCGCTTGTGATGCGAGTGCGCTAACCTCTAAGCTACAGGATTCCTACCTCCAGTGCACCTCCTTGCACTTTCTTGATGCCGATCATCTTCAGAGGCAGCAGGTCATCGAGCATCATGACAGCGTCCACCACCATCTTGCCGAAGAAGTTTTTCTGCATAGCAATCAGTTTGGAGCTCAGGGCTGTGATCGCACACTTCTCCAAAAGCTCCTTCTGCTTTCTGCAGGGAGAAGGCAAGCATTCAGACCACACCACATTGCTGAGCACAAAATAGCTGCCAAGTCTGCCTACGAAATACAGTCACTGCACTTTGTAATATATCCTGTGAAGCGCTTTGAGGTGTCCTCCCAACAAGAAAGGTACTGTACTGTATCAAATATAGGATTTATTACCATAATGCATTAAAGGGTTTAAATGTTTTCCAAGAGGAAGCCTTGCAGACTCTCAGTCATATATTATGCTCACTTGCATAAGAAATGCCCACCCTACTGTTACAGAGTCAAAGTGTTTCTTAATTGTCCCAGCCTGCTGTCCACTTGCAACCTTCCCGAGAAGCCTATCCGTTAGGATGAATAGCCTGCTCAAGTTCCTATACTATATATCCCAGCTGCTGCTTCCCTTTGTGTATTCAAATAGTTCCTAGTGTCTGACCTAAACCTGCCTTGCACACTTCGGAATCCTGTGTCCTCAGCTTACGTGAAAGCAATGTTATGGATTTACTTTATCCTATTTAGCAACTTCTATGATAATTCAATCAGGATGATGGGGTCGGCTCAGACAGGCACTGAGCAGAAATGCTTTGACCACTGGGAAGTCATTTGACAACATCCTAAACAAGTTTAGGATTCGTTAAGATCCTAAACAACTTTAAGATAAATGTCAGGACCAGAGAGAGTGCAGAGGGGATTTACTAGGATGATACCAGGGAAGAGTCGTTAGAACAATCATATATGAACAATTAGAACAACTGGACCTATTTTCAAGGGTTGAGGGGACCCCAATAGAGGTCTTTAAAATTACGAAGCATTTTAATTGAGTAGATGGGTGGGGAAAAATTATTCTCATTCGTTGGTGAGTTGCCCTCCACCCCTCCCGGTCCCAATCCCCAGCTCAGGTCCAAATCCCTGACTGTTCAGCATCTTGGAATGTCCTCCCGACATGAAAGGCACTACATAAATGTAATTTGTTTTGAGTTAGTGACCAGAGGCCATCAATATAAAATAATTTACAAGGGAGCAGAGTGGGAGATTGGGAGGATTTTTATTTTTACAGAGGTGTTGGTACATGGAATACCCTGCCAGATATACAGTGATTGAGGCAAAATCCATACTAGTTTTCAAGAGAGATCCAGATAAAAAGGAGTCATTTGCAGGGGTATTGGACATCCTCCCGACATGAAAGCGCATTATAAATGCAATTTGTTGTGGTTGTTGCTGTTGTATGGGGGTGGGGGCGGTGGGAAGAGGCTGGTGAATGGATTAAATGAAATACTCTTTCAAAGAGCAGCACACCTATGATGCCAGTACAAATGTGCTGAATAACACAGGAAAAAGCACCCATGGCTCCTACCCCACTGCACTCGGTCTAACTGCTTTCTCAAACAGAGGATCCTTTCCTCAAACACCGAGTAGCAACCCCCATCCTGTCTCAGTGTCCTAGCCGCTATGTGCTACAAAAAATATTCCTTGTATTTGCTCAGACACTGGTGCCAAGCTGCAAAGGTTTGTACTCACTCCAGGTTGTCTGTCTTTACAGTGACAGCGATTGCTTTGATCTTTTCCACAGCCTGTTCAAGAGAAACAAAATATTACACATCTGCTTGCTTTTTTCGCTTAAAAAAAAGCCTCACCCTGACAGGGGCATGGAGATTGCCCTCAATCTTACTAGTCTTGTGACGACTTAGTGACATTTCTAAACTTGACATCTGACAGGTCTCAGCCTAGCTTAGTTGTAAGCCTTTCACCTCCCTGTCAGAAGGTTGTGGGTTCAATCCCACTCTGGAGATTTTGAGCTCACAGTCTAGACTGACACTCCAGTGCAGTGTTGGGGGTGGGGGAGAGCAATGCATTGATCGAGACTCTAATCTTCAAATGAGATATTAAACCAAGGTCTGACTGCCTGTTGAGGTGGAAGTTAAAGACCACACAACACTATTGGCAAAGAGAAGGGAGTTCATTTTTACAGCACCACAGACCTAGAGCCCCATCCTCCCTCACACCCCTTCACTTACCAGCTGAGTCGCGGTGCGGAACGATCGAATGATGATCTGGGGGTGAAGCCCCTCATCCACATACGATTTGATCTGTCTCAGGAACTCTGCAGCCAACAATGTAACAGAAGTGGTCCCGTCGCCCACCTGAAATTAAACCACCAAACTGTTTAATGAGATTCAACCTTTCCAGCCCAGATGACATTCAGCCTCTCAATGATTGCAGTACCATTAGTTACTTTTATTAGCAGGTATCTAGTGTATTGTTGTCAATTCCTATATGATAACAGAATTTGACAAACATATGAAGGATGAAGATACAAAAGGGGACAGAGGAAGGCGGAGCATAGGAATTAGTGAGCTCCAGTGGGGGTGTGAGCACCAGCACAAACACGATGAGGACAGCAGGGAATGGGATTAGAGAGCTCCAGTGGGGGAGCAAGCACCAGCACAGATACGATGAAGAGAGAGCAGGGAATGGGATTAGAATAGAGAGCTCCAGTGAAGAGTGGCTATAGTGTGTATCTAGCTTCTTCCTGTACACTCCTACAATTGTAGGGCGAAATAGGCTACTTAAGAAATAGAGGTGAGGTGGTGCCTGGCTGGATGCTTACAGGCCGGGCAGGCTAGTCTGTCATCAGCAGAGCCCTGGACTCCTGCAGGCTCGTGTAGTTTAGGAGCTTTGCTTTCAAGATCTCCAGAGGGTCAACATTATTTATTTGAGAGTTAATATAAAGTATCTTTAATAAATTACCTCAGCGTCCTGAGATTTTGCGATGTCCACAAGAGTCTTTGCAGCAGGGTGAACCACATCCAGAAGCTTCAAGATGGTGGCGCCATCATTTGAAATCGTGGCTTTCCCTGAAAGTATAGCACATCATTACAGTTATAGGACCAGCAAGACATCCAGGGAGATTCCAATAGCATTAAAACATTTGTGTAACACGTCACATCAAAATGTCTCAAAATCCTTCACAGTACAGTGAAGCGCCTGTGTTTACCTAATAGTAAGTAGGAACCTGGTTGTTAGTCGATTGACGGACTACTTTCCAGGAGTAATGATCCATCCAAAAAACATATTGGTCACTCAATCCACGACTGTTTGGGACACTGCTCAGTGCAATTGGCTACCGGGTTTCGACAACAAAATGCAGTCAATCTACTTTACAATATATTCTGTGAGCGCTTTGAGACATCTTAATGAGGCACTATATCCAATGCAAGGATTATTATTACACAAGTGACCTGATGACCCAGAAGACAGCCATTCTTTGTGCTTGCAAGAAGCTAGCAGTTCTGTTAACCACGGATCAGGAGAGCAGTGCTATAAGAAAACCAGCTAGGTTGGGATCATCCTTCATGTTTAACGCCTGACCCCTCAGACTCTAATCCCTCTATTACAACCCTCGCCTTATTGTATTGGCATTGGCTCCTATAAATGTTCCCCCCGTCAATACATTGCCCTTAATACTCTTCGCTGCACCAAAATCAAATTTTAGCTCCTTCCTTCCGAGGCCTTCTCCTGTGGGATCTTCCTATTCTCCTCAGAGAGCCAAGATCATTGCTCTTACCTCGGTCGTCCACAATAAGCTTGTCCATGCCACGGGGCCCCAGCGTGGTGCGAACGGCCTCTGCAATGACCTGGCAGGCATTGATGTTACTGACGAGCTGAGGAACTCCCTGGGAAGAGTCTGTGCCCTCCTTAAGGAGGATAACTGGTGTGGGCTGGAAATAAGAGAGGTGAAGATGGTTATATCTGCTCGTCCCTCCATTCAACCACCGGTGGCCATGCTTTCTGCCACTACACCCCGAAGCTCTGGAACTCTCTTCCTCAACCCCTTCCAACTTGTCCCCTCCCTCACCATCTTCAGGTCATGCCTGAAGACCTTCCTCTTCGACTGTGCTCCACCACCGTCAAAATGCTCTGAAATGCTACCTTGTGTGACAGGTGCTATATAAATTAAGTTAAATCCTGTTGTTGATGATGCCAGTACCAATGGATACAATGTGGAGAAAGATCACAGTTAAACCAAGAGGAAGAGACTTAAAGGCAGGACCAAAGTAAGAGAGCATTCTCTTCCCCCCCCACCCCACACACACACTTTAACTGTGTAGTAGTTTCTGTGAAGCACTTGGGAGACATTTTGATGTGAGGAAAATGCAAGTTTCTTTTTGCGGGACAGTTTTTAGGAATAATGCAGCCAGTTTCACAATATAAACCAGGGTTTTTTCTCCCCATGAAAGTCAATAGGGGAAAATAAGCTCATTTTCATCTGAATTTAATTTTTTAAATTTGAATTCACTGATTTTTTTTCCCAGTGTCTGTGACTGCACGTAATACCAGAGCAAACTCTCAGGTAGATTTCTTGTTGACTTTTTCCCAAAGTTTCAGATATTTTCTCACCAGTTGAAAAATCAGAATGGGTTACTGCTCCGAATGATTAACCAGAGGGCCTTGCTGCAGGTGAGTGTGCAGAGAGGGGTAGCACCGGATCAGGATCAACTGGGATAGCCCTATTGGGCAATTAGCCTATCAAAAGTTATTAGTGAACAATCAATCACAACTTGACCAAGGAGGGCACTGGGCAGAAGGTAAGAGTCCAATGTCTTCGGGAGAGGAGAGAAAATAACCTTTTTTTAAAATAAAAACAAAAGGCCAGTGTTGAGTTGTGGTGTACATTATAAACTATCTTACTAACTTCTCAGGTCATAACCAATGTCTGGCTCGAAGGCCACCCCTAAGAAAGCTGCAACATACACTGATGATGGCATTATAACGCTCTTTATAGCGCAAATTTTGGTTATAACGCAATTGCAATGTGAACCCCATTCACAGCTCATGCTCGCAGGTGCCTGACTCATGCTCAATGGCCGACTTCCGGGTCATTATGTCACTTCTTACTCTGTCAGTACACCACCGACAAGCAAAGCGATGTTGGCAGAGATGATGACCGAATTTGGACATTTTAGCTTTGCATGCTACAAAGAAATGCTAAATCCACACGTATCAGGTCACCACTGACATCACTCCCTGCTTTCACATGGACGGCACTGAGGAGACAACATCAAGAGGAACCTGACCACTCAGAGGTCGATGATTTTTCTTAGCACGGGAACTGGCCAGGGAGTGAGCCAGCTGGCTGGGCAAAAAATGTTGTGAAACCAGCCTTCACAACTCATTACATATATATACATATATGAACAGGAGTAGGCCTACACTGGAATCCTGTAGCTCAGTGGTTAGAGCACTCGCTTTGCAAGCGAGACACCTGGGTTCAATTCCAGGCAGGACGAAACCTTGGGCAAGTTTCCTTACTCCACACACCTAATAATAATCCCTCCAAAACAAAGCAATAATAAATTGGTCATTTTCAATCCACGACTGTTTGTGGGGCACTGCTGTGCACAATTGGCTGCCGCGTTTCACCCACAAATATACAGTCAATTCACTTTACAGTCTATTCTGTGAAGCGCTTTGAGATGTCGAGAACACGTGAAAAGCGCTTTATCAAATGCAAGGATTATTATTTATTATTATTCAGCCCCTTGAGTCTGTTTATCATTCTATTAGATCATGGCTGATCTGTACCTCAACTCCGTTTACCCGCCTTAACCCCATATACTTTGATAGCCTGACCAAATAAAAATCTATCCACCGCAGTCTTAAAAATTTGAATGGTTCCAACATCCACAGCCTTTTTGGGGAAAGAGTTCCAGATTTCCACTACACTCTGTGTGAAAAAATGTTAAGATCAGATAAATTTTTCAACACAGAACACCATTTAGATCCAACACCAACTCAGACAGCAAAGCACCATTTGGCTGAGAAGTGGGTAATCCTAGCTCAGCCATAGCCCTGTCTCCACTGTGTTAGAAGGTTGTTGTTATTGCTGTGTTCACACTCCTCTCCCGCTCCAGGCTCTGTGACCCTATCAACCCCATCCACACCCAACTCCACCGGCTTTCCATCACACAGAAAATACAGTTCAATATCCTGACCCTCACCTTCAAAGCTCTCCATGGCCTTGCTCCTCCCTACCTCTGAGACCTCCTAACCCCCTACTATCCTGCCTGCTCCCTCCCTTCAGCGGGCTCCGGCCTGCTTCACATCCTCTGCCTCGCCCTTCCCACCATTAGCGGGTGGGCTTCCGCCATCACCCTCTGCAACTCCATCCCACAATCCCTCCGCTTCGCCCACTCCCTTGCCTCCTTCAAGACCCATCTCAACACCCTTCTCTTTGACTGTGTCAAAGGCTATTGCACAAGGTTAAGGCCCACGGGATTAATGGGAACATATTAGCATGGATTGAAGAGTGGCTAACGGGTAGAAAACAGAGAGTAGGGATAAACGGGTCATTCTCAAATTGGCAGGATGTGACTATTGAAGTGTCACAAGGATCAGTGCTTGGGCCTCTGCTATTTACAATTTACATCATTGATCTAGACGAGGACATTGAATGTAACGTATCTAAATTCGCGGATGACACTAAACTAGGTGGGAGAGTAAGCTCTGAGGATGATGCAAAAAGATTGCAATGGGATATAGATAGGCTAGGGGAGTGGGCGAGTAGGTGGCAGATGGAATTTAATGTGGGGAAGTGTGAAGTTATTCACCTAGGTAGAAAAAATAGAAAAACAGATTATTTTCTAGAGGGGGAGAGCTTAGATAGTGTTAGTGTTCAGAGGGATTTGGGTGTCCTTGTACACCAGTCTCAAAAAGTTAGTTTGCAGGTGCAGCAAGCAACTAAGAAGGCGAACGGCATGTTAGCGTTCATTGCAAAAGGTTTAGAGTACAAGAGTAGGGAAGTCTTGCTGCAACTGTATAGGGCCTTGGTGAGACCGCACCTAGAGTATTGTGTGCAGTTTTGGTCTCCTTATTTAAAAAGGACATACTTGCCCTAGAGGGGGTGCAGCGTAGATTCACTCGGTTAGTTCCTGGGATGAGGGGACTGACCCATGAAGATAGGCTGAATAAACTAGGGCTATATCCTCTAGAGGACAGAAGAATTAGGGGAGATCTTATTGAAACTTATAAGATTCTTAAAGGGCTGATAAAGTAGACACAGAGGGTCTGTTTCCCCTGGATGGAGAATCTATAAACAGGGGTCACAGTCTTAAAATTAAGGGTCAGCCTTTTAGAACAGAGTTGAGGAAACATTTCTACACTCCGAGGATAGTGAATTTATGGAATTCACTACCCCAGAAGGCTGTAGATGCTCAGTCCTTGAACATCTTCAAGGCTGAGACTGATAGATTTTTAAAACACAGAGGGATTAGGGGATATGGGGATAGTGCAGGTAATTAGAGTTAGGTCTGAAGATCAGCCATGATCTTATCGAATGGCGGGGCAGGCTCGAGGGGCCGAATGGCCTCCTCCTGCTCCTAATTCTTATGTTCTTATGTCTCCGATCACCCTCCTCCCCCCCCCCCCTCCAGCCTCCCTAATCCCGACCCCAGGCTCGGGTCTGAGAATCTGATAGACCAGCGCCTGTCCTCCCGACATGAAAGGCGCGATATACAAATGTAATTTTGTTGTTGTTGTCGACATTGTGGAGTCGGAGCTCACGGTGCTGGATGCTGCTCCAGGGCATGACGGGGGGGGGGGGGGGGAGCAGCATTGTCGGAGACGCCTTTGCTTCAGATGAGACGTTAAACCCGCGGCCCTCCCGGTGCCGGTGTTAAAGACGGTGTTAAAAAGATCCTTCCCCCGAGTTAAGAGAAGTTTTTTTTCCCGGATCCTGAGTAGCCACCGCCTGCCCGACCCCTGATATAGCCCCTCCTCCCCCGACACACACCCACCTCTGGTCCCTCGGTGACAGACCCCCTCCCCTGAGAACACGCACGGGGTGGGGTGGGGGGTGGGGTGTGGGCAGAAAACACCCGAAACATACACAAAGGCCCAACCCGCGCCTCCTATATCGATGTGACCCGCACCCTGGCCCCGCGGCGGCCGCCTCCGGGCCCGCGGGGTCGGGATGAAGCCGTCTGGCCGGGCAGATGGCGGCGGATTGCGAGCGGCCGCACACACTCACCATCATCTCGGCGGCGGCGTCTCTCCCTCTCTCCCCTGCAGGCTATCCCACAGTGCACCGCGGCAGAAGCTTCCAGCAAGCCGGCGCGCGCGCGCGCGTGGGTGCGTGTGTGTGTGCGCGCGCAACGTAACCCCCCGCTCGTCGCGGCGCCCCCGACGGCCATCGTCAGTCGCTATGACAACAGAGGCTGAGGCGGGAGGAAGCGCGCCATTCCCTCCTTTGTGGAGGGTCGGGTCAGTGGGATTGCTTTACTCCTGGGGGATGGCGCAAGGAAATCCCACTGCCCCCCCCCCACCCACCACCTACTTTGTAGATAACTTATAGGGAAGCGGAACAATGAGACGATGTTGAGGCCTCTCTTGATGTGTAACATCGTGTCCCCCACCTCTCGTCTTGAGAAATTTCGACGGAAATGTTCTTTTGTCTTATAATTGAGCGACATATGCGGCGGTGCAATACCGCACAACCACCACTGGATGGGCACCGCGCACTCTGCCCCCACTTCACCTTTGCAGCACTTTTCAGATACCGTAATAATAACAATAATCCTCGTGTTTAAGGCAATGCAATGCGATGCCTTTCTCATCAGGAGGACATCTCAAAGCTCCTCATTGANTTTTTACTGTAAAGTGCAACGACTGTGTGTTTTGTCAGTGAACACCGCAGCCAATCTCTCACATGTCTCAGCCGTGACGTGAATGAGCGATTTTATCTGGAGACTATACCCTGTTTATCGTGGTCCTTTTCTAATACCAAGATGATTGGTGTGGATCTGCAGGACTTAACTCATGTTGGTTTTAATACTGTATGGTACCCATCAGCTGATTCTGATTAAAACAATGCAGAAGGGTGACATCAACAGCTGAAGAGAGCTGCAGCTGTGTTCAATTCACTTCTAACTTCTGAACCAAGAAGGCACAAGACAGTCATTTTCCATAACATTTTATCTAAAGTTTTGCCAGCTTCCTCATAAGGTCGTGCTAAGATAGAAATGCTACAATTCAGCTCAATTTAATCTAATTTATTTTGGTCTGCTGGATGTCCGACACATGCTGCAACCTGCCACCATGCTTAAGGGTATCCAAACCCAACTGAGAATTCCATACATCCAACCTATGCATGGAATTTAATTAGGCTTATGCACTCTTGTCTACAACAAAATTGTCGGGAGGACGTCCCAAGGCGCTGAACAGTCGGGGATCAGGACCCGAGCGTGGGCAGGGGGCAGGGTTGGGATAAGGCAGGGCAGAGAGATAGGAGGGCAGTAGAAGGCACGGTCGAAAAGGAGGATCTTGAGTCGTCTCTTGAAGGCTGCAAAGGAGGGAGCAAGGTGAAGGGATTGTGGGATGGAGTTCCAAAGGGTGGGACAGAGAGGCTGAAAGCCCGGCTGCTGATAGTAGGGCAGGTCAGGCGGGAGACATGGAGCAGGCTAGCGCCTGCTGAATGGAGGAAGTGGACAGGTTGATAGGAGGTTAGCAAATTGGAGATGTAGAAGGGGGCAAGGCCATGGAGGGCCTTGAAAGTGAGAATGAGGATTTTGAATTCTATCCTCTGGGGGATGGGGAGCCAATGGAACCCAGTGTGGGTGAGGGTGATGGGGTCACGGAGCCTGGTGCTGGAGAGGACACGAGCTGCAGAGTTCTAGATGATCTTCAGTTTGTGGAGGGAAGAGTTGGGGAGGCCGACAAGGAGGCAGTGTCCGTAGTGGGACCTTGATATGACGAATGCGTGTATGAGGGTTTCGGCAGTCTGAGAGGTGAGGCATGGGCGGAGTCGGGAAATGTTGCGGAGGTGGGAGGAAGCAGAGCGGGTCATGGCAGGGATATGGGGGAGAAAGGAATTTGAGGGCTGAACAAGACGCCAGGTTCCTGAGTGGCTTGGTGAGGTGGTGTGTGCATCAATGGATGCTAATGCTGCCAGTGCCTGAGGCGCGAGCCAATCTGGAGGGCCTCAATCTTGCTGACAATCAGCTAAAGTTGGCCATCATCCAGGACTTGATGTCTGACAGACAGTCTGTCAGGGCGCCAGTGGTCCTGGAATTGCGGGTGGAGGCAGAGATGTAGAGTTGTTTGCCATCCACATGCATGTAGAAGTTGACCCCATGTCTGCGGATGATGTCACCAACTGGGAGCATGTAGAGGTTGAAGAGGAGGGGACCAAGGACAGAACCCTGAGGAACACCACACAAGACTGCGCAGGCTGGAAGTGAAACCATTGACAGATACAAATTGGGAATGGTATGAGAGATAAAACCTGAACCATTCATAGACAGAACCTTCAAGGTTGAAGTGAGAGGAGAGGCGGTGGAGGAGTATGGAGTGGTCCACGGTATCGAAGGTAGCAGAGAGGTCAAGGAGGACGGGGAGGCAGAGGGAGCCCTGGTCACAGATAATAATAATAATAATCCTTGCATTTGATATAATGCTTTTCATGTCTTCTTGACGTCTCAAAGCGCTTCACAGAATATGCTGTAAAGTGAATTGACCGTATATTTGTGGGCGAAACGCAGCAGCCAATTGTACACAGCAGTGTCCCACAAACAGTCGTGGATTAAAAATGACCCATTTATTATTGTTTTTTTGTTTTGGAGGGATTATTATTAGGCGTGTGGTGTAAGGAAACTTTCCCAAGGTTTAGCCCTGCCTGGAATTGAACCCAGGTGTCTCGCTTGCAAGGTGAGTGCTCTAACCACTGAGCTACAGGACTCCAGATGGACGGAATGTCGTTTGTGTCCTTGACCAGAGTAGTTTCTATGCTGTGAGCAGCATGGAAACCCAATTGGAGGGGCTCGTGAAGGGAGTGGTAGGAGAAGAAGAAGGAGCAAAGCTGGAACGTAACGATTCTTTCAAGGAACTTGGAAAGTAAAGGGAGGTTGGAGATGGGCCGGTAGTTAGATGGCAGGGATGGGTCCAGGGAAGGTTTTTTCAGGATGGGGGTGATTATAGCTGTTTTTAGGGGGATGGGAACGGTGCCAGGTAATAGAGAGAGATTGATGGGATCGGAGAATAGAGGGGCAAGGAGGTTGAGCTGGGAAGTAAGGAGAGGGATGGGGATGGGGTCAAAGGAGCAGGTGGTGTGTTTCATGCTGATATGTTGGTGATGGAAGAACCATTTCTTGGGCTGGTTTGACGCTGACCTCAGTGCTAAGGGGCTGCAAGACGCTGGCTACATGTTTGACATGTACTACACCTCGGTGCTGCAACGTGTCATCAGGAACTTGTGGAGTATCTTGGACGTCATCGACCAGATGTGGCTGCCCGTCACTAGGACCTGGAGACTCAACAAGTGGCACTATGGGGGGCTAACAGGTCAGAGCCAGGCTCTCCAATACATTGTTCTCCACAGCACTCGGCTGGAGTGTCAGCCTCTGGTTGCTGCATTAACTACACAAAAGCAGTAGCCAGCTCTAGTCCCGTAGTTTAGTGATTAGTTTCAGCGCTTTGGGACGTCCTCCCAGCGTGAAAGGCGTTCTATAAATGTAATTTTGTTGTTGTTGTTAGAGCACTTGCCTCGCAAGCGAGAGGACCCTTGTTCAATTCCTGGTTGAGCGAATCCTGAGGCAAGTTTCCTTACTCCAAATGCTTCTGTTTACCGAGAAGTAAGTAGGAACCTGCTTGTTAGTCGATTGGTGGATCACTTTTCTGGGGATATGGCACTGTATCAAATGCAAGGATTATTATAAATGAAACTGGACTATGTGGGGCTGCTCTCACTGGATAGAGAAACTTTGAAAAGAGACCTGATCAAAGCCTTTAACTGTTGGGTGTGTGTGGGGGGGGGGGGGGGGGGGGGGGGTGGATGAGGGAGAATTGCTTCTACGGTGAGTGGTCAGTGAGTTTTTCTAAGCTTGCATTTGTTTCAGCGTCTTGTCACACTGTAGATTTGTCTCAAAGTGCTTCCCAGGATTTCATTGTAAAGTGTAGTGAGTGAATGAGGCAGCTAATTTGCACACAACAACTTCCCACAAACAGCCCTGCAGCCTTAAAACAGCCATTATCACCCCCACCTTGAAGAAACCTTCCCTCGACCCATCACAGCTATCAGCCCATCTCAAATCTCCCCTTCCTATCCAAGGTCCTTGAGAGAGCCGTTGCCTCCCAGCTTTGTTCTTTCCTCTCCTCCCACTCCCTCCATGAACCCCTCCAATTGGATTTCCGTGCTGCCTACAGCACGGAAACTGCTCTGGTCAAGGTCACAAACGATATCCTGACCATATGTGACCAGGGCTCCCTCTGCCTCCTCGTCCTCCTCGACCTCTCCGCCGCCTTTGACACCATGGACCACTCAATCCTCCTCCACCGCCTCTCCTCCCACCTCAACCTTCAAGGTTCTGTCCTTGACTGGTTCAGGTCCTACCTTTCACACCACCTCCACTTCATCGCGGCAAACGGTTTCTCCTCTAGTCTCCTCACTGTCTTGTGCGGTGTTCCTCAGGGCTCTATCCTCGGTCCCCTCCTCTTCACCCTCTACACGCTCCCCCTTGGTGACGTCATCCGCAGACATGGGTTAAATTTCCACATGTATGCGGATGACACCCAACTCTACCGCTCTGCTTCCACCCTGAACTCCAGGATTACTGGCGTCCTGACCGACTGCTTGTCCGACATCAAGTCCTGGACAAGGGACAACTTTCTCCAGCTCAACGTCAGCAAGACCGAGGCTCTCCTGATTGGCTCGCGCCAGCACCTCCGCACCTCAGGCACTGGCAGCATCAGCCTCCACGGCTGCACACTCAACCTCACTAAGCCAGTCAGTAACCTGGGTATCTTGTTTGACCCTGAACTATCCTTTCTCCCTCACATCCGTGCCATGACTGGCACTGTCTACCACCACCTCCGCAATTTTGCCAGACTCCACCACTGCCTCACCCCTCAGGCTGCCGAAACCCTCACCTATGCATGTCACTCAAGGCTCAATTACGGGAACTCCTTCCTCATCGGCCTTCCCAACTCTTCCCTTCACAAGCTGCAGATCATCCAAACCTCTGCAGCTCATGTACTTTCACACACCAGGCTCCGTGACCCCATCACTCCCACCCTCGCCCGACTCCACTGGCTCCCCATTCCCCAGAGGATCGAGTTCAAGATCCTCATACTCACCTTCAAGGCCATCCATGACCTTGCCCCCTCCGACCTCTCTGACCTGCTGACTCCCTACCAACCTGCCCGCTCCTTCCATTCATTGGGCTCCGGTCAGCTCCATGTCTCCCGCCCGATCCACCCTACCATCGATGGCCGGGATTTCAGCCTCTCTGCCCCCACACTCTGGAACTCCATCCCACGGTCCCTTCGCCTCACTTCCTCCCTTGGCTCCTTCAAGGCCGGTCTGAAGACCCTTCTCTTCGACTGTGCCTTTGGTCTCCCTCCCACTTTTCTGCCTTCCTTCATCCCTCCCCCATGCTCGGGCCCCGACGCCTGACTGTTCAGCGCTTTGGGATGTTCTCCAGACGTGAAAGGCGCTCTATAAATGTAATTTTGTTGTTGTTGCAGTGAGTGACCAGTTTTATTTGGAGAATTGTTGGCCAGGACAGGGAGAGAGAAACTCCCTTCTCTTTTTTTGAAAAAGTAATGACATGGGATCTTTAATAACCACGTAAACAGGCTCAGACAGCACCTCGGTTTAACATCCCATCTAAAGGACGGTGCTTCTGACATTGCCGTTCTCTATACAGGAGTGCACTGTGAGCTCAAAGTACACTCTGAGGCAGGAGAGGCAATGGGGTTCATCAGTGAGATCAGAATTCAGTACGACAGAATTTCACAGCACACAAGGCAGTTTGCCCCATGATGTCTGTGCAGAGCTCAGGCACAGGCCAACATGCAGAGGCACAAGCATGTTGCTGTAACTTTCTCTGTAACCACAGCCATGGCCTATGTGTGTGTGAGAGAGAGGGACGTGTTCTGTTAATCTCATTGTGTGTGAGAAAGAGCCTGAGATGTGTGGGGGGGAGGGTGGGGGGAGTTTATGTAATTTCCAAATGTGTTACAAACTAGTCAACTTTTATTGCAAACAGTGTTGCAAAATAGTGAGGTTTCCGTCACTGAGTGAGTGAGTGAACGTTTGTGAAAGTCTCTCGAACTTGGGAGGTAGGGTGGAGTTCTCAGAAGAGATAGCAGGGGAGTTTGGGGAGAAGGGAGGGAATCTCTTCACTCAGGGACACATTCTCACGAGCAATCACTGATCAATAGTCCCGTGGGGGGCTTTGCTCTTATAATAATACTTGCATTTGATACAGCATCTTATCACGTCATTGAGACATCACAAGCTCTTCACAGAATATATTATAAAATAAATTGATTGTGTATTTTGTGGGCGAAAGACGGCAGCCAATTGCACACAGCAGCGTCCCACAAACAGCTGTGTAATGAGTGACCAAATTACTGTTTGTGGGGGGAGGGGGGATTATTACCCCCTGAAGTGATCCGCCAATCGACTAACAACCGGATTCCAGCTTACTGCTAGGTAAACAGAGATGTGTGGAGTAAGAAAATTTGCCTAAGGTTTCACCCTGCCCGGGAATCAAATCTGGGTCCTCTGCCTTGCGAGACGAGTGCTCCAACCACCACACTACAGGCCTCCACATAACAATAACTGTCTTGACCGCAGCCCTGAACAAGTCAGAGATGGCAGTGAAGCACGAGGAGTAGCAGGTGAAGATCTGGCCCCGTTCTTACAACATCCCTCCTCCCGCCATGGATTTGATTCCCGGGCAGAGTCATCTCCCCTCTCTCATCAATTCAGTGATGAGCTCCGCAAAACTGTATATAGAAGTACTTAATTGTATTCAGTATAAGTGTTTAACTGTATTTAGACATCCAGAGGGTTGGTGAGAGTGAGTGCGATCAAATATTTTGTGAGCGTTTTACCCACAAAATACCCAGTCAATCCACTTCACAGTACATTCTGTGAAGTACTTTGAGACGTCTCTCAACGACATAAGGCACTATATCAAATGCAAGGATTATTATTATCATTATTTTCATGGAAGATAATGATCCATCCCTATGTTTGGTGCCATCTTCTGTAACATGAATAGAGGAGGAAGTTATTGGTGTCACATTGTTACACTTGACTCAACTGCAACAGAAAATAAAAATTAATTGTAAGAAAAAGTTAACAGGACGTTGAGAACACCATATACTGTGCCCAAGGGCAGTGGTCACTGCCTGCAGAGGATATGGGTGTGGCCAGGTGTCTTCATAAGAACATAAGGATTAGGAGCAGGAGTAGGCCATTCGGCCCCTCGAGCCTGCCCCGCCATTCGATAAGATCATGGCTGATCTTCAGACCTAACTCTAATTACCGGCACTATCCCCATATCCCCTAATCCCTCTGTGTTTTAAAAATCTATCAGTCTCAGCCTTGAAGACTGAGCATCTACAGCCTTCTGGGGTAGTGAATTCCATATTCAGATTGAGGATTGTTGCCAGGTCATCTGTAAAATCATCCATAAGTCTTGTACTGACTCGATTCTTATTTACCTCTTTTCTTTGTGCCTTTTCAATGTGAGAGATTCTCTCGTGTCCCGCTCTGGGGGTCTGTAGCTTCTGTTTTCGAGCCCCACATTGGGGACTGTGTGCTCACAGTCCAGGCTGATGTTCCAGAATCTGGAATTGGGTCCACTCTCTGTGATGGTCTCCAGTGCAGTTTCTAAACCAGGCAGGTCAGCAGTATTCCAGGGCACTGCTGAGGACAACACAGTCCAGCCTGGGGAGGTGGGGGAAGGCAGAGTGGGTTGGATGTGGGGTTGAGGTCAAACAAGACACCAAGGTTCCAGACTGGCTCAGTGAGGTGGAGTGTGCAACCATGGATGGTGATGCTGTCAGTGCCCGAGGTGTGGAGTCACTGATGGGAGCCAATCGGGAGCCTCAGTCTTGTTGACATTCAACTGGAGAAAGTTAGCTCCTACCAGGACTTGATGTCTGACAGACATTCAGTCAGGACAGCAGTGGTCCTGGAGTCAAGGGTGTGTCAAGTGTGTCAAAGAGGAAGAGCTTTACATGCATCTTGGAGGGAAGGGGCGAGGCAAAGGCCATCTGGGATGGAGTTCCAGACAGTGGTGGCAGAAAAATTGAAGGCTCGACTGCCGAGGGTAGAGCGGGGGACGTGAAGCAGGTGCCCGCAGAAGTTGGCAGGGTTTGAGGTAGGGAGGAGCAAGATTGTGGAGGGCTTTAAAAGTGAGGATGAGGATCTTAAACTATATCCTTTGGGGGATGGAGAGCCAGTGGAGTCGGTTGAGGAAAGGCACAAGGAAAAGGGTGATAGGGTCATGGAGCTGGTTGCGGGAGATGGAAGGAGTGAGAGGAGAAGCAGAGGAGTGGGGTAGATCAGAGAGATAGGGAGGACCCGTCAGATATCTGCTACATCTTGCAGACAAACCTCACTGACAATGTTGGAGGAGTCTTTGTAAGTAGAGCCAATGGCAGCATCTCAGAACACTTCCCAGAAAATCGCTGCAGGATGTAGTGACTGTGTATTTGTAGGTGAACGTTCTGTGCACTAGCCCACAAAGCGAATGAGCCATTTTATCTGGGGGATTGTCAGTCAGGACACCTGGAGAGAGAAACTTTTCAAATAGTGCCACAGGATCTTAACATACACCTGAACAAGCACAGATAGAACCATCTGAAGGCAATGTTTCTGACAATGCAGCTCTCTGGGGTCCCCAAGCCTTGGCTCTTGCCAACCTGCGCCTAATACTCTCTGGAATGAGATAAACAGGATGTGTCCCTCCAGGGAGAGCGTGCACATTCCATTCCAACAATCTCTCTGAAATTTCCACTTTTCTTGGTCAACCGGGTATCAATCCCATCACTGTGCTTAAAAATATCAAAACCAATCTGAGAATTGTTTGCATCCCACTTGCACATAAATTCCTTTCCTTCCACCACGTTGAAGGCAGATGCCCGCCAGACAGCTGAGGAAACTCCGAGGTTTGGGGCAACAGCTACTGGAAGACGTTACCTGGAGTTCGAGTACACATTTATATATCCAACGTCTGGAATCCACCTTGATTGGCTTGCAGAAAGATAAGCAGCTGCTGCTTAAACTCGGCACCTCCAACTGGTGAAACCATCACTCAATGGGAAGGGACATGTGCCCGAGCTGCGGTCAGGAAAATGGTGGCAATGTTCACATGCATTTCATATGTAGTTGAGATGGATGGATTTCTCAGCTTGGTTTATATACTCTTAAGCATGGTGATGGGTTTCCCCATGTCAGTCATGAGGCTGACCAAAACAAATTCACTATGAGGTTTGGTGTCTGATGCTCTTGAGGCATACAAGGTACGAGTAGATTTACCTGGTGCTGGCCAAACCCCCTCAGAGCTGAACAATGTCGTGTTCATCGAGGACCAGATCAAACTGGTGGACTGAGGGTAAGTGGGGTCCTGCAGCATAGTGGTTAGAGCACTCGCCCTTGCAAGAGGATCCGGATTCAATTCTTGGGTAGGATGAAACCTCTACTTTACTCCACTAGCTAGCTTAGCCGGTTGCATTGTAAGAGGCAGCGTCGTTCAGCTGAGATGTTAAACCCAGCTCCCCCCAACTGTGCCTGTTCAGGTGGATGTTAAAGATCCTGCGGCGCCATTGGAAGAGAATGGTGTTTCTCTCTCTGTGTTCTGGCTACCAACCCCCAGATAAAATCACTCATTCATCTCATCGTTGTCTGCAAATTGGCTGTCAGTTCCCTACACTGACAAGGATGTGCCTTTCTTTGAACATCTGGAGTGGCCGGATTGTCATTTCCTTCCTGTGTTGCCCAGGTACATTATCAGGACATCGCTGGAACAGTGCGGCCTGCCCTGGGCTGTCATTTCCATCCTAGTCAATGTGACCACAACACCCAGTCTGCAGCTCAGGCAGCCATCCTGTGTGGTGGGGCAGGGCAGACAGAGAACACAATCCTTTGCCCCGACATCACCCCCCTCACACCTCTGACTAATTTTTGCACTACTTTGGAAGGCTGGAAGATCTGAAAGCTTCTGAGATTGACTTATTTTATAAACATACAAAACTTGCAAGCATGTGTGTAGTCTGTGTGCCCACGTGCCTGTGTGTATGTCTGAGCCTGCGTGTAGGTATATAATGTGTAGGACTGTGTGTCTGGCATGCTGGTTACAAAGAAAGGCAATGCATATTACACAAATACACCTGTGTGTGTGTTTTTGTATTGCCATCTTCTCTCAGCATCTTTCACGTTAAACAGATACAACTTGCATTTATATAGTGGCCTTCACGTGGGTAGGTTCTGAGCACTAAGCTCCCGCACTTCGTGACCCTATCACCCCCAACCAGCTTCACTGGCTCCCCATCCTCCAGAGAATCAAGTTCAATATCCTCGTCCACACCTTTAAAGCCATTCGTGGTCTTGCTCTTCTCTACATTAGTGACCAGCTAACTCTATATCGACCTCGGCTCAGCAGGCTCCCCCCCTCCTGCCTGGCCCGCCCTATCATTGGCCTTTACGACTTCAGCCTTTCTGCCATCACACTTTGGAACTCCATCACACAGTCCCTTCACCTCGTTCCCTCCTTTGCTTCCTTCAAGGTCCTCCTCAAGACCTTCCTCTTCGACTGTGCCTCCCAGCCCTCCATCTCTCCTGAACCCAAACCCCAGCTCGGGTGCAAACACCTCATTGTCCAGTACCTTCCGATGTCCTCGCTGTGTAAATGTAATTTGTTATTGTTAAACCCCCTCATGCGCAGCCCAGGTTGAGATGAATTGGAAACAAATGGGATGATCATGTTACACATCAGCACAGCCTGAGCCACCAACTGACAGAACAGCAGCTTTGAGACAGATATTTACTGCAAAGTGTAGTACTGTGTATTTTATAAGCAGACGTGGCATTATACTTCAGTTTTTTAACATTTCACGTGAAACACAACGCCACTGACAATGCAGCGCTTCTCCCCCAGCACCTGGACTGTGAGCTCAGAGCCCCCGATGTGGGGGCCTTAAACCTTCCCCCGTGGGCGAGAGCTCCTCTCCTCTCTCGGCAGGGAGGGGGAATGTAAAGAACGTGCCCACAAGGCACAGTCTGACTGACGTGTCCTTAACACGATGCGGAGCGATGACTTTATTGAGTCACCCCCCCCCCCCCCCCCACACTGACATGTGTAAAGTGGTTACAGCACATCACCTGTTCTCGTTGTCTGGCTCAGCTCAACTGGTGGGGCTCACACCCTACTCACTAAAACCACCCCCTCGGCTTCTCACCCTCCCCCCCCCCCCCGACTCTCTGTACTTCCTACTCTTGCAGGAGGGAAGAACGATTTCAGATGTGGGGAGGAAGGAGAGAGATTTCAGGTTGGTGGGAGAAGGGAGATAGTGGGGGAGGTGGGTGAAAAAAGATTTGGGGAGAGGGGGAAAGAGTGATAGTGGGGGAGGCAGAGAAGTTTCTGACAGCTGACACTCCAGCCTTTGTGTCTGCACTCTCTCCCCATTTCTAGCCCCTTCAGCTGTTTATGGAGGAAGCCATCCCCACCCCCACAACAGATCTCATCTTTATCACCCACACCCTCCCACTTGCGCTCTCACTCTCCACTATCCTCTTCTTTTCTCTCCCCACTTCTTGCGCCCTCTCTCCCCCCCCCCCACTCATTCTGTCTCTCTCTCTCTCTGCTTGTTCACACACTCTCTCTCTCTCTCACTCCCGCTCACTCTCCGTCTCTCTCCCGCTCTTTTGATGTCAGCAAGTGATGGAGGGAGTCAGTTAGATTGTGTGCTATTTGCTTGTGTTTTTTAGGGTGGGTGAAGGCTCACTCTCTGCGTGTGTCCGTGTCTCTCTCTCTTGCCGCTGGTGGGTGTGGGGTCAGCCTGTGCCCGCGGTGCTCGCCATCGTTACACATCCGTCATCTCATCCTCTAGCTCCGCCTCCTCCTCTTCCTCCGAAGTCAGGTCAGGATCGCTGGCCTGGGCCAGGCACTTGGGACAGGAACAGGTGAAGAGATAGTTCTCTCTGAGGGGAAAAAGCACAGGCAGGTCAGCGATAGAGCAAAGCTCCCTCTAATGCTGTCCGTCCACACTCCCAGGTCAGTGACAGCATAGGTTTGAAACAGAGTAAAGCTCCCTCATGCCTATGTTTATCCTAGCAGTAAGTAGGAACCCAGTTGTTCACTTTTTGGTTGTAATAATCCCTAAAAAAAAATGTGATCACTCAATCCACGACAGTTTGTGGGACACTGCTGTGCGCAATTGGGTGCCGCGTCTCGCCCACAAAATATACAATCAATTTACTTTACAGTATATTCTGTGAAGCGCTTTGAGATATCTCAACTGCATGAGTAAAGTGCAAGGATTATTATTATTATTAGAAATGCAAGTTGTTGTTATTGGGTACCTGAGGATCTTCATGCGGGAATGCCTGCTGCGGTCTCGCTGACAGCACTCAAGGTAACTGATACACAGCTCCTGTGGGGCAAACACACAGGTTATCGGTCTCTAGGAAAAGGAAGACAACCTCCCTCTTCCCCACAACCACGCAGGTGTTGCTTGCCAGGCTCCACTAGCTACCTATTGCTGAATGCAACATTTCAAGATTCTCACACTCGCGTACGAATCATTTAATTCCCTACATATCTGACCTGCTCATATCCCACTTCTCTACCTGCTCCCTTCGGTCGACAAACTCAGGCCTTCTGCTTGTCCATCGGCAGCCATACTTTCAGCCACTATGACTCGAGTCTCTGGAACTCTCCCTCAAATCCCTCCGCCTCGCCCCTGCTTGTCTGTCTTCACATTGCATCTGAAGTTGTTCCTCTTTTGACTGCTTATGCTGCCTCCAAGGTCAACTCCTCTCTCTCACTGGCTCGCTGTCAGGCTCTGCAACTGTAAGCACTCCAAGACGCTTCCCTGAATGTTGAGCGATGTATAATCACGAATTGCCGTTGTTGTTGGACCATACCTCTCCCGCCTCGATGTCCGTCAGTGCCGTCAGGTGCAGCAGGAAATTGCTCTGTGGGAAACAGGTCTCAGAGTTGGGGGTGCAGCTGTGGTTACCTGAAACAGAAGAGGCCCCAGTCAGTGTGAGCTCACTGCTGCTCAGTGCCTCGCTCAGCTCACACTGCTCACTGTGTCCCTCAGGCTCACTGTGTCTCTGTCCCTCAGGCTCACTGTGTCCCTCAGGCTACTGTGTCCCTCAGGCTCAGTGTCCCTGAGGCTCAGTGTGTCTCTGTCTCTCAGGCCGGTAGATCACGCTCACTTACAGCAGCTCTGGAGCACGTAGAGGCCGGAGCCTTCACAGTTCAGGAACTCGCCACTTTCTGTAACACAAAAGACACAGCCATCAGCTCCTGTCTGTCCGTCTCCCGACTCCCCGAAGCTCAGGTTCAGGACGCTGGGTGTCCTAATGAGCCAGAAACCAGCAAAGTGACAGTGCATGGTGCCCAGTAGCCACTTGAGGGCAGCAGACATCGCCCCCTGGGGTTCAACTGGGAGAAAGTCAGCCAAGATCCTCTGCTCCAATCATTATTCAGGAGCTTTCCCCCCTTAATAAAGGTGTGTTGAACAGCCTTACCCACCCCACCATTGCTGACAGGCCTTTAGCCTACCTGCTACCACCCTCTGGAACCATCACATAATCCTTATGAGTCTTCCCGTCCCTCACCTCCTTCAATGTTTACCTTAAGGACCTCTCTGCTCTTTGATACTTCAATCAACTCTCCCCACCTCTTGGCCCCTACCCCCGCCACTACCCCCTGGGTGATTCACCTTGTCTGGGAATCAAACCCGGGTCCTCTCACTTGCGAGTGCTCTAACTACTACGCTACAGGACTACAAAACTGTTGTGGTTGTTGTAGTTGTTGTTTTCAACACGTGGAGTCCTATAGCTCAGTGGCTGGAACCCTCTCCTTGCAAGCAAGAAACCTGGGTTTGATTCCTTACTCTGCAAGCCTCTGTTTACCCAGCAGTAAGTAGGATCACGGTTGTTAGTTGATTGGCGGATCGCTTTTCGGGGCGTAATAATTCCTTCAAAAAAAAATAATTTTGTCACTTAATCCACGACTGTTTGTGGGACAATTGGCTGCCATGTTTTGCCCACAAAATATATTGTCAATTCACTTTACAGTATATTCTTTGAGATATCTTGAAGAGGTGATAAGGCACTACATCAAATGTAATTTCTTGTTGTGGTGGTGTTGGTTGTTGTGGTTGTTGTTGTGGTGGCAATTGTTGTACCTTTCTCGATGTCCTTGTACAGCTGGTCAATAAAGGCGTCCAGCTCCTCTCGCTCCTGTGCAGGAAGCTCCAGTGCATCGCACCCGTGCACCCACTGACTCAGAGAGCTGCAAAGAGAGGCAACCCATCAGCACAACTCAGCAACACTGCTCCGTTCCTCCTGTCCCCACCACTGTCCCTTCTCTCCCCTCAGTTGCTCCGCCCCTCCTCTCCCCTCCACTGCCCCACCCCTCCTCTACTGCCCTCATCTCAGCTCCACCGCCCTTTAGTTATTTGCAGCCAGATTCAATAGGCAGTTTGCACACAGTATCATCCCACAAACAGTCACTAAAGAATGAGTGATCGTCGGGAGAAACTCCTTTCTCTTTTCTAATAATGTCGCGGGATCTTTAGCATCCACCAAGCAAGGTATGCGGGGATAGGACAGCAGAATGGGATTAAAGTCGAGAGCTCCAGTGAGGGAGTGAGCAACAGCACAGACACAATGGGGAGAAAGCAGGGAATGGGATTAGAGTGGAGAGTTCAGTACAGTCATGATTGGCTGAATTGCCTCGTCCTGTAGTGTGATCTCTCAGGCTTTGTTGAGACTCACCTGGTCCCGATGCCTTGCCCATTAGTCCCAACCAATGCGAGGAGTGAAAGGAATCCCTCAGGAGTGAACCACTGGAACAGAGCGCACAACACATGTCATCCGGATCTGACACACATGGAAACCCACCACTGTGATCAGCCGGGTGTCTGACACACCCGGAAACCCATCACCGTGATCAGCTGTTGATCAGAAACCCGTCAATGTGCTTAAGTCTCCAAACTAGATTGAGTTCCATGCATGTAATGTCATGGGAATACATGGAATTTCTGTGTGGAATGGAAGTGCTCTCTCTCTCTCTGGAGGGACGCAGTGTGCTTACCTAATTCTGGAGAATATTAGGCACAGGTTGACAGATTGTGTGTTGGTTGGGGTAACTGTTGGAGTCTAACCAGCTAAAATCACATTGCTTGCCATTGAAAGGGTTGACTCGATTCCTACATTATGTTGCTGTCACTCTGCCTTGGAGCCCCAAGGAGACCACAATAGTTGGTTCACCAACAAACAGACGAGAGAGAATATTCCCTACCCCCCAGCCCCCCCCACACCCCACACAAAAAAGAAGCATTTGATCTACCGACACCCTGAGGGAGATTGTATTGGGCGGAAGGACAGGAACAGGCCTGTGATGTTCATCACTGACCCCCGTGGAGCTGTCCTGACGAGTCAGTGCGTGCAAGGCTGGGAAAGTGGCTTGAATCTCCCCCCTTTCCCTCCAACTCCTACCTTCCTTTCCCCCACCCCCGCCCACTACCCGGCAAGGGCAGGGTCTGAGGTTAGTCACTTACCCGAGCGAGACATTCCTCATGCAGAGCTTCAGTAAACAGCTGTCTGAGGATCTGCTGCTGCCCCTGGAGACAACCACACACAGTGACACATTCACCGTGAGACACACACCCATCACCACAGTGACACACAAGCACCTGGCACCTCTGGAATTCCATCCCCCAGTCACTCCGCCTCGCCCCCTCCTTAGCCTCCTTCAAGTCCTGCCTCAAGACCCTCCTCTTCAACCATGCCATCGGCCACCCCTCTTCCCCTCCCCTCCCTTACTCCCCCAACCCCAGCTCGGGTCTGAAATGCTGTACACTGTCCAGCGCCTTGGGACGTCCTCCCGAAATGAAAGGCGCTATACAAATGTAATCTTGTTGTTGTTGGCACCACAGTGCCACACACACCTGTCACCACAGTGACACACACACACACCCGCCCATCATCATAGTGACACACACACACCCACCCATCACCACAGTGACACACACACACACACCCATCACCACAGTGACACACACACTCCCACCCATCACCAGTGACACACACACACACACCCATCACCACAGTGACACACACACACCCACCTATCACCACAGCGACACACACACACCCATCACCACAGTGACACACACACCTGTCACCGGAGTGACAAACACCCTTCACCACAGTGACACACATACCCTTCACACAGTGACTTACACACCCGTTACCAGTGACACACATACCCGTCACCAGTGACATACACACCTGTCACCAGTGACACAGACACCTGTCACCAGTGACACAGACACCTGTCACCACAGTGACATACACACCCATCACCACGGTGACACACATACCTGCCACCACAGAACCTGATAACACCACTAATCTACAAGTAGGTACAGGCAGACACCGCTGCCCTCTCTGAGGGGTACAGGCAGGCAACCCCAACCCTCCCAGAGTTTTATGGAACTTTTCTCCCCCCTCCGTTGAAGGCTGCCCATTCCTTCCCCAGTGGGTGAACAGCAATGCTTCAGGTCACTCTCAAACAATGGCAGTTCAGCTCCGGGGATTGGGCGATATAGAGCAGGGCTCGGGGATGGGTGATGGGCGGCGGAGGGATAAGTGAGGGCTGGTGGACAGGGAATCAGACGATGGAAGACAGGCCCGGAGGCACGGGCTAGTGCGAGGCCTGGGCCTGAGAAATACTGACCTGGAACTTGTCCCCAATTAACTTGTGCACAATCTCTTCCTCTTCGTTGGCCGTTCGGCTGCAGAACTGGGAGAAGAGCTTGAGCCAGCGAGCTTTGTCCTTTGCCTTTTGAGAGACACACACAGCAAACGTCAATCACCTGACTTGGAAGGGGGAGGGAGGGGAGGGGGAGAGGGGATACTTGCAGAAAACAAGGAGAGCGCGTTCCTTCCACTCAATACAGCATTACAATGTCAAAAGGTCTCAGAGAACTCCACAAGTGTAGTGACTGTGCTGGAACACCATCATGGACAGTTAGCTCAAAGTCTCTGACGTGGGAAGACCATACCCACAACCTTCTGACCCAGAATGCAAGCGGCTGAGCAAAACCGACACAAACAGCTGGGAATGGGCAGAAAGGTGGCAAGTGAAGTTTAACAACAAGTGTGAGATGATGAATTTTGGGAAAAAGAATAAGAGGAAATGTACGTTAATGAGTAAACGTATATTGGTTAGTCTGTGCCCAGTGTCCAATTCTGCCACTCCCCATGGGGAGAAAGTCAAGGCCATAGAGATGGTGCACTGCAGATGTACTTGGATGACACCACAGATGGGAGGCTTTACATAAAGAAAGTGGAGCTACACAAAACAGTCACTACACTTGACATGGTTCACTGTGAAGTACGGTGTGTCCACAAAGTCCTGTTATCCCCTATTACAAAACAGCGATGTGAGACTACGGAGGAGCTGAAACAAGCTGTCAGAGATGTATTTCACCTCCTCACTACATTCACGTTACTAAAGATGTCATTGAACATGGTGACGGATCATAATCTACCATGAAAATAATGGCACTCACTCACACCGACCGATCCTCTGGACGTCTAAATACAGTTAAAACACTTGTACTGAATACAACTAAGAGCTTCTAAATACAATTATCATTCCGATGATTTATTTTGATAATTGGGTTTTGATAAGAGTAAATAAGGAGAAACTGTTTTCTCTGGTGGGTGGGTTGGTAACCAGAGGACACAGATTTAAGATAATTGCAAAAGAACCAGAGGGGACACAAGGAGATTTTTTTTACCCAGAGAGTTGTTACGGTCTGGAATGTGCTGCCTGAAAGGGTGATGAAAGCAAATTCAATAATAACTTTAAAAAGGGAATTAAATATACATTGGAAAAGGAAAATTTGCAGGGTATGGGGAAAGAGCAGGGAAGTGGGACTAGTTGGCCTAATTTTTCAAAGAGCCGGCACAGGCACAATGGGCCGAATGGCCTCCTTCGGTCTGTAAGACTGTATGATTCTTCCACATGTTTCAGTTGTTGTTCAGTGCATTATAGGAAAAAAAATGTGGGGATAACAGGACTTTGTGGACACTTATAATTTTGAAGGTAAAAATTCTCTCATTTGACAAGTACCTCCCCCAACATCCTCCGCAGTGTCTCATTGTCACACCCATGAGCCCCGCCCCCGCCCCTCCTCTGACGGCCTCTTTACCTGCTTCACTGTGGCAACTAATCTGGCCATGAGCATAATACTGGCAGTCTCCGGAGGGTAATGCATGTTCCTGAAACACCCAGACATAGAATAAGCAGTGTTACAGCATGGCTATTATAACAATATAACATAGAGAATGGGATTAGAGTACAGAGCTCCAGTGGGGGAGCGAACACCAGCACAGACATGATGGGGAGAGAGAAGGGCATGGGATTAGAGTAGAGAGCCAGTGGGGGAGCGAGCACCAGCACAGACATGATGGAGAGAGAGCAGGGAATGGGATTAGAGTAGAGAGCTCCAGTGGGGGAGTGAGCACCAACACAGACACGATGGGGAGAGAGCAGGCAATGGGATTAGAGTAGAGAGCTCCAGTGGGGGAGTGAGCACCAACACAGACATGATGGGGAGAGAGCAGGGAATGGGATTACAGTGGAGAGCTCCAGTGGAGAGCGAGCACCAGCACAGACACAATGGGGAGAGAGCAGGGAATGGGATTAGAGTAGACAGCTCCAGTGGGGGAGAGAGCACCAGTGTTGCCGACAATAAGGTGTTTATCTTTTCCTTTCCTCTCCTGAATCTATGGGGGGGACAGCAGAGGGGGATGAGAGCGATTGTCAAGAGCCCCCACTCATGCCTCCTCCACCACCCCCACATACACACGCACATAAACATCTGAGAGAGAGATAAACACACTCAGATGTAGCTCAGACTTGAGACTCCCAAACAGGGTCTGTGCTCACCTCCATGCCTCCTGCAGCTTGTTGAGAGGATGCTTAGGGTCGTCCTTCGAGGGCCCGAGGCACAGAGCCTGATGATACTGATTAAAGGCTACCTGTTTGCACTCTGCACTGCAGTACACCACCTGGACAGACACAGTACAGGGGTCAGCTTGGCTCAGTGTAGACCACCAACAACAAAAAATTATATTTACACAGCGTCTTTCACGTTGGGAGCATGTCCCAAATCTAATTCTCATCCTCCAGCTGCAACTCTATAATAATAATAATAATAATAATCCTTGCATTTGATATAGCGCTTTTCACGTCGGGAGGACGTCCCAAAGCGCTTCACAGAACACACTGTAAAGTGAATTGACTGTATATTTGTGGGCGAACGCGGCAGCCAATTGCGCACAGCAATGTCCCACAAACAGTCGTAGATTGAAAATGACCAATTTTATTATTGTTTTTGGTTTATGAAGGGATTATTATTAGGCGTGTGGAGTAAGGAAACTTGCCCAAGGTTTCGCCCTGTGCCTGGAATTGAACTCAGGTCTCTCGCTTGCAAGGCGAGTGCTCTAACCACTGAGCTACAGGACTCCACAACTCTAGGTCCGTCGATGTTCTGTCGAATTGTTCAGCAGACATCAGGGCCTGGATGAGCTCACCTTTCTGCAACTAAATATTGACAAGACGGAAGCCATACTCCTTGCCTCCCGTCAACGTCTTCAGTCCTGCGGCTCTGACCTCTTCAACCTCCCCGGCCTATCCCTCAGACTCACCGAACTCGTGCTGTCCTTCCTCCCCCACATCCAGTTCCTGACACCTTCCTCCACCTCCGCCACATTGTCACCTCTAACTGTACCTCCGTCCATGTGTTTGTCACCTCCCGACTCGACTTTTCAAATGCCCTCATTTGCCGGTCTCCCCAGCTCTGCCATCCACAAGATCCCAAACTCCGCCGCCCACCCCCCCCATCACACCAGCTCTATCCAGGCTCTACTGGCTCACTATTGTTGAATGGATCGATTTCAAGATCCTCACACTTGTTTTCAAATCCCTTCACACCATGGTACCTGCCTACCTCCCTGACTTACTACCCAAACCACTACCCGCTGCCTCCGCTTGACTGGCTCCGATCTCTTGCATGTCCCTCGTGTTCTCCGTTCCAGCATCAGTGGCCGCACTTTCAGCCATTACGCCCCAAAACTCTGGAACACTCTTCCTCTATCCCGCCCCCTTTCCCCTTCCTTCCCCCATCTTTAGGTCATGCCCGAAGACCTTTCTTTTTGACAGTGCGTATGGTCACATCCACCCAGCTCGGTGTCATGCTCCGCCACTGTCAAACGCACCCTGCGTGAGGGGCGCTATATAAATGCAAGTTGTTCTTGTGTCAAGGAGCTGGACAGTCAGGGATTTGGACCCAAGCTGCAGGGTTGGGATCACGAGGAGTAGAGGGCAAGTGGGGTGCAGGAGGAAGGATAACCAAAGGCACGGTCAAAGAGGAAGGTCTTAAGACGGGCCTTGAAGGAGGCAAGGGAGGGGATGAGGCGAAGAAGCTCTGGATGGAGTTCTAGAGGATTGGGACAGAAAGACTGAAGGCTCAACTGGCGATGGTGGAGCAGGCAGGGTGAGGAACATGGAGCAGGCCAATGTCCCTGCAGAAGGGAGGAAGTTGTCAGTTGGTAAAGTTTAATAGATTGAGCAGTAGGAAGGACCGAGTCCATGGCTTGCTTTATAGATAAGACAAGTGGTGACTAATCCATGAACATTCGCACTCGTCTAGGTGAGTCGGTTTTAAGACAACAGTGTGTTTCTAGCTTTTCTTGATTGAATATTTCTTGATTTATGGCATAAATCGTTGTTGTTGTTGTAGACAAACACAGCAGCCACAAAGTGTGACACAGCTCGTGGTGAGTGACCAAGCAATTTATCTGGGGGATTGTTGGCCAGGATACTTGGAGAGAGAAATTCCTTCGTTTTTTAAATGCTCTCTTTGCTGGATCTTTAACAATCACCTGAATAGGCACAGATGGGACCTAGATTTTAACATCTAATCCGAAGGATAAAACTTTCGACAATGCACCACTCCCCCCAGCAATGCACTGGAGTGTCAGCCTAGACAGTGAGCTCAAAGACGGCTTGAAACTACAACCTTCTGACTCAGAGGCGAGAATGTGATGAGCTGAGCCAAGCTGACTGAGCAGTTGGTGTGGAGAAAACGACAAGTGCTGTATTGATGGGCTGAGCAGCCTGTCACTGTGTCCCATACAACAACAACAAATTGTATTTATACAGAGCCTCTCATGTCAGGACGACAACACACATACTGAGCTCAGAGGCTTCCAATCTACACTACTCCGAGCACCAACTATGCGCCGCTACTCGCGTGTGCCATCCGTTCCCGGAATGCTAAGCTTTTCCTGGCGTGCCATTCCCTGGTACCTGGCAGAAGGGACAGAGCTGGTGGAGCTGTGGGCGGACGCTGCACTGCTCCTGGTGAGGAAGTATCAGGTCGGGATTCGCTGAGAGCCTCCGGCCATTCTCGTCCGCTGTCTCCAGGGGGCGCATGCAGTGGTCACAAGCTGTCCACACACAGAGCAGGTCAGAGCACAGCACATCACAGGTCAGTGACATCTCGCAAATTCCCCCCCAACCTGCACTCAACTCTCCCAAATCCCATCCTTCTGCCTTGCAAAATCAGCCCAGTATAAGTAACACACCCCACGCACCCCAGCTCATCTAACCCCCATCACCAACCCTTCTGCCCCTGCACAACCAATCCAGCCCACAAAACAACCCCTCAACCTGTGCAGTAATCCCCCTCCGCCCACATGTAAACCCAAACCCCACCTGCCTCGGAGATTCCCACATGTATGCCAACTTAAAGTACCCACCTACCATCCCTCCCCCGACACCCCCCCCCTCCCCCACAAGAGCATAAAAAACAAGGAATAGGAGGAAGCCATTCAGCCAATCGAGTCTTTCATCATATCCCTTCAAACCCTTGCACACCAAACATTCCCTGACCTCCCTATTGAATATTCAACAGGGTTGGACCCACCAGTTGTTTGTGGTAGTGAATTCCATGTTTCCTGCCCCAGATTCTCGCTATCATTCTTCGAGGTAAGACACCTACCCTTATATTTATAGAGTGCATTCCAAAAGAACTGTGCAGACACCAGGGGGCGCTCCACAAAGATGGTTTCCCCTCTCCTTACACTTTTAGTGGCAAAGAGTCCCTTTCCCTTCAAAAGAAGAAACAAAGTCAGTTACAAACAGAAATAGGGCATTGGCCAGGACAGCCATCAAAGCAATGTCCAATTTTAAAAAAAATTATAACTTGGTCACTCAATCCACCGTGGGTCATTGCTGAGCGCAATTGGCTGCTGTGTTTCGCCCACAAAATATACAGTTAATTCACTTTACAATATATTCTGTGAAGCGCTTTGAGGTGTTTCAACAATGTGATAAAGCACTATATCAAATGCAAGGATTATCATTATTAATTCTCCTGAATCAAACTCCATGTGCTCGTGGGCGGTGAGTCAGTGACTAGAGAGCATCAATTTAAGATGGTTAGGATATTGAATTCCCTGCTGGGAGCGGTGATTGAGGCAGAATCAAAATTAGCTTTCATAAGGGAACTAGATAAATACCTTTAAAAGGAGTCAACTATAGGGTAAAAGGAAGGGCGAGGAAAAGGGAATGAAAGGATTGTTCTTGAGGGAGCAGTCACAGACACGATGGGCCGAATGGCTTTCTTCTGTGCTGTAAATGTCTATGGTTCTATGTTTCAATCACCCCTCCTTGCCAGACTCCACCAGATCCCAATGGATCCTCATCCTGAAACCCCCCTCATCATCTCCTGAGTCGCCATCTCCTTCAGCCCTGCCTCCTCCGACTATTGCTCGTTCCTCACTTCATCCATTTCACCATCAGCAGCTGAGCCTTCATTCACAATTTTTTTTCTCTCTCAGGAACTCACTATAAAAATCCCTTTGCCTTGTCCCTACTCTATTCCAACTCATAAATGAAACACTTTACAGAAACAATGCAGCTCACCCAGCAGGGAGTAGAGGTAAAATAAATTAATGATGTTGCCGAAGGCAAGATCACAAGAGATCAATTTTATAGGAGTTTTGAAGAAATTGAGAGAAAAAGCAAGATGAAGGGTTCAATCGAGGCAGGTGTGGGGTGAGCACAGTCGCTGACCATCGTTGGTAGGACTGAAGACGGGAACAAGCAGTGGAGTAAGATAGGAGACCAGAGACAGGGAGTCCAGCTGTGAGGATACTGATAATTTGCTCAACAGTTGAGCCCCAGTATTATCCTCGGGATGGTATGAGGGGTCTTCTTGGGGCTGAGCTGGCTCTAAGATGACATGTTTGGTGACAGAATGTATGAATCAAGTCCACCCTCTGTGGCGGTCTCCAGCCCGGTTCCTGAGCCAGGCAGATCTGCAACCGATTTAAGTGGCTCCAAATTGTGTGAAACCCTTCAGTAATTTGGCCGTTATTAAAAGCTGTTTCTTAAACAGAATCTGGCCTTGGTTCTGAGCCTGGATTGCAGTTTCCCACAAAACGTTGCTGATGGTTGAGAATAAGATTCAGCGGCGGGACCCTGGGGAAGACGCAAGTGCGAGGAGCCTGGCTATGTGCTGAATGGGAGGTAAGCGGATCACCTCAGAGCTGAACTGGCTCCAAGGTGACATGTTTGGCAACAGAATGTCAGAATCAAGCCCACCCTCTGTGACGGTCTCTCGTCGGGATCCTGAGCCAAGTGGGTCCGCAGTGTTCCAGGGCACTGCTGATGGCAGCACAGCCCAGCCTGGCTCATCACCAGGACCTGGAAGGGCAGACCAGTCACTGGGGGCAGGGAATCCTCCCACTCAGCTCCTGTTAACCCTGCAAACCAAAGCCCTCACGGGTAGGGTGGTCCCAGCTGGACACACAGCGGGAAAGCTGGCCAGACAGCACTCTCAATGGCAGGCTATGCTGCTATGGTTAGACTCCAGCAGTTACCCCAACGCACACTCTGGGGTCCCCAAGCCTTAGCTCTCGCCGACCTGTGCCCTAATACTCTCCAGAATTAGGTAACCAGGAGGTGTCCCTCCAGGGAGAGAGAGCATTCCATTCCAACTCCCCGTGTGGGGGGTTTCGGTGTGTGTGGACGGGACACCCGCAGGTGCGGGTTGGTTTGGAGACGCTGTGCCACGTGGTGACGGGTCTCCTCGGGTGTCAGTCCCAGCAGCGGGTCAGCGGGTCAGGCTTCCCGCCAGCGGGGGCCGGGCCTCGGCCCCGGTCACCCCAGCACACGGCAGAGCCGCTCCCCGGGGCCCCTCTCACCTTCAGGCCGCTGATGAACCTGACCTCCACCCGCGAGGCCGCGCCGCTCGGCTCCGCGCAGAAGCTCAGCAGTTCGCTCATGGGAACCGCCATCTTACTGCCCTCTGACCCCGCCAGCCGCCTGGCCAATCAGCGAGCCTCGCCCCACAGCGCCCCTCACAGGCAGCGGCGGGGACAGCAGCTCCCTCAGTCACTTACAGCTGCACAGACCCACTCACTGGGTTACAGTTAATAATAATAATAATAATAATCCTCGCATTTGATATAGCGCTTTTCCCGTCGGGAGGACGTCCCAAAGCGCTTCACAGAACACACTGTAAAGTGAATTGACTGTATATTTGTGGGCGAACGCGGCAGCCAATTGCGCACAGCAATGTCCCACAAACAGTCGCAGATTGAAAATGACCCATTTATTACTGTTTTGGGGTTTTGGAGGGATTATTATTCTTATGATAACAATAACAGTGATAATCCTGACATTTGATATAGCGTCTTATCACGTCATTGAGACGTCTCAAAGCGCTTCACAGGATACGTATATTTTAAAGTGAATTGACTGGGTATTTTGTGGGCGAAACGCGGCAGCCAATTGCGCACAGCAGTGTCCCACAAACAGTTGTGCATTGAGTGACCAAATTATTATTATTATTTTTTGAAGGGATTATTATCTCCAGAAAGTGATCCGACTAACAACTGGGTTCCTACTTACTGCCAGGTAAACAGATGCGTGTGGAATAAGGAAACTTGCCTAAGGTTTTGCTCAGAATGGGAATCGAACCCTTGCGAGGCGAGTGGTCTAACGACCAATATACTATGGGACTCCGATAGGTTAGTTATATACACTCACACTGAGTTAGTTACACACTATTGGCTGTTTGCAGGATGTTGCTGTGCACAGATTAGCTGTCACTTTCACTGAGAAAATACAGAGTCACTCCATCTTCCCCCTCCTCGCTCCCTCCCTTCCCTCCCCTCACCCTGACCATTTCCCCCATGTCGGGTCCTGACCCAACTGTCCAGTGCCTTGGGGCGTCCTCCCGAGGTGAAAGGCGCTCTAAATGAAATCTTGTCGTTGTTGTTCCAGTAAATCGTGTGAATTGCTTTGAGATGTTTCGATGATGTGATAAGACGCTGTATCAAACACAAAAATTATAGTTCTAATATCTAATATTTGATTTGTTGAGTGTATGTATAGTGATTGATAGTACTTCAATTACTGATCCATTGGGCTTTGTATATTAATGTATGATTCTCTGTCCTCGAGGGAATAATGAAAACCATATAATGAACAAACCAAAATAACTCTATCCAACTTACACAGACTGTACAGCACGAAAGCAGGCCACTCACCAAACCAGTCTGTGCTGATGTTTATACTCCACATGAGTTACCCTCACTTCTCATTCCTTCCCACTCTCTATCTTCCTCTCTCCCTCATGTGAAGGTCTAGTTCAAGTGCTCTGGGATGCTACGCTCTGTGAGGGCCGCTATATAAATGCAAGTTGTTTTGTTGTCCAGCTTCCTTTTTTGTCCTTTGGATGAAACATTAAACCAAGCTCCCGTCTGTGTCTGTTCAGGTGGACTTTGAAAATCTCGCTGCACTATTCAAAAAGATGGGAGTTTAACCTGGCCGTTTGTGGGCTTCTGTTGTATTCATATTGGCTGTCATGTTCACCTGCACACAAAAACACTTTCACTGCCCTTTTCTGTGAAGCAATTTGGATGTCCTCCTTATATGAAAGGCGCTATATCAAATACAAGGATTATTATTTATTAAATACATCTACATTATCTGTTTCATCTGCAGTGGAGAGTTCCACATTCTCACTTTGTGTGGAGTCCTGTAGCTCAGCGGTTAGAGCACTCGCTTTGCAAGCGAGAGACCTGAGTTCAATTCCAGGCAGAGGGCGAAACCTTGGGCAAGTTTCCTTACTCCACACCCCTAATAATAATCCCTCCAAAACAAAACAATAATAAATTGGTCATTTTGAATCTACGACTGTTTGTGGGACATTGCTGTGCGCAATTGGCTGCCGCGTTCGCCCACAAATATACAGTCAATTCACTTTACAGTGTGTTCTGTGAAGCGTTTTGGGACGTCCTCCCGACGTGAAAAGCGCTGTATCAAATGCAAGGATTATTATTTATTATTAATCTCTCCGAAATTCTCCTTTAGATCCTCTATTTGCTAATTTATACTTCTATTTGCTAATTTATAGTGTTTATGGATTCTGAGACATGGGGTGCAATTGCTGCATGCTACCACATGGAGGCGCTAGAGATTACCAAATAAGCATTCTTCAGTATGAGGCTTCATCCCAGTGTGGCTGTCAGGCTCATTTCCCCCATGAGGGGGCAACACAGCCTTGTGCTTGTGCCGGTTCCCTGAAAGAGCTCTTTTCACTCCCTCCCCACACCACTGAGGTCCCATGTGCCTGTCCAGGTGGATGTTAAAGATCCCACGGCGCTATTCGAAAAGAAGAGTTTCTCTGTTCCGGTGTCCTGGCCAACCATCTCCCAGATAAAATTGGTTACTTACTCCATCGTTGTTTGTGGGACACTGCTGTGTGCAATTGGCTGCCGTGTTTCACCTACACAAAGGCACTACACTGCACCCCTTCTCGACAGTCTCCCCAGCTCCACCACCTCTGTATCCTTACCCGCACCGAACTCCACACTCCCATCACCCCAATGCTCGCCTCTTTCAAGGCCCGTCTCAAGACCTTCCTCTTCGAATGTGCCTTCGGTCATCCTCCTACCCCCACTCTCCCTGCCCTCCACCCCTCCTGATCCCAACCACCAGCTCGGGTCAAAATCCCTGACCTTGCAGTGTCTTGGGATGTCCTCCCGAAGTGAAAGGCACCATACAAATTTATTGTTATAAGAATTATTATAATATGAATGGTATTAAACTTGCGCTCTCCGGTGACTGACTCAGTGACCACTTCATATTTCCTCTGTTCTTGCTTCCTCATTGCTCAGAGCGGACGTTTAGTGTTGAGGCAGCTCAATGCTGTAAATGTTGTAGATGCAATGCTATCGACACTCTTGTCACCTCCTACCTCGATTTCTCAAGCTCGCTGCTCGCTGTTCTTCCCAGCTCCATCATCCACAAGGTCCAACTCCACCACCCACGTCCTCACCTCGACCAAACTCAACGCGCCTGTCCTCCAACAATAATAATCCTTGCATTTGATATAGCGCCTTATCATGGTGAGGCATCTCAAAGTGCTTCACAAGGTATATTGTAGGGGGTAGTGACTATAATTTGTGGGCAAAACGCAACAGCCAGTATGCACACAAACAGCCATGAAGTGAGTGATTAATTTTATGGATTGTTGGCCAGGATACCTGGAAAGAAAAACTCCTTTCTCTTTTCGAATAGTGCCATGGGATCTTTAACGTCTACCTCAACAGACAAGGTTGGGTGGGAGGATAATCAAAGGCACGGTCAAAGAGGACAATCTGCCTTGCTCACGAGAGGACCCAGGTTCGATTCCCGGATGGGGCGAAACCTTAGGCAAGTTTCCTTACTCCAAAAGCCTCTGTTTACCTAGCAGTAAGTAGGAACCCTGTTGTTAGTCAATTGGAGGATTGTTTTCCCTTCAATAATAATCCCTTCAAAAATAAATAATAATTTGATCACTCAATCCTGCTGTGCCCAATTGGCTGCTGCATTTTGTCCACAAAATATACAGTCAATTCACTTTACAGTATATTCAATGAAGCGCTTTGAGACAATCTCCATGACGTGATAAGGCGCTATATCAAAATAGAAGTATTATTATATTATTATAACCTTCTGCCCCAGAGGCCGGAGCAGTGAGTCAGGCTGAGATGTGTAATTTGCCTGTGCTGGATGGTGAGGGTGGGGGTGGGGGGGAGACAATAAGGAGGAGGAGGGGAGAGGGGAGGTGGGGGATTATGTTGAATAGATGTGGGGGTTGTGTCAGGACAGCTGTGCTGACAAAACCTCTGTCAATACAGCGGGCAGTTTCCGTCCCTTTTACATGGTGACGGGAAGCTGTGGGAGAGTTGACATTACTGTCTTATTAAAGCACTAAATTGGGAGGCTGGTCGGGAGGGTGACACTTGATCTTACTAAACAGCTCAAGGCCAGAGATTTCCTTTGAAACCCTTATTGTAAACACGGAAACATTTCGCCACAACATATTCGCCAGAAAAAGTCTGCTCATTGAAGTTGAAATTCGTTCAGTGAGAATGGAGTCTCTGCAGTGACAAGTGACCAGGAATGTTTCATTCGCTGGACGTGTTTTCCGGGTAACTATTTGGAGCTGTGGTGCTGGGGGTCATTTACCAGTGATGGAGCAGAAGCTGAGACGGTCAAACCACAGCTGGTCTGCTTCAGCCCTACACCACACCGTGGCAGAAGGAATCTATCTGTTCGGTTTTGTTAAAGAAAAAAAGCGCATTCACTTGCGACTTTACGAACACATTTGCAACTCGAAAGAAATTCGATTTGCATTGTGTGATTTTAGACACCCGCAACACACCGACCCCACTGTCCAACTCACGTTTTATTAACTCAAACTCCCTCTCCCTCTCTCCCTCTCTCTCTCTCCACATGATATATGAAGGCATTTTAAGATTTTTAAAGTATTCACGTTACCTCCACCCACCCATCCTGTGTTAGAGAATAACTCAATGTTTCATCTTGTGAAAGAAAGAGAGAGAGAGAGAGGGAAAGAAAGAAAGAAAGAAAAAGAAAGAAAGAAAGAAAGAAAGAAAGAAAGAAAGAAAGAAAGAAAGAAAGAAAGAAAGAAAGAAAGAAAGAAAGAAAGAAAGAAAGAAAGAAAGAAAGAAAGAAAGAAAGAAAGAAAGAAAGAAAGAGGGATTGAAGAAACAGAGAGCAAAGAAATCTGTCCTTTGGATGAGTCGAGTTCCCGTCTACCTGTTCAGGTGGATGTTAAAGATCCCGCGGCGCTATTCAAAATGAGAAGGGAGTTTCTCTTTCTTGGTGTCCTGGCCAACAAAACACCAAATAAAATCGGTCACTCACTCCATGGCTGTTTGTGGGACGCTGCTGTGCACAATTGGCTGCCACGATTCACCCACAAAATATACAGTCCATCCACTTTTCAATATATTCTGTGAAACATTTTGAGATGTCTCAACAATAAGATAAGGCAATAAGATATATTAAATACAAGGATTATTATATTATTATAGTTTATGAAGAAGGGAAGGTAGGAAGGATGAAAGAGAGAAAAATTCCACCAGTCTTAGGCTGAGACCATTATTTAAAATTTTAGACAGCACAGAATTCTGACCGCCTGCCCGCCCTCCCCCTCTCAGAAATTCAGCCTTAATTTGAAGCTGTTTTCTGCAGTCCTTAAAAAATTGGCTTCATGGCTGTTTGTGGGATGTTTGTGTGCAAATTGGCTGCCATGTTCACCCACAAAGTCACTGTACTGTGTTGTGTGCTCACATGTGGGATCTTTGCTGTACTACACTGTACAACAAATCCTGGGAAAGCGCTTTGATTTTTTTTAACAATGTGATTAACCAGCCTGGCTCAGTTGAAAGTACTTGTATCTGAGTCAGTCAGGAGGTTGTGGGTTCAAGCCCCAAATTGTGGACTCTGAGCTCACAGTCCAGGCTGACACTCCAGCTCAGTGTTGGGGAGAGAGAGTGCTGCATTGTCAGAGACGCTTTCCTTCAGATGAGATGTTGATCCAACATGTCTGCACCCTGTTCAGCTGGACATTAAAAATCCTGTGGTGCTATTGAAAAAGAGAAGGGATTTTCTCTCTCCTGGTGACCTGGCCAACAATCCCCCAGATAATATTGGTCACTCGCTCCATGGGTGTTTGTGGGACAGTGCTGTGCATAAAGTGTCTGCCGCATTTCCCTACAAAATACAGTCAGAAACCTTACAGTAAATCCTGTGTAGCCTTTGAGATATTTCGATGATAATAATAATAATGCTCGCATTTGATGTAGCACCTTATCACATCGTTGAGACATCTCAAAGCGCTTCACAAGATATACTGTAAAGTGCAGTGATTGAGTATTTTGTGGGTGAAACACGGTAGCCAGTTGCCCACAGCAGTGTCACACTTTGAGAAGTCTCAACGACATGGTAAGGCACTATATCAAATGCAAGGATTATTATTATTATCGTGACTAGCCAGTGTATGTGTGAGCACACAACACAGAGAGTTTCAGATTGTTATAATGACCTCTGAGATGTAACAAGCGAGTGGGACAAGCCAGCCTTTGATACCCCCCTTGGGGTTCACGCTCTGCCTGCTGCCCCGCTTTGTCCCAGATTAAACCAGTCAATTACTCATCATGCTTCTCATTAGCGCTGAGCACACAAGTCACTCCCTGAACTTTCACTTTGCTAACAAGCTGAGAAAAGTGTCACCTCTCCTCCAGGTACCACTCAAACAGGGACAAGCGAAGCTGTCAACAGTAACATAGGGCAACCATTCACTCACAATTTCTCTCTATCTTGCTGCTTTTTATCTCTCTCCACCTCCCGCAGAGAGATAAAGAACAGCAGGATAGAGAGAAACTGACTTCCATCCCCCACCCACACTGCTTAGCTCCCAGGAGGTAGGTGTCAGTTTGCCTACAAAATTAGTCGCTACACTTTATATTGATTACCGTGAAGTCTTTGAGATCTTTTGACGTGATAACGTGCTATAAAACTTTCTCTTTTTCTCCTTTCTTTCTCTTTTTTTCCTCCTCCCCCCCCTTCCCACTTCCTTCCTTCCTTCCTTCCAATTTCTCTTTTCTTTCTTCCCTTCTTTCTTTTTTTCTCTCTCTTACTTTTTCTCTTTTTTTCCCCTCTTTCTTACTTTCTTTGTTTCTTTCTCTTTTCTTTATTTCTTTCTCTCTCTCTCTCTCTCTCTCTCTCTCTCTTTCTTTCTCTCTTTTTTTCTTCAGTTGGTAGCACTCTTGTTTCTGAGGCAGAACATTGTATGTTATGGCCCCACATTGGGCCCTTTAGCTCGCAGTCCAGACTGAAATTCCAGTGCAGTGCAGTGCTGGGGGAAGAGAGAGCATAGCATTGTCAGAGGCGCCATCCTTCGGATATGACATTAAACCAAGGTCCCCTCTGCTTTTCAGGTGAATGTTAACAATCCCGCGGTGCTATTGGAAAAGAGAAGGGAGTTTCTCTCTCCCAGTGTCCTGGCAACAATCACCCAAATAAAATATTAAATATCCTGACCCGGTTCCACCCTCCCTCTGCCGAGTCTTATCCTGCGAGACCATTATTATCTGAGAATTTAACCTAACACAGCACTACGAGAAAGGTATAAATCCAGTCTGAATCTAGGAGTTGAAGAAAACATGGTTTTCAAACCAGGGCTGGGTTCAGGATCACTCCACAATTCTGTGGGACTTTAAATATTAAGGCAAAACAAGGTTAAAATAATAAATAATAATCTTTGCATTTGACATAGCACCTTATCACATTGTTGAGACATCTCAACGTCCTTCACAGAATATATTTAAATTGAATGCATTGACAGTGTATTTTGTGGGTGAAACATGGCAGTCAATTGCGCACAGCAGTGTCCCACAAAAGACATGGATTGTAGGACCAAATTTTTTTTAAAAGGAGGGATTATTACCCTTGTTTAAGAGACATAGGAACATGAGACTAAGATTAAGTGAATTTTGGCTAACATGATTCACCTGATAAAGATTTTAATAAAACCCCTTGTGTTTGATACAGTGTGTATAATTTTAAACCTCCTCAGAGTTTCACAGAGTTTTTCTCAAGTGTGGTGACTGTGTGTTTGTACAGGGTGTTCACAAAGTCCTGTTATCCAATGTTCTTTTTCTACAGTGCACTGACCAACGACTTAAACATGTGGAAGAATGATAACAATTGTATTTAAAAGTACTTAATTGTAGTCAGTACAAGTGTTTAACTGGATTTAGACGTCCAGAGGATCGGTGTGAGTGAGCGCCATCATTTTCATGGCAGATAATGATCCGTCTCCATGTTCGGTGACACCTTCAGTAACATGGATGGAGTGAGGAGGACGTTACTGGTGTCAGACACTGTTACGCTCGACTCAACCGCAAACGAAAATAAGAAATTAATTGTAAAAAAAACAGGGGACTAATGTAAACCACGATAAGCTGTTTCACCTTTTACTGAACAGGAGAAGCAGTAGAAGCAAAGGACACGGCCTGCGATTGTAGGGTGGTAAATTCAAAATAAATCTGTGGAACCACTACTTCAGTGAGTGAGTAGTAAATGTATGAAACAGGCTCCCTAGGGAGAGGCAGTGGAAGCAGAAAGTGTTAATTCTTCCCAAAGCAAATTAGATAGATTTCTGTTATGAAATAAAATCTCGGGATACAGTATATAATTTGTGACACAACATGTTATGTGACTGCTAGGATGGTGAAAGGCCAGCTGGGTGGACCTTGTTCTTCTTTCGTCTAGCAATTCTTATGTTCTTATGCACACCCTGCAGGTGAACGCGGAAACCAATTTGTACACAGCGACATCCCCACAAACAACCATGAAAGTGAATGAGAGATAAAAGCCACAAAGCAACTGTGGCCGTCTGGGACCTGGGACTGGAGTATAAAAGATTTCCTACCATTGTTTGGTCTCTGGCCACACAGGGAGCAAAGCTTGGGACAAGCAGCACAGGCACAAAGGCTTCACAGCCCTTTAATTGACACCAATGATGTTAAATTAAGTTGTAACTTTTCAATGGTAATGATCCGGTACAGCACGCCACAGATTTACAACAAGGAAACAGGCTATTCGGCTCAACGTACCTGTCCTGGCTCTGAAAGAGCTCAGTCGCTTTCTCCTCCCCACCCCCCCTCCCTCCACACACACACACACACACAGACCTTACCACATCGTCAAAATAATAATAATAATCTTTACATTTAGTACAATGTCTCATGAACAACGTCTCACAAATAGCCATGAAACAAATGAGTAAGTGACCAATTTTATTTGGGTGATTGTTGGCCAGGACACCAGGAGAAAGAAACTCCCTTCTTTTTCCAATAGATTATAAAATAGAATAGAATAAAAATGTCTCAAAGCACAGGATTTATACTGTGAATGCAACAACCGTGTGTTTTGTGAGCAAACACAGCAGCCAATTTGCGAACAGCAATCTCCCCACTAACAGCCATGAAGTGAATGACTGATTTTATCTGGAGATTATCGTCCGGGACACCGGGAGGCAGAAACTCCCTTCTCTTTTCCAACAGCACCGCGGGATCTTTAACATTCACCTGGACAGGCACTGACAGGGAGCTCGTTTTAATATCTCTCGAATGGACAGTATGTCTGAAAACGCAATGCTCCCCCCTCCCCTGCACTGGAGTGTCAGCCTGGACTGTGAGCTCAAAGTCCCCGATGTGCAGTTTGAACTCACAACCTCCTGACTCGGAGGCGGGAGTGCTGTTGCCTGAGCCAGACCGACACCAAATTTGATGCAATATAAAATCGAATTTTATTTTGTCTGTTTTCTGCAGCAGCATTTGAGAGCAAGTGACCAAGCGAGCAAGCGTGTGTGTATGTGTGTGTGTGCTGACTGTCAGACTGCTGTGGGAAGCTGAGAGCAGGCACAGGATGTGACAGATTAGCAGCTGCTAATGGAGAGCAAAGTGTCATTAAGATGTGGCCATGGGTGGGGGGCCTCATTATTTAAGACAATCACCTAATAATACCTTAACGTTCCACTCCAGCATCGCCGCGCTGGGGTGGGGGTGGGGAGGGCCAGTTTGTGTATTTACAGTCTGAATTAGCAACACAGGAAAACAGGGGAACAGGGACCCATGCGAATACCCATCACCGTGATCAGCCCGGTGTCTGACACACATGGAAACCCATTGCCGTGATCAGCCGGGTGTCTGACACACATGGAAACCCATTGCCATGATCAGCCCGGTGTCTGACACACATGGAAACCCATTGCCATGATCAGCCCGGTGTCTGACACACATGGAAACCCATTGCCGTGATCAGCCCGGTGTCTGACACACATGGAAACCCATTGCCGTGATCAGCCGGGTGTCTGACACACATGGAAACCCATTGCCGTGATCAGCCCGGTGTCTGACACACATGGAAACCCATTGCCGTGATCAGCCGGGTGTCTGACACACATGGAAACCCATTGCCATGATCAGCCCGGTGTCTGACACACATGGAAACCCATTGCCGTGATCAGCCCGGTGTCTGACACACATGGAAACCCATTGCCGTGATCAGCCGGGTGTCTGACACACATGGAAACCCATTGCCGTGATCAGCCGGGTGTCTGACCCATGTAAAAACACATCACTGTGCTTAAGAGAATCCAAACCAGACTGAGAGTTCCACATATTTACGCCACCTATACATGGAATACACATTTCCCTGTGGAAATGGTCAAACAGGAACTTGGACCTTGAAGGAGGCAAGGGAAGGGAGCCGGGCAAGGGTGGAGGTGATAGGGAGCCTGGTGCGGGAGAGGACACAAGCTGCAGAGTTTTGGATTGTACGGGGGAAATGCAGTAGCCAATTGCGCACAGCAGTATCCCACAAACCGTTGTGGATATAACACCATAAACAGCGACCAATTTTTTTTGAGGCGTTATTACCCCCGGAAAGTGACCCGCAAATCCGCTAACAACCAGGTTCCAACTTACTGCTGGGTAAACAGGTGTGTGGAGTAAGGAACCTTGCCCAAAGTTTCACTCCACTTGGGAATTGAACCCCAGTCCTCTCGCTTGTAAGGTGAGCACGCTAAATTATGCTATGGGATGCCTCACGAGGTGATCGTGAGTTTGCAGTACACACCCCAACACATTTGGCTACAAAAACACACAGTCACCGCACGTGAGAGTAAAATCCCGTGAAGCGCTTTGAGACATTTTGGTGTCATGATAAGGCACTGCATCTGATCTAAACAATAAATTTAAAAAAATTTGCATTTGATACTTTTTATAAAAACGTATTTGTCCTCTTCCCAAAAACTGCAAAACTTGTAACAAACTTGTAAGAGGGAGGGAGATGAGTGACTGGGTGAGTGCAGGAGTAGGCACGGCACAGGGACCATAACAAAGAGAACAGTGAGTTCAAACAGGATGGAGCTAATTGAAGGAGAATGGGACTAGTCTCCCGCAGAGGGCAGTCAGATTAAAGGTCCCAGTGACTGGGGAGCTCCTACACTGGAACGTTTCGTCTGCAGCCAAATCACCTGAGCCGCAACAGGGCAAATTGCTGGTTTAAGCTGGGAATAAAAGCACAGAGACTGAAGGGATCAGCAACGGCACCAGGGTTTGCTCCCTCCTCCTCCCTTCCCCACCTCCCCGCCGGGCGCAGTCACAGGCTCGGATGCTGATCGTTTTATCTGTGTCTTCATCTTCGGGAATTAAGGATTGGTAGCGAGGGAGGGGGTGGGGGGTGGAAGACAGGGCGGGGAAGGGTGTCATTCTGCTTTATCCATGGGATGTGAGATTCAAGCCAAGGGAACATACAATAATTCGAGTAATCCTTGCATTTGATATAACACCTTATCATGTCATTGAGAAGTCTCAAAGCGCTTCACAGAATATACTATAAAGTGGAGTGACTGTGTATTTTGTGGGCGAAACACGGCAGCCAATTGGCACAGCAGTTGATGAATTCATGCTACTTCCACATACCCAGCATTTCACCTTGCGAAAGAAAGAAAGAAAGAAAGAAAGAAAGAAAGAAAGAAAGGAAGAAAGGAAGAATTGAAGAAACAGAAAGCAAGGAAATCCATCTTTCAGATGAGACATTAAACCATGTCTGTTCAGGTGTACGTTAAAGATCATGTGACGATATTCGTAAAGAGAAGGGAGTTCCTCTCCTGGTGTCCTGGCCAAAAATTGGCCAGATCTAAAAAAAATTTGCACACTCAATCCACGGCTGTTTGTGGGACACTGCTGTATGCAATTGGCTGCCGCATGTTGCCCACAAAATACACTGTTAATTCACTTTACAGTATATCCTGTGAAAGCGCAGTTAGGTGTAACAAGGCACTAAATCTAATGAAGGGATTATTATTATAGATTATTTGAGATGTTTTGACATGGTGAATGATTCTTATTTTGATTATTGTTATTTTGCTGGTTTTGGTGGGTCTGGTTTGTGCTCGTTCTCCGTGCTGCGATGGGAGGAGAACAGTGTGTCCACTGTCTCCTGGCAGCAGATGGATACCCAACCCGACTCAAGCAGGGGTGGGGGTCAGCCTCGTGACTCAGGTTCCCACAGCCCAGCGAGGGGTTAAATCAGAGCTTTCCTTAATAAAGGCTGGTCATCAGGAAAACAAAGAGGAGAGGTGATTAGAGCCCAGATATTCCATCAGGGAGCTTGTTGGTAACAGATAGCCGACTGGCTCCCTGGATTTGGGAGACTGGCTCTGGCATGCTTGGATGGGTCAGTGACTTTGCTCTGTTATTTCCAAAGCTCCATGTAATCACATTATCCCCCACCCCCCACAGCGAAGCAGTGTTAGACAACCACCGCTACACTGGTTCAAAAGAGACATCACTTTGTGCATTTTTTTTCCTCGACAGTGAATTAAATCTATTAATAATTCCCCTCTACAGGACACAGCGATACATAATCGACTTCACTAAATGACTTGTATTTACACAGCGGCTTTTGTTACAAGTTTGGTACAAGGTTTGCAGGTCACTTTGGGGCAGAGGACGAATACGCTATTATAATAAGTGTCAACTAATAATAATAATCCTTGCATTGGCCTTATAATGTAGTCGAGACTTCTCAAAGCGCTTCACAGAATATACTGCAAAGTGGATTGACAGTGTATTTTGTGGGCGAAACATGGCAGCCAATTGCCCACAGCAGTGTCCAACAAATAGCCGCCCACCACACCGTGGAGAATGAGTGCGAGTAAGTCCCAACGGAAACAACTAACTAGCAAAAATACTAATAATAAAAATAATATTTATTTTTGCATTTGGTATTGTGCTTTATCACAGGAAAACATATCAAATAATATATTATAATAATCCTTGTATTTGATGTAGCGCCTTATCACATCGTTGGACATCACAAAGCACTTCATAGAAAATTGACAGTATATTTTGTGGGGAAAAACACTGCTGCCAATTGTGCGCAGAGTGAACAAATAATTTTATCTGGGGATTGTTTGCCAGGAAACTGGAGAGAGCGCGAAACTCACTTCTCTTTTCGAATGGCACCGCAGGATCTCTAACATCCACCTGAACAGGCTCAGACGGGATCTCAGTTTAACGTCTAGTCAAAAGGATAGCGTTTCTACCGCCCAGAGGGCCAGCCTAGATTGCCCTATGATTCTATAATATTTCCAACAAATTTTAATAATAATCCTTGCATTTGATTTAGTGTCTAATCAAGTTATTGAGATGTCTCAAAGTGTTTAACAGAATATATTGTGAAGTGGATTGACTGGAAGGAATGTTTGTGTGTTATGACAGCCGCAGAGGGCTGGATCAGAAAGGAGATTTTAATGTAAAGCTTATTTTATTTGGATTGAGAATGGCGCTGGTAGTTTTCCATCACAAGTTGAAGAGTAAACAATCCAGTTCCCAAGCTCTGATCCCACACCTCAGTGACTGCGCATGCAGGCACACTGAGGCATCACACCAAACAGAGGGATGTTCAAACACAAGGCAGGCCTCACAGCTGTGAGTGAGGCTCTGAGGTCTACAATACAATACAAAATTACATTTGTATAGTGCCTTTCACGTTGGGAGGACATCCCAAGGTCTACAGCGATTAAACATCAGGTAATTGGCAAGCTTCTGTTTCTGTGGAGAATTCCACTGAAGTTCTCGATCCCTATTATTGAGAATAGCTCCTGTTAACCCTGCAAGGGTAGGGTGGTCGAGCAGTGGGAAAGCTTGCCAGGCAGTCTCTCAATGGCAAGCTATGTGGTTTTAGTTGGTTAGACTCCAACAGTTACCCCAATGCACACTCTCGTGTCCCCGGGCCTTGGCTCTTGCCAACCTGCGCCTAATACTTTCCTGAATTAGATAAACAGGATGCTTCCCTTCAGGGAGAGAGTGCACATTCCATTTCAACAATCTATCTCTCTGGGATTTCCACGTGTAGGTGGGATGCATGGAATTCTCACTTGGTTTGGATACTCTTAAGCCTGGGGATGGGTTTCTGTGTGTGTGTCAGACACCCTGACACCCCAAAAGTGAAGTCCTGTAGCTCAGTGGTTAGAGCACTCACCTTGCAAGTGAGACACCTGGGTTCAATTCCAGGCAGGGTGAAACCTTGGGCAAGTTTCCTTACTCCACACGCCTAATAATAATCCCTCCAAAACAAAACAATAATAAATTGGTCATTTTCAATCCACGACTGTTTGTGGGACACTATTGTGTGCAATTGGCTGCCGCGTTTTGCCCACAAATATATAGTCAATTTACTTTACAGTATATTCTGTAAAGCGCTTTGAGATGTCTTGAAGATGTGAAAAGCGCTATATCAAATGCAAGGATTATTTATCATTATTATAAAAAATATTGAGAATATTCTGACCACTGGAATTCTACAAAATACAAACAGAAGGGGTTTGGGCCATTGGAAGTGAGTGGAAAGGGAAGTTTCTTATGTGCCTGAAATATTATTTATTGGTGGGGAATGGGGGAGAATTGTTAGCCAGAACACCGGGAGTAACTCCCTTCTCTTTAACATCCACAAACAGGCACCTTGGGATGTCCTTCTGACGTGAAAGGCGCTATACAAATGTAATCTTGTTATTGTTAGAAGGGACCTCAGTCTAACATCTCAACTAATAGATACCTCCAACAATGCAACAACAACAATAACAAAATTACATTTGTATAGTGCCTTTCTCATCAGGAGGACATACCAAGGTCCTGGACAATCAGTGTTTAGTGATCCAGTGATCCAAGCTGGGGGTCGTGATCGGGGCGGGTGGAGGGCAAGGGGGAAGAAGGGTGATCACAGGCACAATCAAAGAGGAGGGTCTTGAGATGCGTCCTGAAGGAGGCAAGGGAGGGGGCAAGGCGGAGGGTGTGCGGATGGAGTTCCAGAGGGTGGGGGCAGAGTGGCTGAAGGCCTGCCTGCCAATGATGGAGCGAGTGAGGCGGGAGATGTGAAGCAGGCTGGAGCCTGCTGAGCGGAGCGAGCGGGCAGGTTGGTAGGGAGATTGGTGACAAAATCATTATTATTTTTTGTGGGAGGGATTATTACCCCCAAAAAGTGATCCACCAATTGACTAACAAGCAGGTTCCTCCTTGCTGCTAGGTAAACAGAGGCATGTGGAGTAAGGAAACTTGTCTAAGGTTTTGCCCTGCCCAGGTCCTTTCACTTGCAAGGTGAATGCTCTAACCACTACTTGACGGGACTACACAAGAAACCCAGAACCTTTAATAAATAAAAATTTATCGGAAGACAAGATAGACACAACATAGAAATCAGAGGTCCCAGAATTCCCCCTAGTCTCAGCTGTTTTGTCTTCAAATCGAACTCTATTCCCAAGGAGGATGGGACCAATGAAAATAACATAAGCAAAAAGAAAATGGACGACCATGTGATGAATAAATAATAAACTTGTATTTAATATAAAATGTTCATAATATAATAATAATACTCCTCGTATCAGTCACAGCGCCTTTCTTAGGGCAGAGCTTCAGAACAACAACAAGAAATTACATTTGTATAGTGCCTTTCACGTTGGAAGGATGTCCCAAGGCTCTGACAAGTGTGGTGACTGTGTATTTGTCCAAACATGGTTCAGTATAGTATTAAGATGCTCAGGGGCTCCCGGGGCCTGAGTCGTCCTCCTGGTTGGTTCCTCGGCCCTCCAGCCTGGCCCCCTCCTCCTGCTCGCTGTACTGGGAGTCGGGGCTGGGCTGACGACACACCAGCCCCAGTTTAGCCAGCTTGGCCTGCTGCTGCTCCAGGCTCTGCTTCCTCCACTTGATCCTGCGGTTCTGAAACCACACCTTCACCTGTTCGGGTTAGAGAATTCTCATCATTAACTGACACCAAGGCTATCCCTTCCCCGAGCCCTTCCATTCCAATCTCACTCTTTTTCTAATATCATTTTGTGGAGTCCTCTCGTGTAGTGGTTAGAGAACTCATCTCGTAAGCGATAGGACCCGGGTTCGATTCCGGGTTGGGGCAAAACTGTAGGCAAGTTTTCTTACTCCACACCCCTCTGTTTGCCGAGCAGTAGTCGATTAGTCGATTGCTGGATTACTTTCCAGGGGGTAATAATCCCTTCAAACAAAAATGTGGTCACTCAATCCACGACTGTTTGTGGGACACTGCTCTGCATAATTGGCTGCTGTGTTTCACCCACAAAATATTCAATTCACTTTATAGTATATTCTGGAAGCTCTTTGAAATGTCTCAAAGATGTGATATGGCGCTATATCAAATGTAAGGTTTATTATGATCATTATTATTAGGAAACACTGGAAGAACAGAACTGAGAAAAAGTAAACTCATCCACAATATTCTTATTCAGTGCTTTATGGTGAATCCACAATGATATTATTAATCATAATTCTTGCATTTGATAAAGCGCCCTTTTAATAATAATAATTCTTCCATTTGACATAGCACCTTATCACATCATCAAGACGCCTCAAAGTGCTTCACAGGGTATATTATAAAGTCCAGTCACTGTGCATTTTGTGGGCCAAATGCGGCAGCCAGTTGCGCACAATAGTGTCCGACAAGCAGTTGTGGTGTAAGTGACCAATTTCATTTGGGGGATTGTTGACCAGGACACCAGGAGAGAGAAACTCCCTTCTCTTTTCAAACAGCACCACAGAATCTCTAACATCCACTTGACCAGGCAAATGGGACCTCGGTTAACATCTCATCCAAAGGACGGTGCTTCCGACAATGCAACGCACCCCATGTCAAATTCGAAGATTATTATTATTATTGTTATCTGAACTGTTTGTTCACCAGCCCTTGTTTCCGGCCTTGAATTTCCTCTTGGTCTTTTACTTAAGGTCCCTATCAATTTAAATGTTAACATTGTGTGGAATTTTGGAAGATTGTGAGAAAAAAAGGCTTCAAAATAAAGACAGGATCTGAGAATATTCAAACATATTCTGTGATACAGAAGATTTTAAGGAAATGGGCCTTAAGCTTAAGACCATGAGAAATTCTGCATCCCTGAGCTTCGTCCCCCTCTGTACCGTTTATGACATCTTAATAATAACAGTCCTTGTATTTGACATAGTGCCTTATCACACCATTGAGACGTCTCAAAGTGCTTCACAGTATATTCTGTGAAGTGCTTTGAGGCATTTCGAAGACGTGATAAGGTGCTATATAAACTCAAATCTTCCTGGGTTAAAGTGAAGACTGGGGGTGGTGGGGTGGGGTGGGGGTGTTTGGAGGGGATTATTTACCTGTGCTTCACTCAGGTTCAGGGCTGAAGCCAGGAGGTATCTCTCTGTTCCCACCATGTACTGCTGCCGAGCAAATTCCTTCTCCAAACGGGAGAGTTGTTCCTGAGTGAAGATGGTTCTCACTCGCTTAGACTTGCCAGCCTTGCATTTGAGGGTGGAGAGCAAGGGAGGTTTACAGAGAGAGAAATCTGTAAGGAGAGAGAGAGAACGATCAGACAGGGACAGGAGGAAAACTCAGGGGCATCTCACTAACCACTAAAATCAGTCATACACACACAGCCGATTAAATGTGTTTTAAATACTTATACATTTAGTCAATTGGCAGATCGCTGAGTGAAGCACAGGTAAATAATCCCCGCCCACTCACCCCCCGAAAAATGTAATCACTCAATCCACAATGCAATACAAAATTACATTTGTATAGCACTATTCACATTGGGAGGACGTACCAAGGCATTAGACAGTCAGGGACATGGATCCGAACTGGGGTTTCTTATACAGAGTCTGTCTTACCTGATGTGCAGAGCCCAGAGCGGCAGGTAGTTTGGTGGTAGATGAACGGTGGTCCCAGGTACACAGGATAGCCCTGGTGAGGAGACACTAAGTCCGGGTAGAGAGACTGCGTAGTGGCCGTGCTGAAAGCCAGGGTGGGTAGTGAGGGGCTGAGAGCCAGACACTTCCCCACCCGGCAGGGCTCTGTCTGGGAGCTGGAGAGCAGGGAGTCGATGCTGAAGGACTTGCGGCTGGTGGGTTTGGAGGGCAGTGTGTGTGGAGGACAGCCCAGGCAGAGGGGAGGGCAGGGAAAGGATGGGTGGGAGCCCAAGTGCCCTAGGCTAGGAGCTGGGACCTGCATGGTTTACAATGAGGGAGTGAAAGGAATGTCAAAATACACCCAACTCAACCCAATTTATCTCAACCAAACTAACTCCTCACTTAACACCTCAACTCAACCCAACTTAACTCCTTAACCCAGCCCAACTCCTAACTCAACAAGTCAATCCAACTTAACCTCAACTCCTCAACACAGCCCAACTTAACTCACCCAAACCCCTATTCACCGGAAAATAATGACTGTGTTTGTAAGCACCCCCCACCCACCTGGAGAGGATGGTTTGGCTGGCAATCTCCTCCAAGTACCTTTCAGAACACACAGTCACTACACTTTAAGGTGAATCCTGTGAAGTGCTCCAAATCAATTTAACGCAACCCAATTTAGCTCAACTAAACTCTGTTCTAGACAGCTACTGTTACAGGATAAAACCAAAGCTGACAAGCTATGCTACTGAACTTCACAGCTCCCAAAGTCTGTGGACTCATCCCAGGTCCCCTCCTTTATACACAATCCCCGGCCCTTGATGTGTGAAGGCCCCCCAGGGAGCTCTTGTTGTGATGAGCACAGATGTGAGAGGGTGGCTGCTCACACAATCTCTGTGGCTTGAATTGATTGACTGCTGACACACTGGTGTGGTCAGGTTACAAACTCACCGTGTCCATAAAGTGGGGAGTGTGACATTCTCTTTACACTGAGATCTGTAAACCCTTTCTCTTCTGATGCGTTATGCGCTTTCACGGGGGGGGAGAGAGAGAAAGAGAAAAAGAGGGAGAAAGAGGGAGAGAAAGTGAGTAAAGAGAGTCAGAAAAAGGGAGAGAAAAACACAGGGAGAAAGTCATGTTCCAAGTGTAACTAATTGAATTCTTGTTAATTCCTGTTAAATAGAAATAATAAAAATGATTGTATTTGATATGGGTCTTTCATATCGCAAGGATGTCTCAAAGTCTCTGTCAGGATTTACTGTAAAGTGTAGTGACTGTGTGTTTCGTAGGTGAACACAACAGCCATTTTATGCACAGCGGCGTACAGCAAACAGCCATCAAGCGATTTTATCTGGGGGATTGTCAGCCAGGACACTGGGGCAGAAAACTCCCTTCTCTTTCCACATGGCTCAGCGGGATCTTTAACGTCCACCTGAACAGGCAGGGATGGGACCTGAAGCTTAACTTTTTGTTTGAAGCGCGGAACCTTGACTGAGGCGAGAGCGTTACTGACTGAGCCCGGCTGATATCACAAAACCAGTAAAAGTAAGATTCGCTCACAACATACACTTTACACTGAATCCTCGGAATCGCTTTGAGATGTTCTCCCAACATGAAAGGCTGATATCAATTGCAATGATTCTTATTATTTCGATTCAACAAGAATTCAAACAATTACACTCGTACGAGACTTCATCCTTTTCGCTCTCCCTTTTGCTCTCTCTTTCTCCCTCTTTCTCTTTCCCGCCCTGGCTAAATAGCAGCAGAAGAATGGAGTTTTGCTCGGCTCTGTTACCAGTGGGTCTGTTTTGGGAGCTTTTTTGTTTAATACTTTCATAAATAATTTGGAACTAGAAGTCGCAAGCATAGTGGCTAAGTTTGCAGATGACACCAAGCTAAATGAAGATGGTAGATTGCGAAGCTGAACAAGATAGTTCACAGGAGGATTTGAACATACTTGGGAATTGGGCAGATCGGTGGCAGATGAAATTCAATGTGGAGAAATGTAAAATGCTTCACATGGGGACAAAAAATCCTGCAAGTAAAATAATATGTATGGAAAATGAAAAGGACCTGGGGGTCTTGATTGACAATAAATTGAAGCTCTCCAAGCAATGCTCTGTGTTAGTGAGTAAAGCAAACCATATGCTGGGATGTATCAAAAGATCAATAGCAAGTAGCAAGCTGAAATAGTGGGGTAATCCTGACACTGTATAAATCATTGGTGAGACCATACTTAAAAGTACTGTGTACAGTTCTGATCACCGCAGTACAAAAAGGGTATTGGAGAAATCAAGAAGATACAGAGGAGGGCCACCAAAATTATCAAGGGAATGGAAGGACTGGACTATGAGGAGCGACTAAGTAAATTGGGCATGTTCACGCTGGAAAGGAGAAGATTGAGAGGTGACATGATTGCTGTCTTTAAGATTCTAAAGTATAGATCATGACAGGCTGTTTCAACTTGTCCAGAATAGTAAAACCAGAGAACAGGGCCTGCGATTGAAGTGGGGTAAATTCAGAACAAATCTGCAAACACTATTTCAGTGAGCAAATAGTGAACCTGTGGAACAGGCTCCCTGGGGAGATGGTTGAAGCAGAAAGAGTTGATTCCTTCATACACAGATTAGATAGTTTTCTTTTAGGAAATAACATTATGGGGTATAGTACATAGTTTGAGATATATGTGCATGTGACCACCAGGAAGGTGGAAAGTGAACTAGATGGACCTTGGTCTTTTCTTGTCTAGTATTTCTTATGTTCTTGTGTTCTTATGTAATACAGTCAATTCACTTTGCAGTATATCCTGTGAAGCACTTTGAGACATTTCAGGTTGTGATAAGGCACTATATCAATTGCAAGGATTATTATTTTTATTATATTATTAGTCCCCACCTGATTTTAACAGAAAATGTGCATAAATCAGCTGCGGCATTCAGAGACACACACTGACACACACTGACACACTGAAAAATACTGACACACACTGACAGAGACACACTGACACACTGACAAACACTGCACACACTGACAGAGACACACACCGATAGAAACACACTGACACACTGAAAAATACTGACGCACAGGGCGGGGGGGGGGGGGGGCAAGGCGAAGGGATTGGGGGAGAGAGTTCCAAAGCTTTGGGGCATAGTGGCTTAAAGCGCTGCTGCTGATGGTGAAGCGGAAGGGACAAGGGACAAGCAGGAGGTGCGAGCCAGACAGCGACACACTGACAGTGACAGTGATTGTATTACGTAGTGATTCTGTGGGGTAGTGACTGTGTAGTGTAGTGACTGTGGCTGGGCTGGTGTCTCCTCAGTATAAAAGCACAGCCTGCAGGGAGCCGAGAAAGTCATTATTGCTTCATTCACCCGACGCCTTGGCTGATAGCTGCCCCTCACACCTAGAGGGGAAGCCTCGATACCAGCACCTGAGAGAGAGTGTGTGAGAGAGGGAGGGAGAGGGGAGTGAGTGAGAGTGTGTGAGAGAGAATTTGTGTGTGTTTGAGAGAGAGAGAGAAAATAGGTTGAGAGAGTGTGTGAGAGAAAGGGGATGTGAGAGAGTATGAGAGTGTGTGATTTTATAGACTCCAGAAACACCGGGTACCTAAACACGGATGTCAGTAATTATAATAATAATAATAGTCTGCATCTGAATCAGCGCCGGCTCACTGGATTCACTGTGAATGATTTCACCCTCTCTCTCTCTCTCCCCCTCTCTCTGCCCTCTCTCTCACTTACTCTCTCTCATTCTCCGTGTATATCTGTTTCTCTTCTCTCATAGTCTCCATATCTCTCTCTCTTTCTCTCTGAGCCTCACCGAGCTCTCAGTGTTGAGTTGTTGGCTGGCTGTGTGCCCCCACCCCGGCCCACACACAGCCTGGCTGCTGCCTGGGTGTCCGAGGGTGTTTCCTGCCGCAATAAAACCTAATTAGATCCTTTACCATCAAAATAATCTGCTTCACAGGATTCACTGTAAAGTGTAGCGACTGTGTGTTTGTGGATGAATGTCGCAGCCAGCACAGCAATGCCCCGCAAATAGCCGGGAAGTGAGTGACCGATTGTATCTGGGTGGAATGTCGGCCAGGACATCGGGAGAGAGAAACTCCCTTCTCTTTTCCAACAGCGCTGCGGGATCTTTAACATCCACCTGAACAGCACAGATAGTTTAACATCTCATCTGAAGGAGCTGAGCTCTGAATGGGTGTCAGCCCAGCTTAGTTGCTTGCACTTGCCAACCTGAGAAGGTTGTGTGTTTGAGCATTACATTGTGGCGGTGAGTTCATGGTCCAGGCTGATGCTCCAGTGCAGTGTGGGGTGGGGGGTGTGGGGGGGAAGAGAGCACTGCATTGTCAGAGACGTTGTCCTTCAGATGAAATGTTAAACCCATCTCCCTGTCTGTTGGTAATAAATATCCCACGGCGCTATTCAAAAGGGAAGGGAGTTTCTCTCTCTTACTCAATGCTGATCAGCCTCTGATGTTTCCACCTGTGACTGAGACCAAAGTTAGGACAGTAGCCATAGCAACCTCTCATGGATCACTTTCACACCCACTGTCTCAGCTCTTGCCTCTTCCTGTTTCCTCTGTCCTTGGGACGTCCTCCTGACGTGAAAGGCGCTCTATAAATGGAATCTTGTTGTTGTTGTTGTCCTTATTGGGGGGGATCCTAGAATCTGAACTGGCTCCAAGGTGACATGTTTGGCAATGGAATATCTGAATCGAGTCCACCCTCTGTGACGGTCTCTAGTCGGGATCCTGAGCCAAGTGGGTCCGCAGTGTTCCAGGGCACTGCTGATGGCAGCACAGCCCAGCCTGGCTCATCACCAGGACCTGGAAGGGCAGACCAGTCACTGGGGACAGGGAATCCTCCCACTCAGCTCCTGTTAACCCTGAAAACCAAAGCCCTCACGGGTAGGGTGGTCCCAGCTGGACAAGCAGCGGGAATGCTTGCCAGACAGTGCTATCAATGACAAGCTATGTGGTTTTAGCTGGTTAGACTCCAGCAGTTACCCCAACACACACTCTTGGGTCCCTAAGCCTTGGCTCTTGCCAACCTGCGCCTAATACTCTCCAGAATTAGGTAACCAGGATGTGTCCCTCCAGGGAGAGAGTGTGCATTCCATTCCAGACATGGGGAATTTCCATGTGTAGGTGGCAAACATGGAATTCTTGGTTTGATTTGGATACTATTAATCACAGTGATGGGTCCCTGCAGGTGTCAAACACCCGGCTGCTGAAATATCAGGGGTAAATGATTTTCTGGAGGCCAATGAGATTCCAGAAACAGCTGAAAGGTGAACAAGCAATTTATCTGGGAATTGTTGGCCAGGACACCGGGAGAGAGAAACTCCCTTCCCTTTTCCAACAGCGCTGCAGGGTCTTTAACATCCACCTGAACAGGGCACAGACAGGAGCTCGGTTTAACGTCTCTTCCAAAGGACAGTGTCTCTGACAATACAACGCTCCCCTAGCGTTGTGCTGGAGCATAAGCCTGGAATATGAGCTCTGAGTCACAGGAATATAGGACAGGAGTTGGCCATTCAACCCCTCAAGCCTGTTCCGCCATTCTATTAGATCTTGGCTGATCTGCACCTCAGCTAAAATTACTGGCCTAATCTTATATATGCTCCATATCACCTGATACCCTGACCTAACAAACATCTATAGTAACCTTAGTCTGGAAAATGTTTTAAGTCTCGTCCCTGACGTGGTGCTCAAACCCACAACCTCCTGCCTCAGAGATGAATGGCAGGAGTCTCAGGAGTCCTTGGTCAGGATTCCTGTAGCTCAGTGGTTAGAGCACTCGCCTCGCAAGCGAGAGACCTGGATTTGATTCCCAGTAGGGCGAAACCTTAGGCAAGTTTCCTTACTCCACACACCTGATGATAATCCCTCAAGAAAAAAAACAACAATAATTTGGTCATTTCAATCCGCAACTGTTTGTGGGACACTGCTGTGTGCAATTGGCTGCCGTGATTCACCCACAAAATATATAGTCAATTCATTTTACAGTATATTCTATGGAGTGCTTTGAACCGTCTAGAAGATGTGAAAAGCGTTATATCAAATGCAATGATTATTATTATTTATTATGAGTGTGAGACACAGTCCAGTGGATTGTGATGTAACAGCGCCCCTTGGTGGAGGATTGAAACTCTACAGCCTGAGTCAGTTCTGAGATCTCCGTTTAAACAACAACAACTTGTATTTATATAGCACCCCTCACGCAAGGTGGTGTCCCAGAGCACTTGAGAGTGGAGGAACACGACGCAGAGCCAGGAGGAGGCGGAGGTGACCGTAGCCACGGTCGAATAGGAAGGTCTTCAAAGGGGCAAGGTGGAGGGATAGAGGAAGTGAGTTCCAGAATTTCAGGGCGAAGTGGCTGAAAGCGCAGCCACCAGTCGTGGAACAGAGGGCACGAGGGACAAGCAGAAGGCCAGAGACAGTTGAGTGGCAGCAGCTGGTTGTGGGTTTAGTACGGGTGAGTATGCAGATCCTGTACATGGTGGAGCTGGGGAGGTCGGCAAAGAGGGCATTTGAGAAGTCAATTTTGGATATATCCATTTGGATGCATGGATGAGAGTTTTGGCTGCCTCTGGAGGTATGGTTGGAGGTGGGCAATGTGGCGGAAGTGGAGGAAGATGTCCTGGTCAGGGATGTGGGGAAGGAAGGACAGCTGTGGGTCGAACCTGATGCCAGGTTGCGCACCGGTTCAGTAAGTCTGAGGGATAGGCCGGGGAGGTTGAGGAGGTCAGATCTACAGGATGGAAGATGTTGATGGTAGCCAATGAGTATGTCTTCCGTCTTTTCATCATTGAGTTGTAGGAAATTTTCACTCATCCAGGCCCTGATGTCCACCAACAAGCCAAGAGAACATCGACGGACCTGGAGTTCGCAGTTGGAGGATAAGTATATTTATGTGTCATTCACACACGTGAAAGTTTACCCAATATCTGTGGATGACATTGCCAAGAGGGAGCATATAGATAAGGAAGAGGAGGGGGCCGAAGATGGAGCCCTGGGGTACACCACAGATGACCAGGCGGATGTGGGAGGAGGTACTATTTGAGGAGATAAAGTGAAGGTATTTTGTTATGCTGGACTTGAACCAGAGGTGGGTGAGGGAGGAGAGGTGGTGGAGAAGGATTGCGTGGTCGACTGGGTCGAACGCTGCGGAGAGATCAGGAGGATGAGGAGGCAGAGGACACTGTTCCCAGTTTGTGCAGGTAAATGGTGCAGTTTGACTCATTCCCACCCCTCACGCCCTCATCCAAATATTGTTTTAACCTGCCACGAATGAGTTCACAGGCAAAGTCTGGGTGTGGTGTCTGACATCCCAGACCAGAGGATAACAACAATAAACTCCATGTTTATAGCACCTTTCACGACTGGAGGATGTCCTAAGGTACTGGACAGTCAAGGATACGTACCCAAGTTGGGGGTTGGGATCAGGAGGGTGAAGGGCAGGGAGGGTTGGGGTAGGAGAGTGACCAAAGGCATGGTCGAAAAGAAAGGTCTTGAGATGGGCCTTGAAGGAAGCAAGGGAGCGAGTGAGGCAAAGGGAATGTGGGATGGAGTTCCAAAGAGACTGAAGGCCCAACCACCAATGGTGGCCAGGCAGGGTAGGGGATGTGGAGTAAGCAAGTGTAATAATAATAATAATCTTGGCATTTGATTTCACATCACCAAAATGTCTTAAAGTATGCTGCTGAGTGGAGGGAGCGGACAGGTTGATAGGGGGCCAGCAGGTTAGAGATGTAGGAGGGGGCAAGGCCGTAGATGGCCTTGAAAGTGAGGGATTTTGAATTCTATTCTCTGAGAGATTGGGAGCCAGTGGAGCCGGGCGAGGGTAGGGGTGATGGGGTCACAAAGCCTGGTGCGGGAGAGGACACGAGCTGCAGAGTTCTGGTATAATAATAATTATAATCCTTGCATTTAATCAATGAAGTGGATTGAATCTGTGCAAAGCACTTTGAGACGTCTGAACGATGCGATAAAGTGCTACTGCAAGGATTATTAGTGTCAAACGCAAGGATTGTTATTATTAATTTAAAGAACCACCTGCTCTCAGGGAAGACCTGCTAATTTCTGGGAGAATGTAGTGTCACGTACCACCACCAGAGGGGGCCACAGGACCACAAACCAGGAGAGAAGGACTCCCTGGGTCAAACCGAGGAGCGGTGTTCCTGTGCCAGTCTGTGTGAGGGTGTCTCGCACACGCAGACTGTCTGGGAGGCAGCACCTCCCCCTCGCTCAGCATCCAACCGCCTCTGTGCAGTGCTCCGAGACTCTATCCTGAGTGACGAGCGCTGTGTAAATGCAAGTGGTTGCTGTTTGTGTCTGACACCCCCATCCCTCCCCTCATTGGGGAAGGTGTGTGGATTATCTGCTCATATGGTGTGGAGTCCTGTAGCTCAGTGGTTAGAGCACTCGCCTTGCAAGCGAGAGACCTGGGTTTGATTCCCAGCAGGGTGAAACGTTGGACAAGTTTCCTTACTCCACACGCCTCTGTTTACCTGGCAGTAAGTAGGAACCCGGTTGTTAGTCGATTGGCGGATCGCTTTTCTGGGTGCAATAATTCCTTCCAAAAAAATAATAATAATACTTTGGTCACTCAATCCATGGCTGTTTGTGAGACATTGCTGTACACAATTGGCTGCCCACAAAATATACAGTCAATCCACTTTACAGTATATTCTGTGAAACGCTTTGAGATGTGATAAGGCACTCTATCAAATGCAAGGATTATTATTATAAACATCGGTTTATCCCTCAGCTCAGCCAATTACTTATTGACAGGTTTAACTAGAGGCAGCAGATTCGGTTGGTAAACACTTCTGTCTGTCTTCAGAGCTGGTCACTTATTAATAACTGGTGATGACTGGTGGGGGGTGAGCATCGGTGTGTCCAGATAAGGATAGGGAGAGGGAGTTGTAGGGTGAGCGTCCTGGTCACACAGAGGGTAATCACTGTTACTATTTGTGACCTCCGGTCTGTATCTGATGAAATAACTCATGGATTTGATCAGCAAATAAAAGGGAAGATGTGGCTATCGGCAGAGAGAGTGGCTTAACACAGCCGTCATCCACACAGCAGCTCCAACGCTCTGTCTCCACATCTCTGTCTCTCTGCCTCATTCTCCCCTTCCTTCTGTGTTTGTTACGCCTCTCTCTGTCACTCTCCTCTGTCACTCTCTCACACTCTCTGTCATACTGTCCCTCTGTCACACACTCTCTGTCACAACAGCAACAACAAATGACATGTTTTTGATGCTTTTGATGTCGGGAGGATGTCCCCAAATCACACTCTACCACTTTCTAAGTCACACACTCTCTATGGTATGGTTGGGTGGGGGCTGGGCCGTGGTTGGGTGGGGGCTGTGGTTGGGTGGGGGCTGGGCCGTGGTTGGGTGGGGGCTGGGCCGTGGTTGGGTGGGGGCTGTGGTTGGGTGGGGGCTGTGGTTGGGTGGGGCTGGGCTGTGGTTGGGTGGGGGCTGGGCTGTGGTTGGGTGGGGGCTGGGCCGTGACTGGGTGGGGGCTGGGCTGTGGTTGGGTGGGGGCTGGGCCGTGGTTGGGTGGGGGCTGGGCAGTGGCTGGGTGGGGGCTGTGGTTGGGTGGGGGCTGGGCTGTGGCTGGTTGGGGGCTGGGCCGTGGCTGGGTGGGGGCTGTAGCTGGGTGGGGGCTGGGCGTGGTTGGGTGGGGGCTGGGCTGTGGTTGGGTGGGGGCTGTGGTTGGGTGGGGGCTGGCTGTGGCTGGGCTGTGGCTGGGTGGGGGCTGGGCTGTGGTTGGGTGGGGGCTGGGCTGTGGTTGGGTGGGGGCGTGGTTGGGTGGGGGCTGTGGCTGGGTGGGGGCTGGGCCGTGGCTGGGTGGGGGCTGTGGTTGGGTGGGGGCTGTGGCTGGGTGGGGGCTGGGCCGTGGCTGGGTGGGGGCTGTGGTTGGGTGGGGGCTGGGCCGTGGCTGGGTGGGGGCTGTGGTTGGGTGGGGGCCGTGGTTGGGTGGGGGCTGTGGTTGGGTGGGGGCTGGGCCGTGGCTGGGTGGGGGCTGTGGTTGGGTGGGGGCTGGGCCGTGGCTGGGTGGGGGCTGTGGTTGGGTGGGGGCCGTGGCTGGGTGGGGGCTGTGGTTGGGTGGGGGCTGGGCTGTGGTTGGGTGGGGGCTGGGCTGTGGCTGGGTGGGGGCCGTGGTTGGGTGGGGGCTGTGGTTGGGTGGGGGCTGTGGTTGGGTGGGGGCTGCGGTTGGGTGGGGGCTGGGGTTGGGTGGGGGCTGGGGTTGGGTGGGGGCTGGGCTGTGGTTGGGTGGGGGCCGTGGTTGGGTGGGGGCCGTGGCTGGGTGGGGGCCGTGGCTGGGTGGGGGCTGGGCTGTGGTTGGGTGGGGGATGTGGTTGGGTGGGGGCTGTGGCTGGGTGGGGGCTGGGCCGTGGCTGGGTGGGGGCTGTGGTTGGGTGGGGGCTGGGCCGTGGTTGGGTGGGGGCCGGGCTGTGGTTGGGTGGGGGCTGTGGTTGGGTGGGGGCTGTGGTTGGGTGGGGGCTGTGGCTGGGTGGGGGCTGGGCCGTGGCTGGGGGCTGTGGTTGGGTGGGGGCTGGGCCGTGGCTGGGGGCCGTGGTTGGGTGGGGGCTGTGGCTGGGTGGGGGCTGTGGTTGGGTGGGGGCTGGGCTGTGGCTGGGTGGGGCTGTGGTTGGGTGGGGGCTGTGGTTGGGTGGGGGCTGTGGTTGGGTGGGGGCTGTGGTTGGGTGGGGGCTGTGGCTGGGTGGGGGCTGTGGCTGGGTGGGGGCTGGGCCGTGGCTGGGGGCTGTGGTTGGGTGGGGGCTGGGCCGTGGCTGGGTGGGGGCTGTGGTTGGGTGGGGGCTGGGCTGTGGCTGGGTGGGGGCTGTGGTTGGGTGGGGGCTGGGCTGTGGCTGGGTGGGGGCTGTGGCTGGGTGGGGGCCGTGGCTGGGTGGGGGCCGTGGCTGGGTGGGGCGTGGTTGGGTGGGGCTGTGGTTGGGTGGGGGCTGTGGTTGGGTGGGGGCTGTGGTTGGGTGGGGGCTGTGGTTGGGTGGGGCTGTGGTTGGGTGGGGGCTGTGGTTGGGTGGGGGCTGTGGTGGGTGGGGGCTGGGTTGGGTGGGGGCCGTGGTTGGGTGGGGGCTGTGGCTGTGGTTGGGTGGGGGCTGTGGTTGGGTGGGGGCTGTGGCTGGGTGGGGGCTGTGGTTGGGTGGGGGCTGTGGTTGGGTGGGGGCTGGGCTGTGGCTGGGTGGGGGCCGTGGCTGGGTGGGGGCTGGGCTGTGGTTGGGTGGGGGCTGTGGTTGGGTGGGGGCTGTGGCTGGGTGGGGGCTGTGGTTGGGTGGGGTCTGACATCGTCCAATCACATTAAGAGAAAAGAGAGGACAGTGGGGGCCATTCGTGTCCAAGCCCCCGATTCCTTCTGCTCCCCCCACCCCGGCTCTGCCGACTCCCCCAATCAGGTCTCCCTCCCCCCTCCCTCTCTCCCCCCACCCCACAGGCTAAGATGGGTCCTGTATGATGCTGATTATAGATTGTGGGGAGGGTGGGGGGGCTACACAAAAATAATAATAATCCACAGGGTCATATCATGACTTCAAAATATTCCAAAACACTTCACAGGATTCACTGTAAAGTGCAGTGACTGTTTTGTAAGCGAACGCGGCAGTCAATTTGTGTATAGCAATGTCCCACAAACAGCCATGCAGCGCGTGACTGATTATATCTGGGGGAATTATAATAATCCTTGCATTTTTATATAGCGCTTTTCACACCTTCGAGACGTCTCAAAGCGCTTCACAGAATATACTGTAAAGTGAATTGACTGTATATTTTGTGGGCGAAACGCAGCAGCCAATAGCGCACAGCAGCGTCCCACAAACAGTCGTGGATTGAAATAACCAATTTATTATTGTTTTTTTCTTGAAGAATTATTATCAGGCGTGTGGATATAGAGAACGTACCCAAGGTTTCGCAGTGCCGGGAATCAAACCCAGGTCTCTCGCTTGCGAGGCAAGTGCTCTAACCACTAAGCTACAGGACTCCACCAAGGATTGTTGACCTAGACACCAAGAGAGAGAAACTCCCTTCTCGTTTCCAGCAGTGCCGCGGGATCTTTAATGTCCGCCTGAAAAGGCACAGACAGGGAGTGAGGTTTAATGTCTCATTGGAAGGACGGCGTCTCCAACAATGCGGTGCTCTCTCCCCCCGGCTCTGCACTGCGGCATCAGCCTAAACTACCTCCCAACTTTTGAAATGTTGTGTTGGATCCCACACTCTGGTAAAGCTGAACCACACTGAACACTCCCTTTGTCCTGAACACACTCACATTCCGTGTTAAATCCCAGGATAAATGGGGATGAGAGGACATTAATTAAACGCAGCAGGTTTATTTGGACAGGCCAGGGAATCAGAAAGCTTTTTAATCCCTTCAAAATCTCCCCAATGATGACCCTCTGTCTGTCTGCTCAGACCCTGAACCTGATATCACCACCCAGCCTGCCTGAGCTCACAGGACCTCAACCCCAGCTCCAGTCAATGCCTGTCCAGGTGGATGTTAAAGTGAGTTTCTTTCTCTTGGTGTCCTGGCCGACAATCCCTCAGATAAAATCAGTCACTCACTTCATGGCTGTTTGTGGGACACAAATCCTTGAATTTGATATTGTGCCTTATCACGTCATTAAGACATCTCAAAGTGCTTCACAGAATATGCTGTATAGAGAATTGGCTGTGTATTTTGTGTATGGAGGTGTGTGGAGTAAGGAAACTTGCCTAAGCTTTTGCCCCGCTTGGGAATCGAACCTGGGTCCTCTCGCTTTCGAAGCAAGCGCTCTAACCAGGGACTCTTATGAGTTGACGGGGTTGACAGGAACCAGACCTAGAAGCTAAAACGATGAAATTTTTGATATATCAGAGTTTATTCTAAAGTTTAACTTATTACAAAGGTTCATTACAAAGTTTAAAGTAAAACATCTTTATTCTCTGATGTGGGAATTGAAGGGATTAAATATTTGCTGTTGCTGTGACTCCCGTCTGTGCCCACCAGAGTCTCGGCTCAGTGTGTTAATAATTTTACACCTCCACCAGCTAATTTGCAACTCGATTTCCTTATATTTTGTTATGTTGTTGTGTAGAGCTGCCCTTTCACCGAGAGCTCTGCTCACAGTTCAGAGCCACAGTCATGTAGCTCAGTGGTTAGCGAGCTCCCCTCGCAAGTGAGAGGACCCGGGTTCGATTCCTGGCAGGGCGAAATGTTAGGCAAATTTCCTTATTTCACACTCCTCTGTTTACATTGCATTAAGTAGGAACCCATTTGTTAGTCAATTGGAAAATCACTTCCCTGGGATAACAATCCCTTCAAAACAAATAATAATTTGGTCACTCAATCCACGCCTTTAGTGGGATACTGCTATATGCAATTGGCTCCCGCGTTTGGCCCACAAATATACTGTCACTACAATATTTCCTGTGAAGCGTTTTGATAGGTTTCAATGATGTGATAAAGTGCTGTAGCAAACGCAAGGATGATTATTATTATCACAGCGCCCATCCCCACCTCACTCCCCCCGCCTCTCATCCCAATTAGCATTGCCAAGTCTCGGTTAGCTTTGCCAATCTCAGTTAGTTTTGCCGAGTCTCGATTGACCCAATCCCTCACCCACGCCTTTGTCATCTCCAGACTCGTCCTCCATCACCCTCCTCGCTGCTCTCCCCCAGCTCCAGACCCTCTACAACCTTTCAATCATGTCCTCTCCTGCTCCAGACTTTACCAGCGTCAAACATACAGTGTCCAGAGTGTGAGGGGGAGGCTGTGAGACATCTCCTGATTGCTGGGCTGGTGTCAGGGAATCCTCCCACTCAGCTCCTGTTAACCCTGCAAGCCAAAGCCTTAATGGGTAGGGTGGTCCTGGCAGGACAAGCAGCGGGAAAGCTTGCCGGACAGTGATATCAATGGTAAGTTATGTGGTTTTAGCTGGTTAGACTCCAGCAGTTATCCCAACGTACACTCTGGGGTCCCCAAGCCTCGGCTCTTGCCAACCTGCGCCTAATGTTCTCCGGAATTAGGTAAACAGGGTATGTTCCTCCAGGGAGAGAGCGCACATTCCATTCCAATAATCTATCTCTGGGATTTCCATGTGTAGGTGGGATACATGGAATTCTCAGCTTGGTTGAGAGACTCTTAAGCATGGGGATGGGTTTCCACGTGTGTCAGACACCTGGAGCTCTTGTCTCCCCACTGACACTGATAATAAGCTTTTCATTTGATACAGCGCCTTATCACATCCTCAACACTACTCAAAAGTGCTTCACAGGATTCGCAAGGAGAGGAAAATAGGATTGTGACCGTCTGTTTAATGGACAAAACGCGGCAGCCAATATGCGTACAACAGATTCCTGCAAACAGCCATGAAGAGAGAGCAGCACGGTTGGAAAAGAGAAGGCAATTTCTGTCTCCTGGTGTCCTGGCCGGCAATCCCCCAGATAAAATCAGTCACTCACTTCATTGCTGGTTGTAGGATGCTGTTGTGCACCAAGTAAGAACCCGGTTGTTGGTCGATTGGTGGATCGCTTTCCGGGGATGATAATCCTTCAAAAACAAATTTGGTCACTCAAACTACGACTGTTTGTGGGACACTACTGTGCATAAATGACTGCCACATTTCGCCCACAAAATACACAGTCACTACACTTTACAATATATTCTATGAAGTGCTTTGAGACGTCCCAACAATGTGATAAGGCGCTATATCAAATGCAAGGATTCTTCTTATATTATTATTATTATAAATACAATAGCGAGAGAGAGAATACAATACAGGCAGTTAGGGAAAGAGAGAGGAGTGTGATTCTAGACCCACAACAGCAATGAAAAGAGCTACAGGAATTATAAAAAAGACATTAAAACATAAAAGCTAACAACAAACGGACTGTGAACAGAGCGGGTTAACACCTGGGGCAGGATTTACATAGTCAGATGTTATCTGACTGGAGCGGTGTCAGCATTCAGTCTGCCGTGATTACCATTTCTGTTGCTTTGTTACACATTAACAGCCACTTGTGTTTACACCTTACAGCACTGACTCTGCACATCAGTGGGTTCAGCGCCCACAACAACAACAACAATTTACACTGCGCCTTTTATGTTGGGAGGACATCCCAGGATGCTGAACTATGGAGGATTTGCACCCGAGCTGGGGGTTGGGATTTGGAGGGGTGGACAGCAGGGAGGGTAGGTGTAGGAGGGTGATCAATGGAACAGTTGAAGAGCAAGGTCTTGAGATGTGCCTTGAAGGAGGCAAGGGAGGGAGTGAGGCGGAGGGACTGTGGGATGGAGTTCCAAAGGATGGGGGCAGAGAGGCTGAAGGCCTGACCACTGATGGTGGGCTGGGCCGGGCGGGGGATGTGGAGCAGGCTGGAGCCTGCTGAGCGGAGGGAGTGGGTAGGTTGATTATGGGGTTAACAGGTAACAGGAAGGAAGGAGCAAGGCCATGGAGGGCTTTGAAGGTGAGGACGAGGATTTTGAACTCCATCCTCTGGGGATAGGGAGCCAGGGATGGGGGTGATAGGGTCAAGGAGCCTGATGCGGGAGATGACAGAAGCTGTGGAGTTCTGGATGGTCTGCAACTTGTGGAGGGAAGAGTTGAGAAGTCCACATTGGCGACTCTGAGCTCACAGTCTAGGCTGACGCTTCAGCACAGTGATGGGGGGGAAAGAGCGCCACATTGTCAGAGACACCATTCTTCGGATGAGATGTTGAACCGAGCTCCCCATCTGTGCCTGTTCAGGTGGATTTTAAAGATTGTGCGTTGCTATAGGAAAAGAGAAGCCAGTTTCTCTCTCCGATATCCTGGCCAACAATCCCCAGATAAAATTGGTCACTCACTCCATAATTGTAGGATGTTGTTGTGCGTAACTGCCCAGACCAATTGTGTGTGAGTGAGAGAGAGAGAGTGAGTGACAGTGAGAGAGAGAAAGAGAGTGAAAGTGAGTGAGAGTGAGTAAGAGTGAGTGAGTGAGAGTGAGAGGTAGGGTCTGGATACTTTCTTATTTTCCTTTATATCCATTTGCCTCAATTCCTTAATGATAATAAATAATAACAATTAATAACAATAACAATAATCTTTGATTTGATATAGAGCCATTCATGTCATCAAAATGTTTCAGTTTCCTTACTACTCACACTTCTGTTTACCCAGCAGTAAGCAGGTTGTTAGTTAATTTGTGGATTGTTTTTTCAGAAGTAATAACCCCTTCAAAAATTAAAAAAAATGTGGTTACTCAATCCATGACTGTTTGTGGGAAACTGCTGTGTGCAATTGGCTGCTATGTTTTGCCCCTAAAATACACAGTCACTAAACTTTTGCAATATATTCTGTGAATCGCTTTGGGATGTCTGGAAAACGTGATAAGGCGCTATATCAAATGCAAGGATTATTATTATATACACAGTCACTACACTTGACAGCAATTCTCACAGAGAGTTCCTGAAGTGAGAGGTAGCGGGTGGAATGAAAGAGTTGGCAATGGGTGAGGAGCAGAGGTCTGACTGTGATGGCCTGGGGACAGGCTGGGCTGTGCAGGCCAGACAGAGGCGTGGGAACCCAGCCCTCAGATGGAACGATATGACTTTAGTGTAAATTACCTTAAAATTCCTGATCGTTACACATCTAAACACCCACCTGCTTATTCCCTTCACGTGTGGCTGACCCCTGGCACAGGGACACGCCTCTCCCGTGCATTGTAGCCAAACCAGATCAAAGATTGCACACATCCATCGCCTCGGTCCATTGATCTGTAAAATAGTCTCTAAACCCCTTCCACCGCCGTCCGTCTGGACTCCTCTCACTTCCCGCTGGCCGGCACAAAACCTGAGCCGGAGTCAGAGTCGGAGTGGGAGCGAGGTGTGATACACAATAATAATAATAATATAATAATAATCCTTCCATATGATATGGAACATTAGTACTTCATTGAGATAGTTCAAAGTGCTTCACAGGATATACTGCAAAAGTAGTTTGACTGTGTATTTTGTAGACGAAATGCGGCAGCCAATTGCGCCCAGCAGTGTCCCACAAACAGTCATGGTTGAGTGACCAAATTATTATTGTTTTAAGGAGATTATTACCCCCAGAAAGCAATCCGCCAATCAACTAGAACCAGTAGGGTTCTACCTACTGCTAGGTCAACATAGACTGGTGGAGTAAGGAAACATGCCTAAAGTATCGACCTGCCCAGGAATCAAACCCGGGTCCTCTTGCTTGCGAGCCAAGCATGCTAACCACTATGTTACTGGACTTTACAGTAGGTCTTCTGAAGCGCTTTAAGGTGGCTTCCTTATGTGAAAGGCGCGATATCTTTTGTGAGGATTACAATTATTAAGAGTTTGATATATACATGAGGGAATAGAAGAGATCTCGCCGCACTGTCTGTAACAGGCGAGGCAATTAAACCAATGTTGCCACACCTCGGGCTCTACTCTAATCCCATTCCCTGCTCTCTTCTCATCGTGTCTGTGCTGGGTCTCGCTCCCCCACTGAAACTCTTCACACTAATCACATTCCCTGCTTTCTCACCATCATATCTTTGCTGGTGCTCGCTCCCCACTGGAACTCTGACCCATGCAGAAACCCATCACCGTGATCAGCCGGGTGTCTGACACACACAGAAATCCATCACCATGCTTAAGAGTATCCAAACCAAACTGAGATTTCCATGTATCCCACCTATACGTGGAAATCCCAGAGATAGATTGTTGGAATGGAATGTGCACTCTCTCCCTGGAGCGCCTTACAGTAACGGATCCCGGGGCCGAGCCGGGGGGAGGGGGAGGAAGGTGATCAAAGGCGCGGTCGAAAAGAAAGGTCTTCAGCAGAGACCTGAAAATGGGAAGCGAGGGAGCGAGACAAAGAGAGTGAGGAAGGGAATTCCAGAGCCTCGGGGCATAGTGGCTGAAGGCACGGCCGCCGAGGGTGGAGCGGAGGACTCGGAGGAGGCCAGACCCGGAGGAACAAAGGCAACGGGTACTGTGCTGAGGAGAGAGGAGGTCAGAGAGGTAGGGGGGTGTGGAGGAGTGCAGGGACTTGAATACAAGGGTGAGGATTTTGAAATCGAAGTGACTGGTCTACCCTTTCAGGTCCTGCCGATGAGCCAGTGCCTGGGTGACATCAGCAGTGCCCTGGAACACTGTGAACCTGCCTGGCTTGAGCTATTGGTAACGTTGGCTAGTGACCTATTTAGATATTAGTTTCCTTATCGCTCTCTCTCTCTCCCTCTCTCTCGCTTTCTCTTTTTCTTTTTTCTCTCCTTCTCTTGCTCTTTCGCAGGGATTGTCTGCCAGGAGAAGCCTTTACCAACAGCGCTGTAGGATCTTTAATGTCCACCTGAACAAGGTGCTGAGCAGAGCTCAGTTTAAGATCTCATCTGAAGGACAACACCTCCAACAATGCAGAGCTCCCCCCAGCCCTGCACTGAAATGTCAGCCTAGACTGTGAGCTCAAAGTCTGATGTGGGGCTTGAACCCACAATCTTCAAACTCAGATATAAGAGTGCTATCGACTGAGACAGACCTCTCACATGAACAGCATCTGAACTCCCTAAGCAATGGTGTCATCCTGGCTCCGTAGGTAGAGCTCCCGCCTCAGAGTCAGAAGGTTGTATGTTCAGGCCCCCATGTCAGGACTTGGATTCACACAGTTTAGGCTGACCTCCAATACAGTCCTGGGATGGGAGGGGGTTTGCATTGTCGGAGTTGCCGTCCTTCGGTTGAGATGTTAAACCGTCTGCTCGTTCAGGTGGGCTTTAAAGATTCCATGGCGCTTCGCAGAATATACTGTAAAGAGTAGTGACTGTATATTGTGGGCGAAACTCGGCAGCCAATTGCACACAGCAGTGTCCCACACACAGCCATGAAGTACGTGACCAATTTTATTTAGAGCATTGTCGGCCAGAACACCAGGGGAGAGAAACTACCTTCTCTTTTCCAATAGCGCCGCGGGAGATCTTTAGCGTCTAGCTGAACATGAAGCCGGGAGCTTGGGTTAACATCTCATCGGAAGGACGGCTTTGAAAGTGTGTCCTTTTTAATGGACTGAGAGAGAACAAGAGAGGAGGGAGAGAAAGAGAAAGGAAAGAGAGTGGGTGGGGGGGGGGGGGAGCAGAGTGGAGGGGAGAGAGGGCAGAGAGGAGGGGAGAGATGGGGAGAGAGGAGGGGAGAGAGGGGCAGAGAGGAGGGGAGAGAAGGGAGAGAGGAGGGGAGAGAGGGGAGGGAGGAGGGGAGAGGAGGGGAGAGAGGGGCAGAGAGGAGGGGAGAGAGGGGGAGAGAGGAGGGCAGAGTGGAGGGGAGAGAGGAGGGGAGAGAGGGGGCAGAGAGGAGGGGAGAGAGGGCAGAGAGGAGGGAGAGATGGGGAGAGGGAGGGGAGAGAGGAGGGCGAGAGGAGGGAGAGGGGGAGGGGCAGAGAGGAGGGGAGGGGAGAGGAGGGGGAGAGGGAGGGGCAGAGAGAGGGGAGAGGGGGAGAAGGGGCAAAGAGGGCAGAGAGGAGGGAGAGAGGGGGAGAGGGA
>NW_024704742.1:71809845-71928010 GCF_018977255.1 Callorhinchus milii | reverse complement strand
CAAAGAGGGGCAGAGAGGAGGGGAGAGGGGAGAGAGGGGGAGAGAAGGGGCAAAGAGGGGCAGAGAGGAGGGAGAGAGGAGGGGAGAGAGAGGGGCAGAGGAGGGGAGAGAGGAGGGGAGAGAGGAGGGGAGAGAGGGGGCAGAGAGGAGGGAGAGAGGGGGAGAGAGGAGGGAGAGGGGGGAGAGAGGAGGGGGCAGAGAGGGGGCAGAGAGGAGGGGAGAGAAGGGGGAGAGAGGAGGGAGAGAGGAGGAGAGAGGAGGGGAGAGAGGGGGAGAGAGGGGGCAGAGAGGAGGGGAGAGAGGGGGAGAGAGGAGGGGAGAGAGGGCAGAGAGGAGGGGAGAGAGGGGGAGAGAGGGGGAGAGGGGAGAGAGGGGGAGAGAGGGGGAGAGAGGGGGAGAGAGAGGGGAGAGAGGGGAGAGAGAGGGGGAGAGAGGAGGGGAGAGAGGGGGAGAGAGAGGGGGCAGAGAGGGGAGAGAGGGGAGAGAGGAGGAGAGAGGGGAGAGGGGAGAGAGGGGAGAGAGGGGGAGAGAGGAGGGGAGAGAGGGGGAGAGAGAGGGGGCAGAGAGGGGAGAGAGGGGGAGAGAAGGGGCAAAGAGGGGCAGAGAGGAGGGGAGAGAGGGGAGAGAGGAGGGAGAGAAGGGGCAAAGAGGGGCAGAGAGGAGGGGAGAGAGGGGGAGACAGGAGGGGAGAGAAGGGGCAAAGAGGGGCAGAGAGGAGGGGAGAGAGGGGGAGAGAGGAGGGCAGAGAGGAGGGGAGAGAGGAGGGGAGAGAGAGGGAGAGAGGGGAGAGAGGAGGGAGAGGGGGCAGAGAGGAGGGAGAGAGGGGCAGAGAGGAGGGGAGAGAGGGGGCAGAGAGGAGGGGAGAGAGGGGGCAGAGAGGAGGGGAGAGAGGGGAGAGAGGAGGGGAGAGAGGGGGAGAGAGGAGGGGAGAGAGGGGGAGAGAGGAGGGGAGAGAGGGGGCAGAGAGGAGGGGAGAGAGGGGGAGAGAGGAGGGAGAGAGGGGCAGAGAGGAGGGGAGAGAGGGGGAGAGAGGAGGGCAGAGAGGAGGGGAGAGAGGGGGCAGAGAGAAGGGGAGAGAGGGGGAGAAAGGAGGGGAGAGAGGAGGGAAGAGGAGGGAGAGAGGGGCAGAGAGGAGTGGCAGAGAGGGGGAGAGGGGGGGAGAGAGGGGGCAGAGAGGGTGGGGGGCAGAGAGGGGGAAAGGGTGGGGGGGAGAGAGGGGGGAGGGGGCAGAGAGGGGGAGAGGGTGGGGGGCAGAGAGGGGAGGGGCAGAGAGGGAGAGTGGGCAGAGAGGGGAGAGGGGCAGAGAGGGTGGGGGGGGGCAGAGAGGGGGAAAGGGTGGGGGGGGAGAGAGGGGGGAGGGGGCAGAGATGGGGAGAGGGGGGAGATGGGGGGAGGGCAGAGGGGGGGAGAAGGAGGCAGAGAGGGGGGAGAGGAGAGGGGGGGCAGACAGCTGGACAGAAGCCGGGCTGGAATCACATGCCGCAGTTTGTAGCCTGGGGATAGAGGAGAGAGTGAGAGAGAAAGAGGGGGAGAGAGAAAAGGGAGAGAGTGAGAGAGAAAGAGATAGAGAGGAAGAGAAAGAGTCGGACTGAAAGAGAGACAGGGGAGAGAGTGAGAGAGAGAAAGAGGAAGATAAAGGAGAGAGTGACAGACAAAGAAGAGAGTGGGAGAAAGAGAGAAGAGAATGAGAGAGAAAGAGGAGAGAGTGAGAGAGAAAGAGGAGAAAGAGAGGAGAGAGAAAGAGAGGGAGAAAGAGAAAAAGGATAAAAGGAGAGATTTCACAGGTGTAACTGGGCGTTAGAGATTTGCTCATAGAGAGATTCACTCCCTCCACTTAAAGTCTTATATATTATAGTTATATATATTGATATGTTATATTTTATTTATTACATTTATATATTATAAATTATATAGATTAGTTCAGGGGAACAATTGTGTCGAAGGGGAGAAATAATATTATTAGAGTATATTATATATTACTTTATTATATTTATATAATAAATTAAATATAATAACACTATAACATATATATAACCATAATATAATATATAACACTGTCAGTGCCTGAACAAGCAGTTCAGAAATATATCATTTATTATGTTTAAATACATTATAACTAACAAATCCATTATTGTTGTTATTGTTATTAAAATTCACTAACAATATATATTATACATTGTAGTATTATATATTAACCCTATAATATAGTTGTAACCATATATACGATTATATTATAGTGTTAGTATATGCCTAATTTAATTATAGTACATTAATTACACACAGTGTCTCTGACCTACACATGTCTCAAAGCGCTTCAAAGAGAATTTGTGTCAACATTGGTGACTGTGTGTGGGTGGGGAGGGGGGGGGAGGATTCAACCCCATTTAGAAAACTGTGACTTGAGTGATTTTATCTGGGGGATTGTGAACAAGGACACCGGGAGAGAGAAACTCCCTTCTCTTTTCCCCGACAGCGCAGCGGGAAATCTTTAACGTCTCATGCGAAGGACGGCGTCTCTGACAACGCGGTGCTCTCTTCGCTGCGCTGGAGAGTCAGCCTGGACTGTGAACTCAAAGTCCCTGGTGTGGGGCTCAAACCCACAACCTCCTGACCGACCCAGAGGTGAGAGTGTCAGCGGCAATGGTTTTGAATCACTTTCACTCTGTTACAAAGCATTTGTTCCCTTCTTCAGTTCACCCCACCCCACCTCCAAGATATGAACAGAAATGAAAGTTCATGGAAAAAAAACTGAGAATGAACTCGCTTTAGGGGGGAACGATTGTGTCAGGGGGAGGAGATCCGATAGAGAGAGAGAGAGAGAGAGAGAGAGAGCGAAAAAGCGAGAGAGAGCAATCTCTCTCTCCATCTCAGTGGGTCTCATTGTGGGCATCACTACTATCCGTTATTATTATTATTAACAATTTTTTTGTCAGGCTGCGGGATCTTTAAAGTCCACCGGAACAGTTATTATTAGTAAAAATAACAATAATGATCTTTGTATATGATATAGCGCCTTATCACGCCTTCAAGATGTCTCAAAGTGATTTACAGAATATATTGTAAAGTGATTTGACTGTATATTTTGTGGGTGAAGATTAATAATAATAATACTAGATTGTACATGTAGCATTATTGATGTGGCTATCCCAATTGAATAAATGTAAGAAATAAGGAACTAGAGAAGATCAGGAAATACATTGATCTACACATTGAATGTGTTAATACAAACATAGTTCCTACAATCATCACTACAACTGGCACTGAATAATACTATTCAGAAATGGCTTGCAATACACCCAGTGAACAAAATATCAACCTCCTGCAAACAGTAGCTATTTTCGGAAGTTCGGACATACTAAGAAAAGTATCATCCATTCATATGTAACGTGGCAGTGTTATTGGCCTGAATGACCACTTAGAAATGACCTCTACGCAATGATTTCAACTGTAATAACATCATAATAACATAATAATAATATTACTCCTTGCATCTCCTTTAATTTGTTTATAATTTGCTTTGACTCTTAATTATAATAATAATTGTTGCATTTGATACAGCATTTTATCATGTTGTCGAGACGACTCAGATTGCTTCACAGGATATACTGTAAAGCTTATTGACTGTATATTTTGTGGGCAAAGGATTATTATTATTATAAATAATCGGCAGCCAATTGCACACCGCAATGTCCCACAAACAGTTGTGGATTCAGTGACCAAATTATTATTATCATTTTTTATTTTTATTTGGAGGGATTATTACCCCGAGAAAAGTAATCCGCCAATCGACTAACAACCGGGTTCCTATTTACTGCTAGGTAAACAGAAACGTGTGGAGTAAGGAAACTTGCCTAAGGTTTCGCCCTGCCCAGGAATCAAACCCAGGTCCTCTCGCTTGCAAGGCAATAGACTATTACTGTAATCAATCCCCTAAGTATCCGTCCGGAGAACCCTGGTGAACACAGCAACGCCTGAACTCTCAGCGGGGATTGGGAAGTGTTTGTGGGGTGGTTTGGAAAAGGTTGGACTCACACGGGGGAAATCAGAGAGAAAACACTTTGAGTTCAGTGTAAGATTTTCTCTCTCTCTGTTTCTCGGTTTAAATTCTCTCACATTCTTGAGCTGCAAGTCCCACTTGCATCATACTGTTCACTCCCAGTTCTGCTCAGAGCAAGCTGGGTTTTTAGATTTAAAAATAATATAAATCACATTACTTTTATAATAATAATAACAATAATCCTTGCATATGATATAGCGCCTTATCACACTGTTGAGACGTCTCAAAGCGCATCACAAAATATGCTGTAAGTGTATTTTGTGGGAGAAACACGGCAGCAAATTGCACACAGCGGTGTTCCACAAGCATTCGTTAGATTGAGTGACCAAATGATTATTATTATTATTATGAGTACTATTTTCTGAGGGATTATTACCCCCGGGAGAGCGATTTGCCAATCGACGAACAACCGGGTTCCTACTTACTGCTGAGTAAACAGAGGTGTGCAGAGTAAGGAAACTTGCCTAAGGTAAAAGGTTTATATATAAAAACAATATCTCAGCCAGCACCCGGTCTCCCCAGTCACACTTACTTTTTGATGGTGATATATTTATCGCTTGTTTTTAAATGAATAAAATTAAAATATATAGTTTTTGCATTGTTACTGTGAAGGATGATATTTTGATTTCAGTCACTAGCGGCACAAGTTTAAGATCATCACAAAAAGGGACATTAAAGGGAAGGTTAAAGACTACTGTGAGTCCACAGGAGAATGAGGATATAGCCGTGCCTGAGACAAACACCTGTCTTGACCGGACGGGTTAAACGGTCGATTTCAGTGCCAGAACATTCCGTGACTCCACGTGTTGCTGACTGAGTTGCTGTGATATTGAACCAGAGAGAGAAACTCACACAACCTGTGACATAGATAGACATCTCGCCAATAAAGACACAGTAAAATCCTGTGAAGCACTTTGAGACATCTCAATGATGTGATAAAGCATTTATTAAATGCAAGATTTATTATAATACTGTATTACTACTAATAATAATCTTGGCATTTGATATAGCGCCTTATCAGTGTATTGAGATGACTCAAAGCACTTCACAGAATATATTGTAAAGTGGATTGACTGTATATTTTGTGAGCAAAACGCGGAAGCTAATTGCGCACAGCAGTGTCCCACAAACTTGGATTGAATGACCAAATTACTTTATTATTGTTATCTCACCAGCATCCCCAATGAGCAGCCAGGTAGACATTTCATCAAATATATCTCTGTTTTTTCCAGGCTCTAAACCAGTCTTTATTTTTTGCCCATAAAATACACAGTTAATTCACTTTACAGTATACCCTGTGAGGCGCTTTGAGATGTTGCAACGACATGATGAGGTGCTGTATCAAATGCAAGGATTATTACTATTATTTGTTTGTATATGGAAATATTATAATTAAACAACAATACACAAGGCATCAGGTAATAGGTTCAACACAAGTGATCCGCACTGTGGAAACCACACAGTGGGAAATAAAAGGTTGTAAAATTTGGCTGTGTTTTTCTCCTATGTGCAAAATTTAACAAGAGGTTGGAGTTTCAAAATAAGGTGAAAACTTGGGGAGAGAGAGCATGGACGGAGAGGTTAACTTTCCAGTAACTGGTGATCACTGGGTGTGTGATAACCACAGCTCTGGAGCCGCGATGAGACAGAGACTCTCACGGCAAACGGGCAAGACACTCTACATGGACAGACTGGGGGTGGTTGAGGTGATGAGAGAGAGATGGTGCGAGGAAACTTGTGGATGTGAAATAGAGGGATCGTCTGCTCCTGTTTGTCACTGTTTTCTTTTGCCCACAAAATACACAGTCAATTCACTTTACAGTATATTCTGTTGAGACGTCTCGAAGACAAGATAAAGCGCTGTATCAAATGCAAGGATTATTATTACTGAGACAGAGGCTGGTTTTTGAGTTGGACCCAGAGTGAGATTATTTCCTCCACTGCTGTGGGACTACACAGTCACTACACTTTACAGTGACCTTCATGAAGTGCTTTGAGACATGCTCCCGACGTACAAATGAGGATCAAATGCTAGGATTATTATTATTGTTATTAATATTGTTAATTAATTTAAGAAAACAATTGTGAATAAAGAAAGGCGTGTGTACAAATAAAGGATAATTCATTCAACAAAAACTTTTACCCACAAAATACAGTCACTAACTACACTTTACAGTATATTCTGCGAAGCGTTTTGAGACATTTCAACTGCGTGATAAGGCGCTATATCAAATGCAAGGATTATTATTATTAATAATTCTTTTAAGACATCTCTCGTACTTTCTTCCTCTCTCTCTCTCTCTCTCATTCCTTCTCTTTCTTTCGCCCCTTTTTCTTTTTCTTCTCTTTTTCTCCCATCCCTCCCTTTTCTCTTTCTTCCTTTCTCTCTCTCAACTCACTCTTTCTTTCCCTTCTTCTACCTTCCTCTCTCTCTCTCTCTCTCCCTCCCACTCTCCCTTCTGCTGTCTCCTTGTCCTTTTCCCCTCTCTCTCTCCTCTCTCTCTCCCTCTTTTCTTTTCTCTTTTTTGTATTAAAATTAATACAATTGTACAGAAGTTTTCACGTCGGGAAGACGTCTCAAGGCGCTGTATATATTTAGACATATATATATACACACAAAAAGTTATATATATATATATATGTGTGTGAATAATGTTCCCACCAACTGCTAAGAGATGTTTCTCTATCGAATCGCTAATAGCGAAAGATATTCCGCTCTCTCTGGAGCACAGAGTCGGGGCTCTCGCGTACCTTCGGGGAACGCTTTAATACATCTTTCCCCCTCTCTCTCTCTCTTCTCTCTTCTCTTCTTTTTCTTTCACCCCCTCTTTCCTCCAAACCCTCTCGTTTCCTCTCTTCCCATTTCACGCTCTGTCTCTTTCTATTTCTCTCCTTCTTTCTCTCTCTCCTTTCTCTCTTTCTCTCTCTCCCTTCTCCTGTCTTCCTCTCTCTTTCTCTTTCGCTCTCTCTCTCTCTGTCCCTCTCTTTCCTCTCTCCCTCTCATTCTCTCTCCATCTATGTCTCCCTGTGTGTCCCTCTCTCTCTACCCCTCTCTCCTCCTACCCCTCTACCCCTCTCTCTCTCTCTCTACCCCTCTCCTCCTACCCCTCTACCCCTCTCTCTCTCTCTCTACCCCTCTCCTCCTACCCCTCTACCCCTCTCTCTCTCTCTCTCTACCCCTCTCCTCCTACCCCTCTCTCTCTCTCTCTCCCCCCTCCCTCTCCCTCTCTCTCTGTGCAGTATATTCACGTGTGTATATGTGTGTGTATGTGCACACAGTGTGTGTGTGTGTGTGTGGACGACGTGTCTTACCTTGAAATCTGTGCCCGAAGAACCTGTTCCTGAGGACCCAGGGGTAGAAGTTCAGGGGGTCGGAGTGCTGAGGGGTGAAGAAGCTGTGCTGGAGGCGGGGGTCCGGCGGGGCGGGCAGACTGGGCTGACTGACCGCCTCCGGGAACAGCAGCTCCGGGCGCGGATACAGGGACCTCCCCACCGCCGGGTAACCGCTCCCGAACGCCTCCGAAGCGGTGGGATAGGCGAGAGCCGCCGGTGCCCGGACACTGTCCTCCAGGGAGAGGGGGATATCCTTCGCCACCAGCGACTCGATAGTGAAACATCTCTTAGCCGTGGGTTGGAACATTATATATATATATATATATATGTGTGTGTGTGTGTGTGTGTGTGAGTATATAATATATATAATTGCACAGACGGTGTGTACACACACACACACACACACACACACAATTGTATATGATATATACGCAAAAAGTTTATTTGAACTCCCACCAGAGAGATTTTTTTGTTGTTGTTGATTCCTTGGGGGGAAAAAAAAATCCACTTAGGGTTACTTACTTTTTTCTTGGCAATAAAACGCCCCCCTCCTCCACAAAATACATATAAATATATGTGCGTGTGTATATATATATATATATATATATATAAAAAAGTTGATGATAAAGTCAGCGGAGTGTTGATGAGATCAGATCAGATCAGCTCAGCTCAGAGCATGGCTGCAGAGAGAGAGAGAGAGAGGTGACTGTATGTCAGTCACTTCACTGTGTGTCTGGCTCCATCCAACACACACACACACACACACACACACACACACTCCCACCCCTCACACACAGGCTCGGTTAAGAATCTTTTACCTGGTTTAAAGCCTTCACTTGGCACTGAGCTGCTGACCAGTCTCTGATCTGGTTTGTCAGCAGTTAAGGTGAGCTGTGTTAGAATCTCTCTCCTCTCTCTCTCTCTCTCTCCTCCCCTCTCTATCTCCTCCCTCTCTCAGCTTGCACACTTACACACCCTGTATGAGTGTGACAGATCTCTCTATCTCTCTCACTGCCTCCCTCCCTCTCTCCTCTCTCCCCTCCTCTCTGCCCTCCTCTCTCCCCTCCCTCCTCTCTGCCCTCTCTCCCCCCTCTCCCCTCCTCTCTCCCCCTCTCTCCCCTCCTCTCTCCCCCTCTCCCCCCCTCCCTCCCCCTCTCTCCCCTCCTCTCTGCCCTCTCTCCCCTCCTCTCTCCCCTCCTCTCTCCCCCTCTCTCCCCCTCTCTCCCCTCCTCCCTCCCCCTCTCTCCCCTCCTCTCTGCCCTCTCTCCCCTCCTCTCTCCCCCTCTCTCCCCTCTCTCCCCCTCTCTCCCCTCCTCTCTGCCTCCCTCCCGGGTCTCAAACGATCAAACTAAGTGCCGCTGTGTGAGGAGGGGGTCACCGTGTAGAGATGGTGAGAGCGACTGTGAAAGAGAGGAGTGTGAGAAGGAGTGAAAAAGAGAAAATAAATTGGTGAGGCAGGAGAGGGAGGAGTGACTCAGGATGGAGGTTATTAAATAATAAGTGTAATTCAGGTTAATAGCCCTGTTTGTGAGTCACACACAGCCCACCGTGAGGAATCCCGTGTCTGTATATCTGTGTGTGTCCCTGTATACAATAATAATAATAATTAGTATTATATATATACACAGTATACCTGTGTCTCTCTCTGAATGTCTGTGTGTCCCTCTATATAATAATATATACACACAGTATATCTGTGTCTCTCTCTCTGTATATTTGTGTCCCTCTATATAACAATTAGTATTATATATACACTCAGTATATAAGTATCTCTCTCTGTATGTCTGTGTGTCTCTCTCTATATAATATATACACACAGTATATCTGTATCTCTATGTATGTCTGTGTGTCTCTCTCTATATAATAATAATCTGTATCTCTCTCTCTGTATGCCCGTCTCTCTCTCTCTCTCTTTATATATATTTTTGTCTGGAAGGTTTGGCAATTATTCTCCAGATTGTCTATTTTTTCAAACAATCTTTGTAACAATTTTGTGAACTCGAGGGAGAGCGACTCAAACTGAGACACAGAGAGACACACCCACACACAGACAGAGAGAGACACCCACACAGAGACAGAGAGAGAGACACACACATACAGACAGAGAGAGAGAGAGAGAGAGGCACTGAGAGAGAGACACACACACACAGAGAAACAGAGACAGAGAGAGACACACACAGAGAGAGAGAGACACACACACAGAAACATAGACAGAGAGAGACACACACACATACAGGCACACAGAGAGAGAGAGAGGCACACACAGAGAAACAGAGACAGAGAGAGACACACACACATACAGACAGAGAGAGAGAGGCACAGAGAGAGAGAGAGAGAGACACACACAGACAGAGAGAGAGAGGCACAGACAGAGAGAGAGAGAGACACACACCCACACACAGACAGAGAGAGAGAGAGAGGCACACACAGAGAAACAGAGACAGAGAGAGACACACACACACAGAGAGAGAGAGAGGCACAGAGAGAGAGAGAGAGAGACACACACACACACAGAGAGAGAGAGACAGAGAGAGAGAGAGAGAGACACACACACACACACAGACAGAGAGAGAGAGAGAGGCACACACAGAGATACACACACACAGACAGAGAGAGAGAGGCACAGAGAGAGAGAGACACACACACACAGAGACAGAGAGAGACACACACACAGACAGAGAGAGAGAGAGAGGCACAGAGAGAGAGACACACAGAGAGAAACAGAGACAGAGAGACACACACACACACAGAGACACAGAGAGAGAGAGAGCGAGGCAGAGAGAGAGAGACACACACACACACAGAAACAGAGACAGAGAGAGAGACACCCACACCCACAGAGAGAAACAGAGAGACACAGACACACACACACAGAGACAGAGAGACACACACACACACAGAGACAGAGAGACACAGAGAGAGAGAGACAGAGAAATCCAGAGAGGGAGACACAGAGAGAGAGAGGGAGGGAGAGAGAGGAAGAAACAGAATCAATGGAGATTGCAATCCGAATCAGTCAGAGAGACAGAGCGAGAGAGGGAGAGAGACAGACTGAGAGCGACTGAGACAAAGAGGCTCAGACAGAGAGAGACTGAGAGAGAGGAGACTGATATATATATATACTGCATATTATATACGGTGTATATATAATTCTATATATATAGAGAGACAGAGGAGACAGTGAGAGAGCGGGGTGTGGGGAGTAATCAAAGGGTTATTCTTCGCTGTGTGCAATGGCTGGTTAGAGAGAGACAGAGAGAGTGAAACTGAGAGAGAGAGTGAGACAGAGAGTGAGAGAGACTGAGAGAGAGAGTCCAAACACAGCACCCAACAACACACACAAAGCACACATCACGTTTCGCCCACAAAATATATGGTCAATTCACTTAAAGTACATTCTGCGATGCGCTTTGAGACGTCTTGAAGATGTGATAAGGAGCTATATCAAACTATATCATTATTATCACCCACACACGTGAGTTCTCACCGCCTGTAGTTGGTTTAAACAGTTAGATTTTGGAAGAAACCAACAATGAAGAGCTTTACACCCACAGTCTGACCCCAACTGGATGTGGTTAGAGATCAGCGACACAGGTGTGAGAGACAGAGATGTAGGAGAGAGGGGAACAGGAGAGAGAGGAACAACAGACTGCATTCATTTAGCACCTACCATGTTGGGAGGACGTCCCAAGGCGCTGGAAAGAGGAGAGAGAAGGGGGGAGAGAGAGAGGTGTAGAAAGGAGGAAAAGAAGGCAGTAAGAGTGAAGAAGGGAGAGAGAGGTTTTATCTACCTACTTAGCTCTCTATTTCTATCTATCAGAGACACAATCACAGGAACACATATAATAAATATAATAATCAAAATAATAAAAATAGAATAATGAAAATGTTTACATCTCATACAAAACATTCTACTTTAGAAGGACATCTCAAAGCACTTCACCGGATTCACTGTGAAATGCAGTGACTGTGTAGGTGAATGCGGCAGTGAGTTTCCTCACAAACAGCCGTGAAGCGAGTGCTGAATTTTACGTAAAATTGACTAAATAAACCCAGAAGGTTCAGGTTAAAGTTATAATAACCTCAGGGTTCCTCTCCATTGAAAATGTCATTGTATATTATAAAGTGTCAGTGTGTGACGCTTCAGCCCAATGCTGTGGGGGGAGAGAGAGCACCTCATTGTCAGAGATGCCGTCCTTCAGATGAGACGTTAAACCTCACTCCATTTGTGCCTTGTTCAGGTGGACGTTAAAGATCCTGTCAATTGTAGTCACTGCATTTGACAGTGAATTATGTGAAGCCTTTTGAGATGTCCTCCCGACATGAAATCCCAATTTCAAATGCTAAGATTCTTTTGATTATCAAGTGCTCCACTCGGCCGGTGGCAATTGATAACAGAATGAAATCTGTAAAGGGGGAAAGAGAAACATTTGAATTGAAACTAATATCATTAAATAAATACAACGGTTTGTGAGACACTGCTGTGTGCAATTGGCTGCCGTGGTTCTCCCACATAAGACACAGCCAATTCATTTTACAGTATATTCTGTGAAGCACTATATCAAATGCAAGGATTATTATTATCATTGAGCGAAGAGCAAACGAGTAATGGTGTGTTCAGTTCCAGCTATAGGGAGCCTCTGGGATCTAACCAGTAATTTATAGCAGGTTATACACCGAGCTTTAAACCAACACGATTTAATAATCTGAGCCGCTGCTGACCTCTCCCTCTCTCTCTCTCTCTGTGTATCAGGGGGTGATGCCACTCACGAAACACTGCTCTTACATGGACCTTTCGCTCGGAAACCCAAACGCATCCGCACCGCCTTCTCCCCGTCCCAGCTCCTGAGGTTGGAAAAGGCGTTTGAGAAAAATCACTATGTGGTGGGAGCTGAGAGGAAACAGTTGGCGGGCAGTCTGAGCCTGTCCGAAACCCAGGTACAGACACACACACACAGTATACCTCTAACCACATCCTCACTGGGACTGAATTACTCAATCTCCAGCACACAATTCAATCTACTTTACAGTGATAAGGTCTTATATCAAGCGCTGTGGGATGGTACTCTGAGTGAAGGATGCTATATAAATGCAAGGATTATTATTATTACTATTATGTATAATTAAAAGGACCAAATCCCCCCCACCCCTCCAGAATAATTCACAATAAAAAGATTCCAAAATAAAATTAAGAATCAGTCAATTTATTAGAAAGGAAAATAAATATAAGCGAAAAAAGAACACACTAAATGCAAATTAAGAAGTTATAAAATAACAATAATAAATAATTCTTGCTGTTGATATAGCACTTTATCACATTGTTGAGACGTCTCAAACGCTTCATGGAATAAACTGTAAAGTGAAATGACTGCATATTTTGTGGGTGAAACGGCACGGCAGCCAATTGCACACAGCAGTGTCCCACAAACAGTCATGTCCCAAGAACAGTCATGGATTAAGTGACCAAATTATCATTATTATTTTCTTGGAGGGATTTATTACCCCAGAAAGCAATCCATCAATCGACTAACAATCGGGTTCCTACTTACTGCTAAGTAAACAGAGGCGTGTGGAGTAAGGAAACTTGCCCATTGCTTTGTCTGCCCGAGAATTGAATCCAGGTCTTCTCCCTTGCGAGGCGAGTGCTCTAATCACTATGCTACAGGACTCCACGATTATTGGAACAATAATCACAAATTAAAAGAAACCCCCTCCCTACAGAATAATGCACACTAAAAAGGTTCTAAAATAAAATTCAGAATTAGTCAATTTACAGTATTAGAAAATGGAACAGAGAAAACAATAATAATACTACTTAGAATTGTTTATAGCGCTTTATCACATCGTTGAGATGTTTCAAAATGCTTCACAGGATACACTGTAAAGTGTATTGACTGTGTATTTTGTGAGCGAAACGCTCACATTAAAAAAACACATTAAATGCAAATTAAGGAGCTATAAAATAACATTTTATAAGTTGGTAAAATTTATTGGAAAATAAAAAGGGGGAAAATCAGAATAAACAAAAATTAAAAGGGTGTAAAATAATATTTAGAATCTGTAAATGTACTAGAAAAAATAAGTTTCTGTTTATTGTTTCACCCACAAAGTACACAGTCAATTCACTTTACAGTATATCCTATGAATCGCTTTGAGATGTCTCAATAACGATTTAATAATAATTATTAGAATCCTTGCATTTAATACAGCCTCAATACATCAAGAAAAGTGCAGTGACTTTGGTGAATGAGAAAACAGGGAACGAAATAGAATAAATTAAAATAAAAAAGATTAAACAATAAGATCCAGAATCAGGATCCTTGAAAAAAAGGGGGAAAATCAGAATAAATGAAAATAAAATGGTTAAAATTAAGAGTCATAAAAAGACAAATTATTTTTAAAAATACAAACAATTAATCCTCTCATTTAGTATAATCACTTATCACGTTTCCCCACAAAATACACAGTCAATCAACTTTACAGTATATTTTGTGAAGCGCTTTGAGATGTCTCTACAAAATGATCAAATGCAAGGATTATTATTAGTATCACTTGTAACATTATCTCAAAAACTTCACAGGATTTAATGAAGTGTAGAGACTGCTTTTAAACAAATTAAAGAAAAAAATACAACAAATGCAAAAAACAGAATAAATTAAAGTGAAAACAATTTAAAAACAAGATTTGAAACGGTATATGTTTTAGACAATTAAAATCTGTTTGTTGAGTTAGTTACTAGAGAGCATCAATTTAAAATAGTTATAATAATAATCCTTATAGTCGATATACCGCCTTATCATGTCGTTGAGACGTCTCAAAGTGCTTCACAGAATATATTGTAAAGTGGATTGACTGGGTATTTTGAAAATGAGCAAATGGGGAGTTCAGGAGATTTTTTTCTTAAGCGCAGAGTAGTTAGGATATGGAATGTGCTGCCGGGAGCGATGGTTGAGGTGGAATCCATATTAGCTTTCAAAAGGGAATTAGAAAAATATCTTAAAAAGGAGTCAACAAGTGTGTGGGGAAAGGGTAGGGAAATAGGACTGAAAGATTTGCTCTTAAAGAAGCCAGCACAGGCACAATTTGCCCACAAAATACACTTGATAGTATATCCTGTGAATCATTTTGAGACGTCTGATAAGGCGTTATATCAAATGCAAGGATTATTATTAAATGACCGACTTCTGTGCTGTCAATTTCTATGGATCTTTAAAAAAGGAGGAAAAACCCAGAAATAAGCGAAAATGAAAATCTTATAAAATAAGACTCCAAATCAGTCAAATTTTGTGAATATTTAAAAAGGGAGAATTCCAAATAAATGTAAATCAAAGGTTAAATAAGGGTAATTAAATACTTTCAAAATAATGGGGAAAATCAGTATAAACAGATTCAAATTCAAATTGGATTTTTTTNGAAAGAAACATACAAAAGTTAAAACAAAGGGCAAGTACATTAAATAATAATAATATATTTTTATAATAAAAATAATAAAATCAGTCAATTCATAGCTGATTGTGGGATTGTTCCTGTGTGCAAATTGGTTGGTATCTTCACCTACAAAATACAGTCATACACTTTACAGTAAATCCCATGAAGTGCTTTGAGGTGTCCTCCCGATGAGAAATTAATAATAATGATAATAATCCTTGCATTTGATATAGCACTTTATCGTGTTGTTGAGACGGCTCAAAGCGCTTCACAGAATATACCGTGAAGTGGATTGGCTGTGGAAGAAACATAATTATTATTATTATTATTGTTTTATTATAAATTTAGAATACAAAACTCAAATAAAACAAGCTATAAAAAATAGCATTCAGTAAATTAAAAATGAAGTGTTCCCCAAAAATAAAATCATTTTTATTTTATGATTTAAAGTAATGCTATCAGAAATGCTCGCATTATTTTAAATCATAGCATCAAATGTTATCTAAATTTTTAAAAGGATGCAATCAGAAATGGAAAGCAGAGATATTCACTCTCTGGCTTAATAATTCAATTAAAAAACTAATCAGATTTTATTTAAAATAAAGAGGGGAAAATTGAACAAACAAAAACAAAGGGTTAGTGAATGAAATTATATAAATAAGATTCACAAAAAAGCGAAAAAATCAGAAAATAAAATAAAATTGAAATTAAAAAAAGTTTTTAAAAAGGTTAAGGTGCGGTAAATGTACGCGAAAATAAAAAGGGAGAGAAGAAAAAGGAAATAATAAATGAGTTAAGATTAAAAAGGGAAGAGATTCAGGAGTCAAACCCATTTAAAATGAATAAAAATCTATTTAAAATTCTGAATGAAGAAACAACCAACACTAAAATGAGGGGAGAATAGGATAAATAAATAGATTATAAACGAAACAAACAGTGACCGTTTGTGCCGTGAAAACATATTGTAACTTTCAGAAGTTTATAAAACAAATCTCAACTAAAATCCTGAACAAGTAAAACAAAGTTCACTTTTTGTCCAACTACCAAATGAGCTCTGCAATAATAATACATATTTTTGTTTAACTATGAGTTCTGCAATAATAATAAATAGTTGTGTCTTATTGTGAAATGAGTTCTACAATAATAATTAGTCGTTTGTCTCCGAAATTAGTTATGTAATAATATTAATTAATATTTTGTCTAACTATGAAATGAGTCCTGCAATAATAATTATTATTAAATATTTTTGCCTATGAATCAAGTTTTGAATTAATAATCAATATGTTTGTCTAATTATAATGATTATGATTGAAAACGCATTTCATTATTATGATTGCAGAATTATAATACTAATGCAATAATAATAATGGAAAGTTCTCAATAAAAATTATAGTTAGACAAAATATTTATTCTTATTATTGTAGAACTCATTTCATTTATGATTTTTTTGCAATAGAGGTCATGAATAATATTAAGTGTTCTCTAATAATAATAATTCCTGGGTGACAGTCTCAGAAATTATTATTATTATAGACAACTGCAGAACTCTGCATCAACACAAAATGAATGTAAGACATTACTCCCAACTCAGTGTCAGGTGAGGGGTTCAGTCGCTATACAGCAACACACACGGGGCACCTTTCCCTCTGAATACTCTTTCTTTCTCAATACTCTCTCTCTCTGACTGCTCTCTCTCCCTCTGAATACTCTCGATCTCTCTCAATACTCACTCTATCTGACTTCTCTCTCTCTCTCTCTGAATTCGTTCTCCCTCTGAATACTCTCTCTCTCTCTCTCTGACTGCTCCCTCTGTCTGTGAATACTCTTTATATGAATACTCTCTCTCTCTCTGACTGCTCCCTCTCTCTCTGAATACTCTTTATCTGAATTCTCTATCTCTCTCTGACTGCTCTCTCTCTCTCTGAATACTCTTTATCTGAATTCTCTCTCTCTCTCTCTGACTGCTCCCTCTCTCTCTGAATACTCTTTATCTGAATTCTCTCTCTCTCTCTGACTGCTCTCTCTCTCTCTGAATACTCTTTATCTGAATTCTCTCTCTCTCTCTGACTGCTCCCTCTGTCTGTGAATACTCTTTATATGAATACTCTCTCTCTCTCTGACTGCTCCCTCTCTCTCTGAATACTCTTTATCTGAATTCTCTCTCTCTCTCTGACTGCTCTCTCTCTCTCTGAATACTCTTTATCTGAATTCTCTCTCTCTCTCTCTGACTGCTCTCTCTCTCTCTGAATACTCTTTATCTGAATTCTCTCTCTCTCTCTGACTGCTCTCTCTCTCTCTGAATACTCTTTATCTGAATTCTCTCTCTCTCTCTCTCTGACTGCTCCCTCTCTCTCTGAATACTCTTTATCTGAATTCTCTCTCTCTCTCTGACTGCTCTCTCTCTCTGCTCTCTCTCTCTGAATACTCTCTCTCTATCTGAATACTCTCTCTGACTGCTCTCTCCCTGACTGCTCTCTCTCTCTCTTTAAATACTCTCTATCTGAATACCTTTTCTCTCTGATTGCTCTCTCTCTCTGATTACTTTCTCTATCTGAATACTCTCTGTGTGACTGTGCTCTCTCTCTCTCTCTGAATACTCGCTCTCTATCTGAATACTCTCTCTGTGACTGCTCTCTCTCTCTCTGAATACTCGCTCTCTATCTGAATACTCTCTCTATCTGAATACTCTCTCTCCCTGAATGCTCTCTCTCTCTCTCTGACTGCTCTCTTTCCATCTCTCCCTCTCAATGCTCTCTCTTTCTCTCTCTCAATGCTCTCTCTCTCTGTCTGCCAATTTGCTTATAATTCACTGTGTCAGAGAGCAGAGAGAGCTGTCCTGCTGTGATCCCTGTATATTTGAGGAGTCCTGTAGCTCAGTGGTTAGAGCACTTGCCTTGCACGCGAGACACCTGGGTTCAATTCCAGGCAGGGCAAAACCTTGGGCAAGTTTCCTTACTCCACACACCTAATAATAATCCCTCCAAAACAAAGCAATAATAAATTGGTCATTTTCAATCCACGACTGTTTGTGGGACATTGCTGTGCGCAATTAGCTGCCGCGTTCGCCCACAAATATAGTCAATTCACTTTACAGTATATTCTGTGAAGCGCTTTGAGACTTCGAGAAGACGTGAAAAGCGCTATATCAAATGCAAGGATTATTATTATTATTATTTATATCACCCAGGGCCGAGGACAGTTTAATTCTCTGACTCTGTGTCTCTCTCCCCCTGCTGCCCCCTTTATGTCCCTGGCTGAGTGTTTGTCTGACATTGGGAAATGCTAAGTGCAGGCCAGGCAGAGCTGTGTGAGCAGCAGACACTCACTTTGGATACTTTTAAAGTAAAATAAGAGGGGGTAGAAAAGCGAGAACTTACGTTTAAAATCATATCATAACTTGACAGATGTAAAGATTACTAGTGTATCTTTCCATTTGATATCTATTTATATTTTAACATTTTACAATAAATGTATATATTAAAATATAAATATTATTCCTATCTATATATTATATTTGTATTATATATTATATATAGTATTAACATAGTATTAATATTTTCCTGATTTGAAAGATGCTATACAAATGTAATTTGTTGTAGTATCCGTGCAATACACATACAGGGTCCCTCTGCCTCACTCTCTCGCTCTCTCTCTCACACACACACGCAGCCCTTTAGATAAAAAGTCACAAAATCAACCTATAAAATAGGTGCCTCACATTCACACAGCCTGAAATTCAACCCAAACCCAGATTTGTTTTGTTTGGAGATTTTGAAATGTTTCTTGGTTTGGTTTGAACTTCAGGCTGGCTTTCACATCAGCAATGATTTTTTTCATTCTTTAAAATTCTGAGAATCTTACAGTTAAAAAAGAGATTAAAAAAAAGTCTACAATTTAAAAAAATTGGTCATTCAATCCAGACTGTTTGTCGGACACTGCTGTGCGATATTGGCTGCCACGTTTCGCCCACAAAATATACAGTCAATTCACTTTGCAGTATATTCTGTGAAGCACATTGAGACTTTTAAACAATGTAATAAGGCACTATATCAAATGCATGGATTATTATTATTGTTATTAATTTTTAAACCGTTTCACAAATAATAATTAGTTGAACAACCCCTCCAGTGTCCCACACTTCCAACCCAAGCTATGTCTCACACAAGAAAATGAAGAGGTGACTTATTGCCTCTGGGCTGGTTTAAGTGGTTTAAATTAAAATGGATTAATTAAGTGTTTTTTTTAATTAAAATAAATGCCCTTTACTTTAATGTTATTTACTGCATTGGTCACTGTGTGCGAATTGACGTACACCTACAAAACACACGGTCACGGGATATAGTAATAATAATCCCTGTATTTGATATAGCGCCTTATGTCTTATGTATCGCCCACAACATATGCAGTCAATTTACTTTATATGCAAGGATTATTATTATTTTGTCGTTGAGACATACGGGATTCATTGTAAAGTGGAGTGACTGTGTATTTTGTGGGTGAAACGCGAAAGCTCTTTGAGACGTGCTCCTGGTGTGAACGAGGCTGTGGCAGATTGAACCCCAGTGTGTGTGGGTAATGATTTCTCTAAGTTGCTCTTTGTCGTCTGATGATCACTTTAAACTGCAATCACTGACTCGCCCACCAGTGAAAATCACTTCTCCCTTCGCTCAAACCCCTCCTGATCTGAAAGTGTTAAACTGCTCTGTTGCAGTTGAAGGAGGTAGAGGTTGCTAAGATACCAGTGTGTGTGTGTGTGTGTGTGTGGTTAGAGCATTCGCCCCGAAAGCAAGAGGACCTGGTTTTGATTCCCGTTAGGGCGAAACCGTAGACAAATTTACAGTATATTCTGTGAAGGCTTTGAGACGTCTCCGAGACATGATAAGGCTCTATATCAAATGGAAGGACTATTATTATTTGTATTAAGTCGGAACCCGGTTGTTAGTCGATTGGTGGATTGCTTTCCGGGGGTAATAATCTCTCCCAACAAAAAAAACTAATGTGGTCACTCAATCCATGATTGTTTGTGGGACACTGCTGTGCTGCGTTTCACCCACAAATCATACATTCAATTGAATTTACAGTATATCCTGTGAAGCGCTTTGAGACGTCTCAATGATGTGATAAGACGCTATATCAAATGCAAGGATTATTATTTTCAGGTCTTGTCCGTCTCTGCCCGAGTGGAGGTGAAGGGAGTGTTTTAGCTTTGTTTATCAAGACTTATCCTCCAGTTTGTCTTGCACTTTCTCTTCCATCCGAAATTCACTCCCAAAATCTTGGCCGCTGCCCTCCCAGCTGTGCACGGGACATCCCGGTGCAGATTAGCTGTCGTGTTCATCTCCGTGACAGTAATTGCGCCCTTTCTGATAATAATAATCCTTGTATTTGATATATATTTGACGTCTTCAAGACATCCCAAGCGCTTCACAGAATATACTGTAAAGTGGATTGACTGTATTTTGTGGGCGAAACACGGCAGCCAATTGCACACAACAGTGTCCCACAAACAGCTGTGGATTGAGTGACCAAATTATTTTTTCACTTTGATTTGGTGCAACTCTTTGATACGTTTGTAACACACAAAAGGTTCTGGTAACTGCAGTTCAGTCTCTTTTGGACTTTGACCTCCAACAGTTACAGTGGCGATAGTGTTATTATTAAACACAAGACCAGATGTGGGAATTACTAACTGTTTATGACATAGTGATCCAGCTCACCAGCTCCACAATGTCTCAGTTTATTAACACTGTGATCTTGGTGTAATATTAGGGCAAGTTTACATGAAATGTGCTTTACAAACACAGTAACAACATACATTTACACATCACTTTGGAAAAGGTCTCCTGTGAAGCACTTTTAAGATGACTCAAAGACGTGATAAGGCGGTATATCAAATGCAAGGATTATTATTATTATAATATTTGATATAGCGCCTTAACACATCTTCGAGATGTCTCAAAGTGCTTCACAGAATATACTGTAAAGTGAATTGACTGTATATTTTGCGGGCGAAAGTATGTGCTGAAAACACAGAGAAGTAAGAGAGGTTGTTTTTACCTATTCGTAATAAATGTATTTAATTAATTAAATGTAATAACTAATTAAATTGTTATTGAACAAAACAAAACCTTGCCCCATGTTGGGGACTTTCATCTTACAATCTGATCATACAATGTCAGAGATGCCTTCCTTCTGATGAGACATTAAACCAAGCTTCCGTTTGTGCCCTGTTCAGGTGGATGTTAAAGATCCCGCGGTGCTATTGGAAAAGAGAAGGGAGTTTCTCTCTCCTGGTGTCCTGGCCAACAATCCCCAGATACAATCAGTCATTCATCTTATGACTGTTTGTGGGACATGCTGTGTGCAAACTGGCTGCTGCGTTTTACCAGTGAAATTCAGAGTATATAACAGTAAATCCTGTGAAATACTTTGAGAAGTCTCAACAACTTGATAAGATGCTATATGAAATACAAGGATTTATTCAGATCTATTTATACTAGATCTATTTAGTCAGTTATTAATTAATTAATTAATTAATTAGTGTACTTAGACATTTACTTGTTTGTTTATTTATTTAAATTCTGTAAGACAAACTGTCTCAAGCTGTACACTATGAATAGTCATAAATATCAACTTACCATTTATAAAAAAAACCTGTCAATCACACCCGATTACATCAGCATAAATATGAACAATTATAAAATATAGCTATGAGCTGATATTTTGAAGTATGAAAAATGTTTTCTCAGAGGGGACCTTTTCAACATTTTAAATAGGATTCAAAAGACACAGGGACAAGAGGTTTAGAGATGTAAACAGGCAATTTCAGGACAGACACCGGGAAATATTTCTTTACCCAGAGGGTAATTAACGACTGGGTTACCAGGAATCGGGGGCAGGGTTGAAGCCTCATCTAAAAAGCAGCTTGATGCTGTGGTGCTGGAGGGCGGTTGGGTGAGTGTTCTGGAGGCATGAGATCAGCCAGATGCTTCTTCATCCAAACCCAGCTTGTGACCTTGCCAATGTGAGTGGGTAATATTAGCCAATAACATTAACCACTAGCACTGGATAGTAACATTAACCAGTAACATTAACCGGTAGCATGGAGTCCTGTAGTGTAGTGATTGGTGCGCTAGTAAATTCTGTCAAGTGCTCCGGGACGCTACCCCACGCGAAGGGCTCTATATAAATGCAAGTTGTTGTTTTTGTTGTTGAAGCGCTTTGAGACGGCTCAACAACGTGATAAGGCACTCTATCAAATGCAAGCATTATTATTATTATTATTATTATTAGCCAGTGACGTTAGCCTGGAGTCATGTAGTGTAGTGGTTAGAGGGCTTGCCACACAAGCAAGAGGACCCAAGTTTGATTCCCAGGCAAAACCTCAGGCAAGTTTCCTTACTCCACACATTTCTGGTTATCCAGCAGTAAGTAATAACTTGATAAGGCTCTATATCAAATAAAGGATGATTATTATTGTTATTATATTATTATTAGCTGTTGAGCTGACGTTCTGGCTGTGTTGCAGGTGAAGGTGTGGTTTCAGAACCGCAGGACTAAATACAAGCGTCAGAAGCTGGAGGAGGAGGGTCCAGAGTGCGGGCCGAAGAGGAAGGGATCGCACCACATTAACCGCTGGCGTCTGGCCACACGCCAGCCCAGCCCACAGGAGGTGGACGTCACTTCTGAGGACTGAGCCCCCAGGACTGTACGCCAACCCACAGCACGCAAGCTGCACCGCGCACATGCGTGTGCTGGCAAACGCCGGGATGTTATAGCGACACACCACCTGTACACCACACCCACGCACAAACACTCACACAAACTCACACACACGTATACTACACCTGAACACACACACCCACAAACTCACACACACCCACACACAAGTACGCCACACCTACATACAAAGAATCACACACTCACATGCAAACACAGACACGTGCACACAAACACAACACATTACATCTGTATAGCGCCTTTCACGTCAGGAGGACTAAAGCGCTGAACACACACACACGCACACACAACCCACAAACCCTTTCACACACCCTCACTCACACCGAGTTGGACGTTATAATGAGTGCCAGCCCCAGCTCCTCCTGTGTGAGGACAGACTCTGGAGACTGAATGCACTTCACTGACCGGGTCAGAGACCTGATCCATGTTATCGCCGGGTTGTCAGCGGCACATTATATATATATATAAATATATATTATATTATATTAAAAAAGCTTAAAATAACCTTTTTTTATATATATATTTCTTTGACATTTCCTGCAACAATCACCTGATACCTGCTTGGCTCCAGTCAGCGACTCCATACCTCGGGCTCTGACAGCCTCACCCTTCATGGATGCAGTCTACACCTCACAGAGCCAATACGGAACCTCAGCATCCTGCTCGACCCTCAACAGTCCTTCATCCCCCACATCCATGCCATGACCAGCTCTGCCTTTCCCCACCTCCGCAACATTGGCCGGCTCCCGTCATTCACCCCAGGCCGCCAAGACCCTCATCCACACATCACATCCAAGCTCCACTATGCAAACTCCCTGTTTGTCGGCCTCCCCAACTCCTCCCTCCACCGGCTGCAGATCATCCAGAACTCTCCCAACCAGACCTTATCACCCATCCTCGCCCGAGTTCACTGGTTCCCCATCCCTCAGACGATACAGTTCAAGATCCTGGTCCTCACTTTCAAAACCCTCTTTGCCCTCAATCCCCCGACCTCTGTGACTTCCTAACCCCCTACCATCCACTCCCTCCGCTCAATGGGCTCCAGGCTGCTTCACGTCCATCACCTCGCCAGCCCCACCATTGCGGGTGGGCCTTCAGTCTCTCTGCCCCCACCCTCTGGAACTCCATCCGACAGTCCCTCCTCCTCGGCCCTCCCTTGCCTTCTTCAAGGCTCGTCTCAAGACCCTCCCCTTTGACCTTCGGTCTCCCTCCTACCCCTACCCCTCCCCACTCTCCAACCCTCCTGATCCCGACCACCAGCTCGGGTGCGGATCCTGACTGTCCAGTGCTTTGAGACGTCCTCCTGATGTGAAAGGCGCTAAACAAATGTAATTTGTTCTTGTTGATATCATGTGGTCTCCCCCCCACGACACCTCCGCCGCACTATAACATATAGCATGAATTTGTTTATAACGCCCTCTCCTGCTAAAATGTCCGACATCCGTGGTAATCAGGTCACTGATGATGTAACTTCCGGCTTTGCACAGAGCACAGGAAGTGACATCGCAGCGAACTGATGACCCAGAAGTCAGCCATTTTGTTTTTGTGGGAAACTGATCAATTAAAGCTTTCGAAATAAATAAATAAATCGCATAAAATGGCAGTCATTGTAACACAGCTCCACTGTTATCTGCGCTGTAAGCCCGCAAGGCCATTTGGTCTTACAATTTAGCATTGAATTATTGTGGAAATTTCCCTCTTTATCTGAAAGGTTTGGCTTTCATTAAGAAATGCAGAAAAATTGAAAATTCTGAAGTTTTAAGAGTTCGGTTGTTCGGACAGCTCCAGTCCTGGTCACACTAGAGGTTGGGGGAAGGAGACATTTCGGCGCTTCTGATTTCATCCTCTCACAATCTCTGCCCGACCGACCTCCCATCACAGTGTCCAGCTGTTAGTTAAACGATCCCAGGGTTCTGGCCTCTATTACCCTCCTAGTTACCCCGTATCAGCTGTTGACTGCGTGTACAGATTTGATGCTGGATTTGTGTTTTTTTATCCAGGTGTTTGACACATGCAGAAACCCATTACCGTGATCAGCCAGGTGTCTGACACACGCGGACACCCATCAGTCTGATCAACCAAGTGTCTGACACACACGGAAATCTTTCACTGTGCTTAAGGTATCCAAATCAGACTTAGTTCCACATGTGTATGCCACCTACAACTGGGGAAATTTCCCTGTGTCTGGAATGGAATGTGCACTCTCTCTCTCTTACTGGAGGGACACATCCTGTTTACCTAATCCTGGAGAGTGTTAGGCGCAGGTTGGCAAGAGCCAGAGTTTGCGTTTGGGTAACTGCTGGAGTCTAACTAGCTAAAACCACATAGCTTGCCATTGAAAGCACTGTCTGGCAAGCTTTCCCGCTGCTTGTCCAACTAGGACAATCTTACCCATTAGGGCTTTGGTTTGCAGGGTGAACAGAAACTGAATGGGAAGAGAGCTGGGTCATGGAGATAGATAGACAGACAGGAAGCGAGTTTGAGGGAAAGAGAGCAAGTGTGTGTGTGGAGGAGAGAGTGAGTGTGTGTGAGAGAGTAAGATAGAGAGCAAAAGAGAGTGTGTGTGGGAGTGAGAGAGCAAGCAGGGGGGTTATAGACCTGGTGGCTCATGTGGAGACAAACACCAGGGTGGACTGGACTGGCTGGATGGACGGTTTCTGTGCCGGAACATTCTGTGGTTCTATAATATCTTAGAATAATGCAACATATCAGAGGTGAAAGGTTTGCTGATGTCCGCCCGGTCCCAGACGTGAAAGGTCAGCATCTCACCTAGCTGACACCACCGCCCAAGCGGAAGCTGCCCTGTCGGCACTGAACAACAACAACAAAATTACATTTATAGAGCGCCATTCACGTCGGGAGGACGTCCCAAAGTGCTGAAGGAGTTAATAAAGCAGTAGCTTCACTGCTGCCACACAGCACAGCGGACTGGCAGCGGAGAGAACAGAATAGCTGAGAGATCATTAACACAGAACATTAACCAGCTAAAGACTGAATCAGGCAAAGATGAAAAGAGGCCGAGATTGAGGGCAGCTCCACAGAGAGTGCAGAGGATACTCTTGCTCCCTGCCTTCATTAGCGATAGCATCTCGATCCCCCCCAACACCGCCCCCCCCACCACACCTGTCTGCCACTCATTCATTCATAGAAAGCCTGCAGCACAGGAGGTGGCCATTCAACCAATTGCTCCCCCACTGGAGCTCTCTAGCCTAATCCCATTCCCTGCTCTCTCTCCATCGTGTCTGTGCTGGTGTTCGCTTCCCCACCTGAGCACTTCACTCGAAATCCAGACAGTTGGGAGCACAGATACGATGGGGAGAGAGCAGGGACTGGAATTACAGTGGTGTTGGTTTGTGTATGTGCGGTTGGGGTCAGGTATGGGTTACTGACAGCTGAGGAGTTTTAGTTAATGAGAGACTAAACCAAAGGAGATGGTGCGAGTCCTCTAACTCTCTAACTTGTAATTATTCTCAAAACAAGAGCGGGGGAAGGAGCAAGTAGGCGGTGAGAAAGTGGGGCAGAGCGGGAGAGAAGAGTGGGCGGAGAGACCGAACGCGAGAGAGAGGGGAGAGCGCGGGGGAGGGGGCAAGAGAGCCGGGGAGAGAAAAGGGAGGAGAGCAGGGGAGAGAGTGTGTGAGAGAGAGATCGACAATCACCTAGATAAAATTGTTCACTCACTTCATGGCTGTTTGAGGGACATTGCTGTGTGCAAACTGGCTGCTACAATTACTTACAAAATATACAGTCACTAAACTTTACAGTAAATCCTATCAACAGTATTGAGACATCTCACATCTCAGATAAGTCGCTGTATCAAATGTACAGATATTTATTATTATAAGCACAACAACCACCATAAGACAAATGCTTCACAGCCACTCAGCATTGCTAACTAGCATTTACATAGCGCTCGTCACACAGGATAGCGCCTCAAAGCCCTGCACAGTGGTAGGTCAGACACAGAGAATGGGAGAAGATGGAGGGGAGGCGACCATAAACATGGTTGAAGAGGTGGGATTTAAAGATATAGAGGGGGTGAGGCGGAGGGGCGAGGGGGACTGGTCAAAGGAGGGGGTTCCACAGTTTAAAGTTGGGGAAGCTGAAAGCTTGGCCTCCAACAATGGTGGTGCGGAGGGAGCACCAGACCAGGCACTGGGGGAGGGACTCTTCCCACTCAGCCCACCAGGAAGCTCGCAGGCAGCATCCACCTAGTGAGGGCGCAAACCCACGCTTGTCGGAAGTCGAATGACCAATATATGACAGTTCATCGTGGAGTGGAGGTAAGCGGAGAACTGGCTCCAAGGTGACATGTTTGACAACGTGGCATCTCGATGGTCTGTAGTATTCCAGGGCACTGCTGATGACAGCACAGCCCAGCCTGGCTCATCAGAAGGATTTGAAAGGGTAGACCAGTCACTGGGGGCAGGGAATCCTCCTACTCAGATCCTGTTAACCCTGCAAGCCAAAGCCCTAATGGGTAGGGTGGTCCCAGCTGGACAAGCAACAGGAAAGCTTGTCAGACAGTGCTCTCAATGGCAGGCTATGCTGTTTTAGCTGGTTAGACTCCAGCAGTTATCCCAACACACATCGTGGTGCAGAGAATGGGAGGAGAGGGGAGGGCAGGATAGGAGAGAAAAAAAATAGTTGATTTGTTTTCAAATTCTCTCTCAGAGACACTCAATACCTAATCCAGGTGTGAAAGGTCAAATTCACATTAACCTGCTCTACATTCCAGCCATCATAGTCACAGCCCCTCATCTCTATGTCCAGCAGGGAGGTTACAGACCGCCTAAAAAAAGACAAGTAATGTAACTGTGGTCTTGTTACTAACCCTTTAAACTTTTCCTGATGTGTTTCCCGAAATGTAAGACAACAATAACTTGCATTTATACAGCGCCCTTCACGCAGGGTAGCGTCCCAGAGCGTTTGAGAATGGCAGAGTCTGACAACAAGCCGGGGAGAGGCAGGGGGGAGATGACTGTAAGCACGATCAAAAAGGATGGTCTTCAGTCTGGATTTGAAGGTGAGGAGTGGGGAGGCAAGGCAGAGGGATTGAAGGAGAGAATTTTAAAGTTTCGGGGCATAGTGCCCCCCTACCTCTCTGTCCTCCTGTATCCTCATAACAGTGCCCGTTGCCTTCATTCCACCGGGTCTGGCCTGCTTCTTGTCCCCAGAGTCCTCCACTCCACCCTCGGCGGCTGTGCTTTCAGCCACTATGCCCCGAGGCTCTGGAACTGCCTTCCTCACTCCCTTCGCTTCACCCCCTCTCTTCCTATTTTCAGGTTTCGGCTGAAGACCTTTCTTTTCAAACGCGCCTTTGGTTACCTTCCTCCCCCTCCCCCTGGCTCGGCCCCGGATCAGTTACTGTGAAGCACTCTGAGACGCCGTCCGGTGTGGAGGGCGTTTTTTAAATCCAAGTTGTTGTTGTTGTTGTAGTGGCTGATGGCTTGGCCACCAATGGTGGGGCAGAGGGGACAAGGGACAAACAGGAGACCGGAGCCGCCCAAGTGGAGGCAGTGGGTGGTGGAATTGGGGGAAAGCAGATAGGATAAGTAGGGAGGTGCGAGGGCATGAATAGATTTGAAAACAAGTTGACCCCGTGTCTGCGGATGACATCACCGAGAGGGAGCACACGTAGATGAGGAACAGAAGGGGGCAAAGGATGGAGCCTTGGAATATCCTGTAGGTGACTGGGCGGTGGCAGAAGGAAAAATCATTTGCCGAGATGTATTGTTGGCAGTTTTTTAAGTAGGGCTCGAACCATGCGAGTGCGGTCCCACTAAGGTGGATGAGGGAGGAGAAACAGTGAAGGAGGATGGGGTGATCAACTGTGTTGAACGCAGGGGAGAGGTCCAGGAGAACGAGGAGACAGAGGGAGCCCTTGTCACAGAGAGAGAGAGAGAGAGGAAGTAATTTGTTACTTTGATGAGCACTGTCTCTGTGCTGTGGGCAAGGTGAAAACCGGAATGGAGGGGTTCGAGCAGGGCGTGATGGAGAGGTGTGAGCCAAGTTGATTTGCAATGATGCGTTCCAAAACTTTGTCCAGGAAGGGCAGGTTTGAGATGGGTCTGAAGTTTGTGAGGTTGGAGGGATTGAGGGTAGGTTTTTTAAGGAGAGAAGTGATGACAGTGGTTTTGAGGGGGTGTGGGCCAGAGCCTGAGGAGAAAGACTGGTTAATTGTATCAGCGAGTAGTGAGCAGAGGAAGGGGATTTGAGTAACCAGAAACTGGATGGGAAGGGAGTCAAGGCAGCAGGTGGTGGGCTTCACCGGTGTGATGGTAGGGGATAGGGAGGAAGGAGAGATGGGTGCTTGAGAGGGGTCTTGGAGGAGGTGTTGGGTCATGGAGAACAGGATTTTGGGGTTGTTTTTGGCCTTGAGAATGTCCTGTGAGTATAAAATGGTTTGGGTTTGAGAGAGGGAGTGGATGTAGGTATGAAGATGCTGGAGCCACAGTTGGCAGTGAACTGCGGGGCCAGTTTTGTGCCACCTGCGCTCAAGCGACTTGGTTTGGGATTTGAGGGAGCGGAGATGACTGTTGGACCAGAGGAAGCGGGTAGGCTTGGAGATGGACCTGGTTTTCGGGGAACAAAGGAATTGAAGGTTGAGGAGGTGATCGTTTAGCAGCTTGACAGCTGCGTCTGGATCACTATGGGTGGAAGTGCAGAGGTAGAGAAGGTCCAAGGATGAGAGGCCATTTGTCTTTGGCTCCCGTCGATGTCTTCTGTCCCACGGTTCCAACATCCTCAACCTACCCGACCTGTCCTTAAAACTCTCCGAACCCGTGTGCAACTTAGACGTCAGGTTCCATCCCCAATTATTTTTTCTCCCCCACATCCGGTCCCTGACCAGCACCGCTTTCTTCCACTTCTGCCTATTGCCCGTCTCCTCCCCAAAAGCTGCCGAAACCCTTGTCCATGGCTTTGTCACCTCTCGGTTGGACACCCTCCTCACCGGTCTCCCCTCCTCCACTATTCATAAATTCAGCTCATTCAAAACTCCATCGCTCGCATTCTCACCCGCACCAAACTTCGTACACTGATTCCTCCAGTCCTTGCCAAACTCTACTGTCAGAGACCGGATCGACTTCAAGATCCTCACTTTAGTGTTTAAATCCCTCCATTCCTTTGCACCCCCCTATCTCTCCAACCTCTTCTCTCCCCATAGCAGTACCAGCTACCTCCGCTCTATTGGGTCCAGCCTCTTCCATGTCCACCGACTCCTCCGCTCCACCATCGATGGCCGTGCCTTCAGCCACTATGTCCCGAAACTTTGGAACTCCCTCCCTCAACCCTTTCGCCTCACCCCTTCCTTCCCCATCTTCAGGCCGCACCTGAAGACCTTCCTCTTCAATCGCACATACGGTCACCTTCCCCCTCCCCGTCTTGGCCTTTGGGTCCGCCATTGCTAAGCGCTCTGAGATGCCACACAGTGTGGAGGGCACTATATGAATGCAAGTTGTTGTTGCGTTGGGGTTGTTGAGTCAGGGGGAAGTGAGCAGAAAAAGATGGTAGAGGGGAGGTGATAGGAAAGGAAAGGGAGATGAGCAAGTGGTTTGAGATGGCCTTATCTTTGATGGTGACATCAGAGATGTCAAGGCCATGGGTGCTGACAAGGTCAAGGGGGTGCCCACGGTTATGGGTCAGGGAGGTTACGTGGTGGGTGACGTATAGGGAGGAGAGAAGGGTGGCAAAGTCAGAAGAGATGGGACAGGAGGAATTGAGATGAAGTTTGAAATTGCCCATTATTTTGTGCAGAGGGAGATATCCACAAGGAAGCATCCAGGAGGTTTTGGGGGGGGCAGTAAACTAGGAAAAATTTGAATGAGAGAGAGGGTGAGGTAGAGGGTGAGTGCTCATTAAAAGGGACAGCCAGAATAGGGGGATAGACTAAGGGAGATTTTGGAGATGAGGGCCACTCCGCCGCTGTGTTGGTTGGGGCAGGGGTGTGGTGAGAAGCGTAACCAGGTGGGGTGGCTTCGACGAGGGGGATGAGATCACTGGGGGAGAGCCAGGTTTCCGTGAGCTCGAGGATGTGTAATTGCTCATCCAGGATGAGATTGAGGATAGTAAGAGCTTTACTTAAGAGGGAGAGATAATTTTGGAAGCCAATGCAAGTGGAGGCACAGGTGGGGGAGGTTGTAGATTCTGGGGGCAACCACTGTCGAGTATGAGGGGGAAATTGGAAAGGACGTGGATGCGAGAAGGGGATTTACCTGATGGAGGGGGGGAGGCAGGCCTAACTGAGTAGAGGGGGATGGGCAGTTGAGGTGGCTGCTCTGAGACAACTATCGCTGAGTGCTGCGGTGAGGCCGATGGAGGATGGCAAGGCTGGAGCAGAGGGAGGGTGTTGGAGGGTCCAGGAGGAAAAGAAGATGGGGTGGGCAGGAGGAGAGAAGGATGGAGTGGGAGTGCTGAAGAATGGGGTGTAGGAGTGGGGCATTTTGGGAGGGGGTGGCTCAGGTGAGGGGCAGCAGCCAAATGCTCTTAGCAGAGCGATCATCAGCCCGCAGGCATGGCGGGGGCTAGGGGACACAGAACAGAATTTCTCCATTGTCCAGAAAAAAAAATCCACATAAAAAGGTATTTGGATAAGAATTTAAAGAAAACGATTTAAATGCGACAGGGCAGGGAATGGGATTAGAGAGCTCCAATGGGGTAGTGAGCACCAGCACAGACACGATGGGGAGAGAGCAGGAAATGGGATTAGCGAGCTCTGGTGGGATGGATCCACGGAGTGACTAATCTGTCCAGTGACAGTATGGAGTGACTGGAGTTTTAGTCACCTTAACAAGACACTTGAGAGAGTAGAGGCTTGTTTACCTTGGCTACAGTCTAAGCACATCGCTGAACAATTAACAGAGTGGCCCTTTGAATGGTGAGATGGATTTGGGTGGGGGAACTCGGTGACTGGAGAGTTCGTGGGGGGCCTGTGGGGGTGCAGTGGTCTGGAACACTCCCTTCCACTCTAGAGAACTTGGCCCTTACCCAGGGACTGACACTATTTACTGCTTCCTCTTTCTTTTCCCCGTCAAGATACAGTAAAATGAGCTGGTACAATGCTTTGCTCTGTCACTGACCTGGGAGTGTGGACGGCCAGTGAGAGGATGTGAATGGTCATGGCTCTCTCTGTCTCAGGCTCCTGCTTGAGCTGTGATTTTATGGAGAGAATTCCTTGTGCGTCGCTGTGGGTAACACAATCTCCCCGCACCCCCCTCAGGGCTGGGGCCACCAGGTGTCTCCCTCCAGGGACGAAAAACCCGTTGTGTATCTAACAAGACTTAACACAATAAACAAACGGTTGCTGAGGCCAGTGTTAATGCCCAAGTGCACCTGACAGCAGACCTGCACACTCGTGTCCCAGAACGCTGCACACTATATTCTGTCTCTCCCTATACACACACACACACAGCATCTCACACATACACACTCACAGAGCTCCACACAAATATAGCATTACACATACACTGAGCTCCACACATACACACCATCACAACAACAAAATTATATTTGTATAGCGCCTTTCATGTCGGGAGGACGTCCCAAGGTGCTGGACAGTGTTTCGGACTCGAGCTGGGGGTCAGGATTGGGGAGGATGGAGAGCAGTGGGGGAGGGAGGATGATCAAAGGCATGGTCAAAGAGGGTCTTGAGGCAGGTCTTGAAGAAGGCAAGGGAGGGGGCGATGCAGAGGGACTGCAGGATGGAGTTCCAGAAAGTAGGGGCAGAGTGGCAGAAGGCCTGCCCACCAGTGGTGGGACGAGTGAGGTGGGGTATGTGAAACAGGCCAGAGCCCTGAGCGGAGAGAATGGGCAGGTTGGTAGGGGGTTAGAAGGTTGCAGAGATAGGGGGGAGCAAGGCCATGGAGGGCTTGAAGGTGAGGACCAAGATCTTGAACTGTATCCTCTGTGTGATGGGAAGCCAGTGCAGTCAGGCGAGGATGGGTGTGATGGGGTTGCGGAGCCTAGAGCGGGAGAGGACCTGGGCTGCAGAATTCTGGATGATCTGGAGCCTATGGAGGGAGTTGGGGAGGCCAACAAGCAGGGAGTTTGCGTAGTCGAGCTTGGATGTTATGAAAGCATGTATGAGGGTCTCGGCGGCCTGCGGTGTGAGACAGTGTCGGAGCCTGGCGATGTTGCAGAGGTGGGGAAGGCAGAACAGGACATGGCATGGATGTGGGGTAGAAAGGAGGGTCAAACAAGACCCCCAAGGTTCTTGACTGGCTTAGTAAGGTGGAGTGTGCATCCATAACAACATCACAGACATACACACACACACAGAACTCCATACATACACATCATCACACACAGAGCTTCACATACACAGCATCACACACACAGAGCTCCACACATACACAGCATCACACAGAGCTCCACAGATACACAGCATCACACACACAGAGCTCCACACATATGCTGCATCACACACATACACAGAGCTCCACACATACATAGCATGACACATACGCAGGGCTCCACACACACACACACAAAGTAGATATCTTTGAGCTAATTCAGTGCTCATTATTTATTGTATAAAAAGTGTTTCTCACAGTCCCATGTCCAAAGCACCCAGTGTAATTGAGGTAATTGTGCAGAATTACAGAATTAATTGCTATCAACATCACCATTATTGTAGCATGTGACTACCAGGATGGTCGAAGGCAAACTAGATGGACCTTTATCATTTAGCAATTCCCATGTTCCTATGCGCCTGAGCCTGGCATTGGAGGCACATTTACACACGCACATCATCCCTCAGAGATTCCCTCCCAAACTCAGCTCAGTTACTTGCTCTCTCTCTCTCTCTCTCTCCCTCTCTGTGTTGCAGTGTCTACTACAATATTATGTTCCTGTGTTCCAAATCATAAAGCCCTTTTTGGTTGGACACTCATCTCTGGGTTGGAAGGCTGTGAGTTCATGCTCCCACGTTGGGGACTCTTGAGCGCACAGTCCAGGCTGACGCTCCAGCTCAGTGTTAGAGAGAGCACTACATTGTCAAGAGACCCCGTCCTTCAGATGAGACGTTAAACCAAGGCCCCATTTATGCCTGTTCAGGCGAACGTCAAAGAATCACATGCTTTGGGGAGCAGAGAATGCAGTTTCTCCGGTATCCTGGCCCACAAGCCCCCAGATATAAATCAGCACTGACCCCCTCACGGCTCTGTGAGGGATCTTACTCTGCAGAAATCAGCTGCCGAGTTGGATTCCACAAAGCACCTACTGTAAATGAAAGCGATTAGCATGAAGAGTTCTGAGACATTCTGATGTGATAAGGCACTGTAAAAATACAAGACTTCCTTTCCTTTAACTTTCCTCTTGTTGGCAGCTCCTTAACATCAGACCCCGCCGCTGATGCGGACGGGGACATAAAACATACAGTCAATTTGCTTTACAGTACATTTTGCAAAACGTTTTGAGATGTCTCGAAGACGTGATAAGGCGCTATATCAAATACAAGGGTTATTATTATAAATACAACACAATTTATATTTTGGGCAGAATGTCTGGAAAAGGCTGCATTTTTTATATAGGTTTCTAACAGTGAGACCCCCTCCCCTCTTACTCCTTAAAAATCAATGGCGTTTATTTCTATTTTAATACCTTGACTGTCATTGTATGACAGAAGCCAATCAAGAGTTTGACTTCACTTCTGAAATGATTATCAACGCTGCTGATCAGTAATCATGTTTGAGAACTTTGCTCTTGTGCCCTCTCTAGCCTTCAGCCAAGCTCAGCCCAACCCCCAGCACAGCTAAACTCAGTCTAGCCCAGCTTGCTCACAAGCCTTTATTATAAAAGACGGTTTGGTTGGGTGTAGCCATCGCAATCTCAGGCTCCAGCTTCGAAGTTTCAATCTGGATTGAAAAAAGAGAGACAGAGAGAAACAGTGAGGAACTTCTGGCTCAATTTGGGAGACTTGTAGTGTAGTGGTTAGAGCGCTCGCGTGCAAGCGAGAGGACCTGGGTTCAATTCCCAGGCGGGGCAAAATGTTAGGCAAGTTTCCTTACTCCAAACACCTGTTTACCTGGCACAAGAACCCGGTTGTTAGTCGATTGGCGGATCACTTTTCTGCGGGTAATAATTCCTCAAAAAAAATAATAATAATAATTTGGTCACTCAATCCATGACAGTTTGTGGGACACTGCTGTGTGCAATTGGTTACCGTCTTTTGAACACAAAATATACAAAATATACTCTGTGAAGCGCTGTGAGACGTCTCAAAACACATAGTCATTTATATAACGCCCCTCACACAGGATAGCGACCCAGAGTGCTTGACAGCGGCAGATCACGACCCCAAGCTGGGGTGAGGTGACAGTACGCACAGTTGAAGAGGAAGGTCTTCAGTCACCATCTGAAGATGGGGAAGGAGGGGGCAAGGAGGGGGTTTGAGGCTGAGAGTTCTCGGCTGTAGTAGCTGAAAGCCTAGCTGCCGATGGTGAAACAGAGGGTTCGAGGGACAAGCAGGAGGCCAGAGCCAGTCAAGCGGAGGCAACGGGTAGTGGAGTGGGGATTAACAGCAACTTGCATTGATTCCCAGCTTCAGCAAAGCTGGGAATATTCACACTGAACACAAACAATGCTCAAGGAGATCTTAGACCCAGGTGAAACACAGGTATTGTTAACCCAAACTCTTAATATCTTCAGCAGAACAGGCCTGCAATTTGATAAACAGCCTGTGATGTCAATATCTGATAGTTCACAGGACACTGTTGTTAAACGCAGTGAGTATCTATAAAAAAACAGGCAGATGGCACATTGTTAGTCAATTGATGGATCGCTTTTCTGGGTGTAATAATCCCTTTAAAACCAATTATTTTTAAAAATGCGCCACTGGCTGCCATATTTCGCCCACAAAATATAGTCAATTCACTTTACAGTATATTCTGTGAAGCACTTTGAGGCGTCTGGAAGATGTGATGAGGTGCTACATAAAATGCAAGGATTATTATTATTATCATCTGAGCCACTGCCTTGCTCGTTCACACACCCCTCGAGCCACAGGGTGCGAAGCTCTGCCGCTCCCCAGCAGGTGATCTGTGCAGACGTATAGGGGACGTGATTGATAAAAGCTGTGAGAGCCACTCGCACCTTGGCTGCCTCTTACCTTCGGAGAAGGGAAGTCTTGATGCGAAGTGACACGGCCCCGAAGTAAGGAGGGAGCTGAGCTGCTGCATTATGGGAAGTGACACCTCTTGTGTGGCACAGCACATATGTCCCAACCTCACACCAGATGGCATTTGCAGCTATTTGCAGTATTAATGAATTCTTAATCAGCGTTTTATCCTCTATAAAATGTTTTAGAGATCTAATCACCTTCCAGAAAGCCCTAATGACAGGGAAAAAAGCGTAAACACAGTCGCGGAGGAGAGATCGCAGCAGAATTTCGAAACATTATTAAAATTGTACTTTTTTGCTTTTGAACTGGGATTAATAAACCAAGGCTGTCTGAGTCTAACTCACTGAATACATGCTTTATAGTTGTCTGGGGGATGGGAGGAGCACTGCATTATCAGAGACACCATCCTTCGGATGAGACATTTAACTGAGGCCTGGCCTGTGCCCTGTGAAGTGGACATTAAAGATCCCGTGGAATATTTAACATTGGAAAAAAAAAAGGGTGTTTCTTTCTCCCGTGTCCTGGAAAACAATTCCCCAGCGAAAATTGGTCATTTATTTCATGGCTGTTTGATGGACAATGCTGTGCACAAACTTGTCTACAAAACACACAGTCACTACACTTTATAGTAAATCGTGTGAAGCTCTATGAGATGTCCACCTTGGGTGAAAGACATATTTCAGATGCAAGGATTATTATCACTCTCAGCGACCTGTCACTCAACACAGCACCAACATCATACACCTTGGCTTTTCTGGAGGGTCGTTCCAAGCTTACTTTCTTTATCCTCCTACACTGGGGCAGCTGCACCCTGCAACACTGATCAATGCTGCCCTTCTAGGGTAATGGAAATCTGGAATTCTCCCCCCAAAAAGCTATGGATACTGGATCCATTCACATTTTCAAGACTGAGATGGATAGATGTTGGTTAGGTCAGGGTTTCAAGGGATACGAGCAAAGGCAGGTAAATGGAGTTGAGGTACAGATTAGCCATGATCTGATAGAATGGTGGAACAGACTTTAGTGGGGCTGAATGGCCAACTGTTTCTATGTTCCTATAATGGGGCAGCTTCACACTGGGACACTGTGATGCCTGTGCTGCACACATACCAGGAGATGTACCATGCATGCCAACACTCAGCATACACTGAAAACAATCCAACTTGTAAACGTCAAGGCAAGAGACAGAGACGCGGAGAGAAAAAGAAAGTCAGAGAGAGACAAATGCAGAGAAAGTCAGAGAGAGACACACACACACAGGAAGAGAGAGGAGACCAAGACAAGTTCGCTGACAATAAAACAATATACATTTGTACAGCGCCTTTCAACTGAGAGGATGTCGCATAGTGCATTAAAAAGTGGTGGATGGACACCTGAGCTGGGGGTGGGAGCCGAGGGAGGGGAAACGTGTAAGTGTGTCTCACATAAACAAACAAACAAATAAACACACATACAGATACACACACACACACGGACAGTGAGAGCGGACGGCAGCCAGCCTCATTCAGAACCACGCTGATGAACCCCTGCTCACTCGCTACCTCAGTGCGGATCTGTAACCCAGACACACACAGAGCGGGAGCGACAGTGTTAATGAGGCCCACAGAGAGACATCTCATGGTGCAGTAACACTCGCCCAGATTTTTGTACATGTACGTTGATCGAGAGAGCCAGACAGCAAGAGTGAGAGAAACAGTGTGTCAACAGCCACCCCCCCACACCATCCCGACATCTCCTAGTGCTCTGACAGGCACACTGAGCGGTGGATGGAAAGCAGTCAGACTGGCAATAATCCAACTTCTTCTCATTAACATGAAACATATTGTGGCAGAAAGCAAGAGATGTGTTAATCTTCCGTCCCTCACTCAATGCTTTACTTTAAAACAACTTGCATTTAAGCTCTGCCTCTCACGTAGGATAATATGAGCGCTTGACAAAGACTGGGTCAGCTGCCGAACAGGGGAGAGGGAGTGACCATAGGCAAGAGATACGTTTTAAGACTGGATTGAAGGACAGATAGGGGGTGAGGGAGGGAGCTCCAGAAGTTGGGGGTGTTGTCCTGTAGCGTTGTGGTTAGAGGGCTCGCCTCGCAACCAGAGGACCTGGGTTTGATTCCTGGGCAAGGCAAAAACTTAGGCAAGTTTCCTTACTCTATCCGTCTCTGTTTACCTAGCAGCAAGTAGGATCCTGGTTGTTAGTCAATTGTTGGATTTCGGTAAAACAATTTGGTCACTCAATCCACGACTGTTTGTGGGACGCTGCTGTGCGCAATTGGCTGCTGCATTTCGCCCACAAAATACAGTCAATTCACTTTACAATATATTCTGTGAAGCGCTTTGAGATGTCTCAGTGACAGAATAAGGCACTGTATCAAATACAAGAATTATTATTAATGACTACAGGCTTGGCCACAAATGACAGAACAGCGAGGGTGGGGGATGGGCAGCAAGCCTGAGTTAGCGGAGGAGAGAGCAAGCGAGAAAAGGAGTAGGGTAGGAGGACGGAGATAGGAAGGTGTTAGGGCATGAGGGATTTCTAAGACCTGGAAATGGAAAAGAATCAGCATCAATTGTTCTGATTTTCCCAGAACTAACTGCGTAATACAGTGATACAGGAGAAAGACAGGCCATTTAGAGCTGTATCACTATGTATGTTTCAACTGAGCACCCACCCTCCCCTATACCCCTCATGAATGGATCAAGTTTGCTCTTAAATAAATTCATGCTTTCTGCTTCAACCACAGTCTGCAATCTCGATCCCTCTCTGTGAAGAAGTTACTCCTAAATTCCTTATCAGATCTGAGTTTTGACGCTAATGTGGAGCTAGACAGGACTGCGGAAGTCTCTCCCATAATCCTCCAGGTAAGTCGCTTCACCTCGCGATTGCCTTAAAAACACATACACAACACCTGACAGCAACTTTCTGTGAGGCACTCTGAATTGTTTTGATGTTGTAGGCACCAGATCAGACGCAAAAATGATTAAAGATGATTGTTACTATAATTATGATAGTGCCTTTGGGTTAATAAAGGGTGCTGACCCAGATTCTGATCATCTCACACACCGATCGTCCTTGCCAGACTCCTTTCTCTTTCCCAATAATATATAATAATCCTTGCATTTGATATTGTTGAGATGTCTTAAAGCGCTTCACAAAATATATTATGAAATGGACTGACTATATTTTGTGGGCAAACGTGGCAGCCAATTATGCACAGCAATGTCCCGCAAATGATCATATTTTCTTTATTTCGTTTTTTGGTGGGGGGAGGATTATCACCCCCAGAAAGTGCCACCGGGTTCTTACTTACTGCTAAATAAACAGAGGTGTGTATAGGCAGGAAACTTGTCCAATGTTTTGCCCTGCCTGAGAATCAAACCTCGGTCCTCTCGCTTGCAATGCGAGTGCTGTAACCCTTAAACTACAGGACTCCACTCCACCTCTGCTGTGGGTTATGACAAAGAACCCCACCTGACCCCGCTCTACGTGGACACAGTGGTGTCTAACCTCCCCTTTATACCCCTTAAACGTGTGCCTCTCGGGACTGACTGACTGGCCGAGAGCGGGAATATCCAGTCACTATTTCACGCCCTCGTGCCCTTGTGTCATGGTGAAGATCCCAATCAGGTTGCCCTTTAACCTTTCTCAGCAGGAAGTGCAAACCTGCTCACTGGGAATAATAATGCTGTGAATTCTTTCTCACTCACCGGTGTGCAGGGAGCAGACACCTGTGGAGATGTGGCACTTGCTGTGCTGTGAGACGGCTCGCGATTTGGTGACTCACCAGATCCTGACTTGATTAACCTTTTGATCCAGCGCCTGTTCACTGCCGGGCTGACAAGCGCTGGGAAAACAGTCCTCTTTCCCAGTCTGAGGCAGAACAATCCCTTCACGTATGCTGAAATTCTCAAGCTGCAGCCCCTAATCTTCAAATAAAAAATTTGGCAAAATGGTCTAGATCGGGAAGATGGTTTTTCGCGAACTTTGGGAACAAACTTCCAAATTAAGTCAGAATTTAAGCCATTTTTCACAAATCCGGAGCGTCTCACTCACTCTCTCCTTCCTTCACCCCATCAACTCGGTGAAGCACTTTGTGATGTCCTTCCGATGTGAAAGGTGCTGTGCAAATGCAAGTTGTGTTGCCTTGAATTTCAAATTTAAAATTGAGAAATTTCAGACCTAATGAGATCAGCACGATGAGGGCAGCCTCAACTGAGCATTAATCAAACACTGTTGAAATTGGGACTGGAGTAGGGAACTAAAACTGTGTCTGACTGACTGGCCAAGCAGCGGGAATAACCAGTCACTATTTCATCCCCTCGAGACCCTTGTTAACAGTAAAGACCTCAATCAGTTCCACCCTTAACCCTCTCAGCTCAAAGTGCATACCTGCTTACTAGGAATAAGAGACAGTGGATAATTCCAGTCTGCATCTGTCCTGATGCTCGTTCCCCCACTAGAGCTTTCTAGTCTAATCCCATTCCCTGCTCTCCCCATCGTGCCTGTCCTGATGCTCATTCCCCCACTAGAGCTTTCTAGTCTAATCCCATTCCCTGCTCTCTCTTGATCGTGTCTGTGCTGCTCCTCACTCCAATGGAGCTCTCTATTCTACTCCCATTCCCTGCTCTTTCCCTTAGCATTTTCCTCAAAAGGAATGCAGGAGTAAAGGGGACCTAGAGGTTAACCTACATCAATACTTTAAGGTGGGAGGTATGTGTATAAAGCTGTCAAAAAGCTAATGGAATCCTAAATTACAAATAGGGATATACAACATAAACTTGGATTTATATGGCACCCTCCACGCTGGACGGCGTCTCAGAGCGCTTCACAGTAACGGATCCCGGGGCCGAGCCAGGGAGGGGGAGGAAGGTGACCATAGAATATAAAAGCTCCTCACTCCAATGGAGCTCTCTATTCTACTCCATTTATATAGAATATAAAAGCAAAGAGGTAATGCTAAATTTATAGAAATCGTTAGTTAAACAGAAGCTAGAATATTGCATCCAGTTTCGGTCACCCCACTTTAGGAAAAATATCAAGGTGAGGATGCAGAGATTTACTAGGATAATACCGGGGATGAGAGGTTTGGCTTATGAGTGGAAACTGGAAAAACTGGGAATCTTTCCGTTAGCACATCGAGGTCTTTAAATGATAAGGAGTTTAGATAGAGACAATGGGGAGACATTATCTCCACTGGTCAGTGAGTCAGTGACTCAAATCATATGATGTAAGATGGTTAGTAAAGAAGCAAATGGAGAAGTTGGGATATAGAATCCTCTGGTAGGAGCGGTGATTGAGGCACAATCCACATTACCTTTCAAAAAGGGAACTAGACAAATACATAAAAAAGAATCAGCTGCAGGGGTGTGGCGAAAAGGATAGGGAAATGGGACTGAAAGGATGGTTCTCGAGGGCGTGGTACAAACATGATGGGCCGAATGGCTGCCTCCTGTGCTGTGAATTTCTATGGTTCTATGCAATGCTATTTCTATAATAATAATAATCCTTGTATTTGATATAGCGCTTTTCACATCTCCTCGATGTCTCAAAGCACTTCACAGAATATGCTGTAAAGTGAATTGACTGTATATTTATGGGCAAAACGCGGCAGCCAATTGCGCACCATATTTCTATGGTACTAAGCATTTACACCATTCTCTCAAATGCAGTTGGGGTCTCAGATCGTCCTTTGGATTAGACGTTAAACTGTTTGCCTGTTCAGGTGGACATTAAAGATCTTGTGGCACTATTGAAAAAGAGAAAGGAGTTTGTCTTTCCTGGTGTCCTAGTCAACAATACCCCAGATAAAATTGATTATTCTGGGGTACTGTTGCCTTGTGGCAGGTGAACTTCAGTCACACCTCTCCCTCCACTCCCTCCTCGAGCCCCTGCAGTCTGGTTTTTGCCCTACCCACAGCACAGAGACAGCGCATGTCAAAGTCACAAACAACGTCCTCTCTATTTGTGACCAGGGCTCTCTCTGCCTCCTCGTCCTCCTGGATCTCTTTGCAGTGTTCAACACAGTCGACCACGCCATCCTCCTCCACTACCTTCCCTCCCTCATCCACTTTAGTGGGACCGTACTCACATGGTTCGAGTCCTACTTAACCAACCACCTCCATTTCATTTCAGCAAATGGTTTCTCCTCCCGCTCCCACCCGGTCAACTGCAGGGTACCCCATCCTTGGCCCTCTTTTCCTTATCCATACGCTCCCTCTGGGCGATATCATCCGCTGACCCGGGGTAAACTTCCACATGTATGCGGATGACACACAAATCTACTTTGCCTCCTCCAGTACCAACTCCAGGTCTGCCGATATTCTATCAGCTTGTCTGGCAGACATCAGGGCCTAAATGAGTCCAAATGTCCTGCAGCTGAATGTGGACAAGGCGGAAGCCATACTCCTTGCCTCCCGTCAATATCTTCACTTCTGTGGAACTGAACTCAACCTCCCTGGGCTCTCCTTCAGACTCACTGAACCAGTGTGTAATTTAGGCGTCCGGTTCGACCCCCAGCTGTCCTTCCCCCCTCACATCCGGTCCCTGACCAGGACCGCCTTCTTCCACCCCCGCCACATTGCCCGCCTCCGACCGTACCTTTCCCCAAATGCAGCCAAAACCCTCATGCACACATTTGTCACCTCCCGCCTGGATTACTCCAACGCACTCCTCACTAGTCTCCCCAGCTGCACCATTCAAAAGATCCAGATCATTCAAACTCTGCTGCCCTCATACTGACCCGACCAACCTCCGTACCCACATCTCACCAGTTCTAGCCAGGCTCCACTGGCTCCCCATCAACGAATGGATCGACTTCAAGGTCCTCGCACTCGTATTCAAATCACTTCACTCCCTGTTACCTCCCAAACTCGCCGACCTCCTCATTCCTCAATCTACCACCCTGCGCTTCCACTTGACTGGCATCTGCCTCCTACTCGTCCCTTGCACCCTCCGCCCCACCATCGGAGGTCACACTTTCAGCCACTACACCCTGAAACTCTGGAACACTTTTCCTCAATCCCTCCGCCTTGCCCCCTCTCTCCCCTTTTTCAAGTCCTGCCTGAAAACCTTCCTCTTCTATCGTTCTTATGGCCACCTCCCCCTCCCCCCTCTGGCTTAGAGTCAGGCTCTGCCACTGTTAAGCGCTCTGAGATGCTACCCTGTGTGGAGAGTGCTATGTAAAATGCAAGTTGTTGTTGTTGTTATTCACTTCATGGCTGTTTGTAGGATGGCTCTGGGCAAATTGACTGACGCATTTAACTATGAAAAACACAGTCACTACACTTGATAGTGAAACCAGAAATATTCTCCTGACATGAAAGGCGCTGTATCAAATGCAAGGATTTATTATTATAACAATGTGTTTTAATACAAGACTTCATGCCCAAACTTAGAGCAAGTGATTCACCATCACAGGAAAAGGGGACACAGACTGGATACCAGAAGCTAGTAAAAAATGTTTGTCGGACACTGCTGTGCACAACTGACTGCCGAGTTTCATCCACAAAATACACAGTCAATCCACTTTACAGTATCCTGTGAACATAGGAACAGGAGTAGGCCATTCAGCCCCTTGAGACTATTCCATCATTCTATAAGATCACGGCTGATCTGTACCTCAACTCCAATTACCTGCCTTTGCCCCATATCCCTTGATACCCTGACCTAACAAACATCTATTCACATCAGTCTTGAAAATTTGAATTGATCCAGCATCCACAGCCCTTTGGGGGAGAAAGTTCCAGATTTCCACTAGATTTTGGGTGAAAAACTGCCTCCTGATTTTACTCCTGAATGGCTTAGCTCTAACTTTAAGATGATTCCCCCTTGTTCCAGATTCCCCACCAAAGGAAATAGTTTCTCTGTAGCTACCTTATCAAATCCCTTTAACATTTTAAAATCCTCAATGAGATCACCCCTCAATCTTCTAATCTCAAGGGAATAGAGACCAAGTTTATGCAAACTGTCCTTATAATTTAACTCTTTTAGTCCTGGTATCATTCTGTGAATCTGCGCTGCACCCCCTCCAGAACCAATACATCCTACTGAGGTGCGATGCCCAAAACGCAGTACTCCAGATAGGGTCTGACCAAGGCTCTGTATAGTTGAAGCATCATTTCCTCTCCTTCATATTCTCGCCCCCTTGAGATAAAGACCAACATCCCATCAGCCTTTTTGATAACTTTTTGTATCTGTGAGCTTGTTTTTAGTGATTTGTATACGTGGACACACAAATCCCTTTACTTCACCACCGTCCTTAGTTTCTCACCATTCAGAAAATAGAAATTATTTTGTTTTGCTTTGAAATGTCTCAACAACCTGATAAAGCACTATATCAAATTTAAGTATTATTATTATTATTTGGACAGCCATTTGCAGGAAGATCTATATTCCCCCGCCCACTCTCTTTCCTTTAATTGTCATTCCCCCTACCCCTCCCCCCACTCTGCATAGAGTTCAGCTGGGCCCTGTCCAGCCCCTGAGGCATCATTAGAGAACTGGCTGTATGCCTGTCCCAGCGATCACCCTGCAAATTCCTCTTCACACCTTCCCCTATGAGGGAGAGAAGTGATTAGCAGCGACAAATCAGGCATCTGTTTCCCTAACAGTGGTGTCTCTCGCCCAGGAGCTTGACAATGCCTTAAGCTCCACAGGTCTTCACTGGCTTCCTATGCCTCCCCAGCTGGGACCCCAGCAACATTTGTTCAGCTCCGAGACCGATTGACAAGATTGACTTTGAAAGCCTCGGTACATCAGAGCTCACAGAGAGAGAGTGTCTGACCAGTGCTACACGGGACTTAAGTTGCAAAGGACAGCACAAGACTGCTTCCCAGGGAGATGAATTGTGAGCAACGGTTTCACAAGCCAAGGCTCATCAGCGTAGAGGGAGAGATCTCAGTGAGGATCTTATAGAGTTGTATAAGATGTTATAAGCAAAATCCTTGCATTTGTTATAGTACCTTATCACGTCATTGAGATGTCTCAAAGCGCTTCACAGAATAAATTGTAAAATGGATTATGTATTTGTGAGTGAAATGCAGCAGACAATTGCACACAGCAGTATCACACAAACAGTCATGGATTGAGTGACGAAACTTTTTATCATTGTCCTCGGAAAGCGATCCGCCAATCGCCTAACAACATGATTCTTACTTACTGCTAGGTAAATAGAGGCGTGTGGAGTAAGGAGACTTACCTAAAGTTTCGCCCTGCCCGGGAATAGAACTCTAGTCCTCTTACTTGCAAGGCGAGTGCTCTAACCATTTACTAAGTTACTGAGGACATTGATTGCTTGGGCCCAGATAAGCACTGTTGAGTTCCTCATTCCTCATTATGGTGCAAAGGGACCAACAGGAAGGACTGCTCTCCAGTACCAGAGAGATGAACTGTGAGCAACAGTTACACAAGCCAGGGTTCTCAGCCTACAGAGAAGTCTCAGTGAGAACCTAAAAAAGTCATTACACAGTCATTATACCTTACACATTTATATTGTATCCTTCAAGTCCCAGCACCTTGAGACTTCCTTCCGATGTGAAAGGCATAAATGAATTATAAATGTAATTTGTTGTTGTTCATTCCTTTCTCTCACTGACTAGCCTATGGGACTCGTATTACATATGCCACGCTGGTCCACTCCTCCGCAGACGATCATTCCCACCAAGTTTCCGGGGGCATTTGAATGGAAGCCGGGTGTGTGGCTGACCTGTGGTGCAGCTGCTGTGTGCCCCTCCCCCCCACCAGGCCACCCCCTTCGTGACTCCAGGGAGAGGCTAAAGGCAGCACTCAGGTGCGGAGGGGATCAGGTGTCAGGTCTGGGGCCCAACACTAGAGCCGCGAATTAGAAGAATGTAAACATGTGTGCTGGGTGCGGAAGGCGCTGCAGGTGTGGTTGTGCCCTTGGCTGTAAACACTGCTTTCCCCACAAGGCTGTAAACCCCATTCATGGTTCTAAACTCTTCAAAGCTCTTAACTGCTGGACACCCGCAATCTGCCTCCAGTCTCACTGTAGCTCAGCCGCTCACGCTCTCGTCTCCGAGTCAGGAGGTTGTGCCTACAAGCTCCATGTCGGGGACTCTGAGCTCGCAGTCCAGGCTAAGGCTTCAGTGCAGCGCTGGTGGGGAGAGCGCTGCATTGTCGAAGGTGCCGTCCTGCGGATGAGATTTATTAAAACCGATGTCCTGTCTGCCTGTTAAAGAACCATTTGAGTTTCTGCCAGTGTCCTTCTGAAAAACACGCCCTCACCCTGTGACTACACAGCGACTTCCAACATTTACACACGGTTTGCAGAACTTGTTAAAGGCTCCATTGGGGCAGTCATTTGGGTATTAACCCAGGACTTACGGAGTGAATGGGTGGGAGGGGCAGCAATGTTTCACCGCCCTGAGTTCACTGACCTCTGACATCTGTGGAAAGAGAGAGATGGCGACAGGCAGTGCGAGTCCGAAGGCAACCAGGCAGACAAGACTCTGTATGGGGAGGCTCAGCTTGGGCCGCGACCTCACCAGCGACGTCCTGGATGGAAAAACAAGGACGCTTGTGAGTATTTTATTCCGCACTAAACTTCGTGAGCCCATCACCCCCATCGTCCCCCGGCTCCCCTGGTTCCTCATCCCCCAGAGGATCAAGTTTAAAATCCTTATCCTCAGCTTTAAAGCCCTCTGCAATCTTATTCCTCCCTGCCTCTGTAACGTGCTAAAACCTCCTGTCCGCTCCCTTCGCTCGGAGAAAACTGACCTGCTCCATGCCCCATGCAAACCCTTGACTGTTGAGCACCTTGGGACATCCTTGCAATGTGAAAGGTGCAATATAAATACAATTTGTTGTTGTTTTGAAATATAATTAATTTTAAACTCTCCACCCATAGTTGAGGTATTAAACCAAGGAGAAACTCCCTTCTCTTTCCCTAAAGCATCACAAGATCTTTAATGACCGCCTAAACAGGCACAGACAGGCCTCAGTTTAATGTCTCATCCAAAGGACTGCGTCTCTAACAATGTAGCACTCTCTCCCCCCAGCACTGCACTGAAGCGTCAGCCTGGACTATGAGCTCAATTGCATAGAATGAGACAGCAAAGAAACACGTCAGACTCTGCCAGTGTTTATAATCCCCCAAAACAGGCTGGACAAAGGTAGGCTTGACCCAAGCCCTTCCCCTTTCCCTCATTTAGTTCATTTTTTGTACTTTAACCACAAGTTCAGCAGTGAGTTCCACATTCTCATCATCCTCTGTGTGTGTATGTATGTATGTATGTATGTATGTATGTATGTATGTATGTGTGGGAGGGGACCGGGTAGAGAATCCACACCCTCCCAGGAAAGTCCAATAATAACATTACGGAGTTCTGCAGTGTAGTGGTTAGAGCACTCGCCTCGCAAGCGAAAGGATCCTGATTGAATTCCCAGGCAGGGTGAAACTTTAGGCAGTTTCCTTATCACACGTCTGTTTACCTAGCAGTAAGTAGGAACCTGATTGTTAGTTGATTGGTGGATCGCTTTCCAGTGGTAATAATACCATTTTTTAAAAAAAAATTGGTTCACTCAATCCAGGATGAATTGTGGGTCATTGCTGTGTGCAATTGTCTGCTGCATTTCACCCACAAAATATACAGTCAATTCACTTTGTAGTATATTCTGTGAAGCGCTTTGAGCAGTCTCAGCAACATCATAAGACTCTGTATCAAATGCAAGGATTATTATTATTATTAAGCTAAAGCCATGTCCATGCACCCGAGGACAGTGACTCCACTCAGTTGTCCATTTATTTACAGGCTGGTACAAAACAGGTCTTACACAGAGTATTTCCATAACAGCTCAGGTTGAACACAGTGAAAATGGAGATTGAGACCTGCTGTCACTGAACTAAAGCGTGTTGGTGATGGGAGGTGTGAATCTCCTCCCCAGGTCGGACACCTCCAGTGACTCGGGCTCTTCACCTCTGCTCTCATTAACAAACTAATTAACACGAGCACGGTGCAACCTTAATTGGAACTCATGTATTTTATTAAAACACTGAATACAAAAGGGTTCACACTAATTCCCAAGTCTCCTAACCCTGAAATCCAGCTCCCCGTCTGTGCATGTTCAGGTGGACTTTAAAAATCCCGTGGTGCTATTGGAAAAGAGAAGGGAGTTTCTCTCTCACTGTGTCCTGGCCAATAATGCGCCAGATAAAATCATTAATTTCATGGCTGTTTGCGAGCTGTTGCTGTGTTAAAACTGGCTGCAAAAATAAGCAGTCATTACACTTTACAGGAATCAATGTTTGGATGTGAATGATTAATAATACTCCTTGGATTTGATCCTTAAGCCTCATCACCAGGAGAAACATCTCAAAGCTCTTTGCAGGATGTACTGTAAAGAACAGTGACTGTATTTCATAGGTGAACACAGCAGCCAAATAGCATTCAGCACTGTTTCACAAACAGCTGGAAAGTGAATGACCAATTTATTTCTGTGGGATTGTTAGCTAGGACATCAGGAGACACTCTTTTCAAATTGTGCCATGGGATAATAATCCCTCCAAAACCAAAAACAATAATAAATTGGTCATTTTCAATCTACGACTGTTTGTGGGACATTGCTGTGCGCAATTGGCTGCCGCGTTCACCCACAAATATACAGTCAATTCACTTTACAGTGTGTTCTGTGAAGCGCTTTGGGACATCCTCCCGACATGAAAAGCGCTATATCAAATGCAAGGATTATTATTATCTTTAACAGAATAATAATCCTTGCATTTGATATAGCATCGTCGAAAAGTTTCAAAGCGCTTTACACTGTAAAGTGGAGTGACTGCAAAATATCGACCTGAACAGATACAGAAGGAACCTCGGTTTAACATCTCACCTGAAGGAGAGCACCTCAGATAAAGCAGCTTTCCTGAGGTTTTCAGATGGGTTTTGCAATCCGAGAGGGAGGGAGTGATCTGGGGGTATTTAGGAAGTATTTGGGAAGACTGTAAACCTTCCTCTTCGACCATGCTTACGGCCACCTCCACCCCGGCTTGGAGTTAGGCTTCGGCCCTGTTAAGCGCTCTGAGACTCTACCCTGCATGGAGGGCGCTATAGAAGTGCAAGTTGTTGTTGTTGTTAGTCAATTGGCGTTTCGCTTTCTGGGGTTAACAATCCTACTAATTATTCAATCCATTATACAGTATATTCTGTGAAGCGCTTTGAGAAGTCTCAACGATGTAATAAGGCGCTATATCAAATGCAAGGATTATTTTGATTATTATTATAATTAACTCTCTTGTGCCTCTCTCAGTGGCTTCTGTGTGTGATGTGAAAGAGCCCTGAAAGTTCTGATGTCAGGCTATGGCGGTGTTTCACACCCAAAAACCGATCAAGAAATATCTCCTGACACTCAAGTATGTAAGAAATCCCAGGTTACAATTGTTTTCACATTGAAAGCATTACAAAAACTGCCCTTTTTTTCCCAGCCCAAATCCCAACAGAAATTATGATTTGAGGAGAGCAGAAGGCAGAGTGATTATTGCATTAGCTTCTGATGAGATTATGTAACCAAAAGCGCCCATGTTTTGGAAACATTGGTTTCTTTACAATAATAATCTTTGCATTTAATATCGTGCCTTTCATGTCCGGAGGGCGTCTCAAAATGCTTCACAGGAATTACCCAAAAGTGCAATGACTGGGTATTTTGTGGGCAAACACGGCAGCCAATTTGTGTATAACTGTCCTCCCGACGGGAAAAGGCGCTAAACAAATGTAATTTTGTACTGTATTGGTGTGTCACCCTGGACTGTGAGCTCAAGATCAATACGTGGGGCTTGAACCTTCTGACTGAGGCGAGAGCGCTACCCTTGAGCCACCTTTACTGTAATGCCCACATTGCATTGGGAGAAGAACAGAATATTGCAGCATAGGCTGTGTGGCCACCTGGCTCTCTGAGAGCACTATCCCTCAATTCTGCTCCCATCCCAAACCTTTTGTACATTCTTCGGAAAGATTTGACCAGGTTTGTTCATATGGAATACACGAATAGCTGGCGGCCTGTTTAGTAAAGTGCGGGCCGTGTTTATGACAGCTCAGAGCCTAGGAACACCTTGCACTGGTTGACAGTGATAACACAACCAGGCTGCTAAAGACCATTTGTACCTCATTAGGTAAGGCCACTCTGTGGTAATGAGTGTTGAACCTTAGCTTACGTCTGATCTCTTTAACAGAGGAGGGATTATTACCTCCGGAAAAGCGATCCACCAATTGACTAACAATCCGGTTCCTATTTACTGCTAGGTAAACAGAGCCGTGTGGAGTAAGGAAACTTGCTTGAGGTTTAGCCCTGCCTGGGAATCAAACTCAGGGCCTCTCGCTTGTGTGACCTCCCCGGGCAACCAAAATAAAAGACGGCCACAGCACACAGTCAAGGGCAACGGAGTCATGACCCTGCGGGGTGGGGGGTGGAGTGGCAGAGCATCACGCAGGGTGTGATTCCATCGTGGTGTGAGAGTCAACTAACCTCTCCTTACCACTCACTGTAATATCACACCAGCACTAACCTCTCACTCTGATATCACACCAGCACTGACCTCTCACTCAGATACCACACCAGCACTAACCTCTCACTCTGATATCACACCAGCACTGACCTCTCACTCTGATACCACACCAGCACTAACCTCTCACTCTGATATCACACCAGCACTAACCTCTCACTCTGATATCACACCAGCACTGACCTCTCACTCAGATACCACACCAGCACTAACCTCTCACTCTGATATCACACCAGCACTGACCTCTCACTCTGATATCACACCAGCACTGACCTCTCACTCTGATATCACATCAGCACTGACCTCTCACTCTGATACCACACCAGCACTAACCTCTCACTCTGATATCACACCAGCACTGACCTCTCACTCTGATATCACATCAGCACTGACCTATCACTGTGATATTACACCAACACTGACCTCTCACTTTGATATTACACCAACACTGACCTCTCACTGTGATATCACACCAGCGCTAACCTCTCACTGTGTTATCACACCAGCGCTAACCTCTCACTGTGTTATCACACCAGCGCTAACCTCTCACTGTGTTATCACACCAAGACTAACCTCTCCAGCAGGGACATCAGGATTGGAGGAATGACCAGGACAGGGATAGGAAGGACCACCCTGGTCAGGGCTGTCTCCATCAGTGCCTGCAACAAAATAATCATTTCCAGCTCAGTCTCGAACAGAGAAACACAGAAAGACAGATACAGATAATAATAATCCTTGCATTTGATACAATGCCTTATCACGTCGTTGAGATGTCTCAAAGCACTTTACAAGATATACATTGATGTGGAGTCCTGTAGCTTAGTGGTTAGAGCACTCACCTCACAAGTGAGAGAACCTGGGTTTGATTTCCGGGCAGGGCTAAACCTCAGGCAAATTTCCTCACTCCACACACCTCTATTTACTTAGCAGTAAATAGGAACCAGATTGTTAATCGATTGGAAGTAATAATCCCTCCTTCCACCCCAAAATAAAATAATTTGGTCACTCAATCCACGACTATTTGTGGGACACTGCTGTGCGCAATTGGCTGGCACCAACAAAATACACAGTCAATTCACTTCATAGTATATTCTGTGAAATGCTTTGAGACATCTCGAAGACGTGATAAGGTGCTATATCAAATGCAAGGATTATTATATATAGATTACTGTAAAGATACACCAAAGGTAGGGTAGAACCAGTCAGAGTGGGTGGAAGATGCTACCTCTACACTGTGTATCCAAAAGGTCAGCAACTGCATGGATTAAAGCTCCCTCTACTCTGTCCATCCAGCACTCCCAAATCAGCAAGGCTTAGAGTCAGAGTAAAGCGCCCTCTACAGGGTGTTCACAAAGTCCTGTTACCCCCATGTATTTTTCTGCAGTGCACTGACCAACAGCTGAAACATGTGGAAACACTGTGATAATTGTATTTAGAAGTACTTAATTGTATTCAGTGTTTAACTACATTTAGACGTCCAGAGGATCGGTGTGTGAGTGAGGATTTTCATGGCAGATAATGATCACTCCTCAGAGTGGGGGTGATTGGGGGGAGGTAAGTGTTGATATTGCTTTAAGATGCGACATCTTCTGCAACATGAATGGAGTGAGGAGGTGAAATACATCTCTGACAGCTTGTTTCAGCTTGTCCGTAGTCTCACATCACTGTTTTGTAACAGGGGGTAACAGGACTTTGTGGATACTCTCTGTCCAGGCCAGCGACAGCATGGGCTAGAGACAGAGTGATGCTTTCTCTACACTGTCCGTCCACACTGCTAGGTCAGTGACAGATAAAGAGTAAAGCTCGCTGTGGCAATCAGTGAAGCACTGGGATAGACTGAAATACTTACATGGCTTGCAGCAATCTTGGATGAACCGACGAATTTCCCTTCTTCGTCAAGCACGGAGATCCCTTCGATGAGCTCACTATGCCTCATCAGGACCACATTGCAGATATTTGCACTGGCTGTGGGCAACAGAACAAACATAGGTCAGTAACACATCCACATAACGGCAACTGTGTTCACTACTACCATGTTACACTGGGCTGCTATTCTCTATGATACACACAGGGGCTCCATAACACTATTTTGTTGGCAATTACCTGTTTCACACTGGGGTACATTGCCTGTGGTCTATGTTCGGAGTGACCTCAATAGCTTTGTGTTGTGCTTCTGATGGCTCATCCATCCACTGCTGCCCTCTATCCTTTACCCTGAAACCTGATCTCCTGCAGGGTGAAAGACATATCCTATTCCTGTTTTGAAGCATCACATCAATAAAGATTTTGCAACAGAAAAGGAAACCAGCCCCATTAATATAGGAATCATCACAGATCCACCAACTAGTGACTATCCTCAGAGTGGGGGTGGTGAGTGGGGAGGTAAATGTTGCATATTGCTTTAAGGTTAAATTGGCAATTGGAGATTGACAATGAAAAGCAAGTAGGAAGCATAAAAGGATTCTGGGAAAGTGACTGGGCAGAGTGTTCAGGAGTGTAAGGTTGAAATAAAGGAACTATTGAATTTAAACTGTCTTGTGGATTGACAAATAATACAGTAAGCAGCCTTTCCTTGAAGTTGAACTGGCTCCCAGTTGACCTGCTTGGCAATGCAATGTCAAGTTTGAGTCAACCCTCGGTGGTTGTCTCAGTAGTGAGGTACCTGAGCCATGCAGACCTGGTGGAGTTTAACAAACTACAACCGCAGTTTGCCATCAAAAGCCACTGGAGAGCTTCCCACTGCTTTCCCAGTTTACCCTGGGGTCTCCAAGCCTTGGCTCTTGCCAACCTGTGCCTAGTACTCTCCGGAATTAGGTAAGTAGGTTGCATCCCTCCAGGGAGAGAATGCATATTCCTTTTCAGACACAAGAATTTCTATGTGGGTCTTTAAGTCTGAATTGGAGGCTCTTAATCACAGTTTTCACATGCATCAGTCATCCAGCTGACCAAACACCACCAAAAAGAGAGAACCTTTGTTCTTATACACTATAAACTCACATAAGTCATATCAGTCAGGACTATAACATTTCATATGACTTACGCGAAGTCTGAGTTGCAGGCAAACTTATATAAGATGTATAAAATCTGATTTAATCAATAATCAACATTGTGCATGTGTACTTCACTGCAGCTGGTAAGTGTGCAGGTGACGGGTCAAGTCTACATTTCTCACAATTGAATGCGTCTTGACATGTGTACTTATTGGCAAGGGTTGGAATCGCTGGAAATAAAGTTCCTCAGCGCATGCATTGATGGATCAAAACTAAATTTCTCACAATTCAATGCAGCTGGTAAATTCTGGAGAAATGGAGGGTGGAGGAACAAAGTTAGGTGATAAATGATTGGTGCAAAGAAATTTAACTGAATGTATGACTTAGGCCAGTGTTATCCAGCAGGTGGCCCACAACTGGCCCAATGGATGATTTTGTCTGGCCCACAAACAATTTTCGACCTCACTGCTTTACCTCCTGGCTCCGCCTCTCTTCTGGCAAGTCTCCACAAGGCAGAGTGGAGAGTGACAGGAAGGGGCAGAGGCAGAGAGGGGGAGTCACGTTTCATGCTGCCTCAAGCCTTGTGTAACTTGGGGAGACGCAGTAAGCAGCAGCAGGAGTATTTTGCAATTCTAAAACAACAGGACTAGGAGTCTCAGTAGAAAACGCAAGGTAGATATGGAAAGTAGAGGATTTCAGTGCAAGTGGGAAGTGGATTATTTGTTTATTGAAAGTAATGGAAAACCTCAGTGTCTTGTTTGCTTGCAAGTCATATCCGTGTTGAAGGAGTTCAGCGTTAGTTATGCAATTATGGATTTAATTTGTTTTGGTTTGTTGAGCATTCTCTCTAGGGGCCTCTATATGCTGAGTTAATATCTTGTGTTTTGACTTTAATGCATTAAAACATTTGATGCATATATTTCCATTTGAGATGATCATTATAAAGTAATATAGTCACACAATTTAAAACATAGGATGATGTAAAATTATTTTATGTTTCTACAAAGGAAAAATCAAAATATTGTTTATGCAGCCCGTGAACATTTCTCAAATGTGGCATCCAGCCCACAACATCCAAAAGATTGGACCACCCTTTTGGGTGTTGATTTTACAATTTATAAAGATATGACTTGTGTGAGTTTTACTCTATCATCCAGGTTCTAGAACTCTGCCTTGATGCTCGCTCTCCCTTCAACATCTTTGGACAATATCCTCTCCCCCTTCCCCTCCTCCGAGTAACCATTGATCAGATGGCCCAGGGATCTCCAGAACTCAGAGATGTCTCAGAGGGGATTACCGACTGGAACAGGTTACCAGGAAGAGTAGTTGAAACAAGAACACTGGACTCATTTAAAAACTAGTCCAGCTTGATACTGTGATGGTTGGTGGGGGGGGGGGGGGGTAACGGTAGGGTGGGTGTTCTGAAGGATGAGATCAGATGGGCTGGGGTCTTCTTCATCCAAACCTTTCTCGTGAGCTCCATCATCACTGTGAAGCACTTCACAACACTAACTTCCATTTGCAGTGTCCTTTATAAGTGTAGATAATCTTGGAGGACCAGGACAATCCCAGGCTCCTATTCTCCACCACTAATCACTAATCATAGTCCACCTTCCCGTGCCTCGCCCATCCTCTCCTCCAATTCCAACTGTGAGATGTTGAACTTTCTCGAATCCAAAATTGAGGGGATTCATTCGGCTACCTCTCCTCCGTCCCCCTCGCCACCTCCCCCTCATGCCAAGGCCCCCACCTATCTCTCCCTGTACACCTTCGACCCTGCCTCCCCCAGTTTCCTCACCTCCATCATTTCAAAAATGCTCCCTTGAACCCATCCCCACCTCCCAGCTCCACCTCCTGGCACCTCTTTTAACTGCATTATCAACCTCTTGTTATCCACTGGCACTGTTCTCACTCCCCTAAAACAGCTGTCCTCACCCCCATCCACAAAACTCTTTCTTGGACTCTCCAGCTATCACCCCATCTCCAACCTCCCTTTCCTCTTCCAGGCCCTGCAACGAATCGTCGTGTCTTAGCTTCGTTCTTTCCTCTCCCACCATTCCCTCATTGAAACCCTCCAATCGGGTTTCTGCACTGCCCACAGCACAGAAACATCCCTGGTCAAAGTCACTAACAACATTCTGAACATCTGCGACCTGGGCTCTCTCTACCTCCTTGTCCTCCTCGATCTCTGCTACTTCGACATTGTCGACTGCAGTGTCAGTAGGATCACTGCTGTTCTCAGACTGCCCGTCGGACATCAACTCCTGGATAAGAGCTAACTTCCTGCAGTTGTCCCCTCATTAACCAACAAGTCCCTCACAATCCATGACCACACCGTCGAGGAAAATATCGACATCCTCGCCCTCACCAAAACCTGGGTCACCCCAGGCGACACCTTCCCACTAGTTGAGGCCATACCTCCAGGTTACTCCTTACACCAAACCCCACGGCCTAATTGCTGTGGCGGTGGTGTGGCTCTCATCTCCCGGTCCCGCCTTGGCCTTTCCCCTTACTCCTCAGGAATTCTCCCCTCCTTCGAACACCTTACCCTCTACCACCCCTCCAGGCTCTCCCTCAAAATCCTCCTTGTCTACTGTCCATCCAAGCCTTCCCCCACCTTCCTCTCGGACATCTCCACCCTCCTATCTTCCCTCTCCCTCTGCTCTGAACGCCTCCTAATCCCTGGCGACTTCAACCTCCAATTCACCCCCTCCTGCTCTACCTCTGCCGACTTCTCCCTCCTCTCTTCCCTTAACTTCTCCCTTCTCATCCACTCTCTCACCAACGTCCATGGCCACCCCGTTGACCTGGTGATCACCCGGGGCCTCGCCGTCTTGGACATCACCATCATCGATAAAGCCATCTCGGACCACCACTTCCATCTCCCTCAACACCTCCATCCCCCTTCCCTTTTCTCAACCCTCCATCATCACATATTGTCCATGGAAAAAAATTTCCTCCCTCTCCACTTCCCTGGAGTCATCTGAACTCCGGCACCTCTGGCCCTCCCTGACCGATTTCCCCTCCTCACTCACTTTTCTCCACAACTCCCTCTCCTCCATTCTGGACTCCCTTGCCCCTCTCACCTCCCGAACTACCTCATGCTCCCGTAAATCCCCCTGGTACACCAGCCATCTCCGTTCCCTCAAGGCACAAGTGCGAGCTGACGAATGCGCCTGGACCAATTCCAAACTAACGGTCCATCGGCAGATCTGGCTCCACCACACCAAGATCTACCACTGCGCTCTTACCTCCGCCAAATTCTCCTTCTACTCCAAGGTTATCTTGGAGGCAAAGGCCACCCCCTGACTTCTCTTTTCCATCACAAACTGTCTCCTCTGTCCACCTTGCCACGCCACGCCCATCCTCTCAAACTCCAACTGTGAGGAGATGCTGGATTTCCTCAAAACCAAAATGGAGGGGATACGTTCAGCCATCTCTGCCCTGTCCACAGCCACCCCCACATCACCTCTCCCTCATGACCCATTCCCCCCCCTATACTCCTTCGACCCTTTCTCTCCCTCCTCCCTCTCCACGATTGTTCGCAAACTCAACTCCACCACCTGCTCCCCCTCTCCTCATCTCCAAGTTCCACCTTTTGGCCAATCTCCTGTCCAACGTCATCAACCTCTCCTTGTCAACCGGTTCAGTTCCAACCCCCCTAAAAACAGCTGTCATCACCCCCATCCTGAAAAAACCTTCCCTGGACCCATCTCTACTCTTCAGCTACCGCCCCATCTCTAACCTCCCATTCCTCTCCTGGAACGAATCGTCGCATCCCAGCTCCGCTTTCTCTCTCGCCATTCCCTCTTTGAACCCCTCCAATCCGGCTTCCGCGCTGCCCACAGCACGGAAACAGCCCTGGCCAAAGTCATTAATGACATTCTGAACATCTGTGATCAGGGCTCCCTCTCTCCCTCTACCTCCTTGTCCTCCTTGACCTTTGCCGCCTTCGACACCGTCGACTATTCCACCCTCAAACACTGCCTCTCCTCCTTACTTAATCTTCGTGGAACTGTCCTTGCCTGCTTCGATTCCTATCTCTTTCACCATCTCCACTTTGTTGCCTTTAATGGTTTCTCCTCCAGCCCCCGCACTGTCACGTCTGGGGTCCCCCAGGGCTCTGTCCTTGGCCCTCTCCTCTTTAATATCTACATGCTCCACCTTGGTGACATCATTCACAGACATGGGGTCAACTTCCATATGTATGCGGATGACACCCAACAATATCTTTCTGCGTCCACCCTCAACTTCAGGACCTCTGCTGTGCTGACAGACTGCCTGTCGGACATCAAGTCCTGGATGAGGGCAAATTTCCTACAGTTGAATGTGAACAAGACTGAGGCCCTCCTGATTGGCTCACGCCAGCGCCTCAGCACCTCAGGCTCCGGCAGCATCAACCTCCATGGTTGCACACTTCAACTCACCGCCAGTCAGGAACCTCAGTGTCTTGTTCGCCCCTCAACTGTCTTTTCTTCCCCACATCCAAGCCATGACCCGCTCTGCATTCCCTCACCTCCATAACATCGCCCGACTCCGCTACTACCTTACCCCTCAGGCCGCTGAAACTCTTGTTCATGCCTTCATCACCTCCAGGCTCGACTATGCAAACGCCCTGCTTGTCAGCCTTCCTAACTCTTCCCTCCACAGGCTGCAGATAATCCAGAACTCTGCAGCCCATGTCCTCTCCCGCCCCAAACTTTGTGACCCCATCTCCCCCATTCTCGCCTGACTCCATTGACTTCCTATCTTTCAGAGGATCCAGTTCAAAATCCTGGTCCTCACCTACAAAGCCATGAATGGCCTCGCCCCACTCTATCTCTGTGACCTCCTAACCCCCTACCAACCCGCCTGCTCCCTCTGCTCAGCCGGCTCCACGTCTCCCGACCCACCCGCCCCGCCATTGGCAGGAGAGCCTTCAGTCACTCTGCCCCCAACCTCTGGAACTCCATCCTCCAATCACTCCGCCTCGCCCCCTCCTTAGCCTCCTTCAAGTCCCGCCTCAAAATCCTCCTCCTCTACTATGCCATTAGTCAACCTCTTCCCCTCCCCCCCCAACCCCAGCTCGGGTCTGAAATGCTGTACACTGTCCAGCGCCTTGGAACGTCCTCCCAACCTGAACGGCGCTATACAAATGTAATCTTGTTGTTGTTGAATGTTCACAAGACCGACGCCCTCCTGCTTGGCTCCCATCAGCGACTCCAGACCTCGGCGCTGACACCATCTGCCTCTATGGATGGACTCTACTTTTCATGGAGCCAATACGGAACCTTTGCGTCCTGTTCGACTCTCAAATGTCCTTTATACCCCAGATCTGCGCCGTGACCCTCTCCGCCTTGCCCCATCTCCGCAAAAATCACTTGGCTCTGCCACTATCTCACACCGCAGGCCGATGAGAACCTCATACATGCATTCATTACTCCAGGCTCGACAACGCAAACTCTCTGGATGTCGGCCTCCCCAACTCCTCCCTCCATAGGCTGCAGATCATCCAGGAATCTGCAGCCCATGTCCTTTCCCGCACCAGGCTCCATGACCCTATTACCCCCATCCTCGCCCGACTCCACTGGCTTCCCAACACACAGGGGATACAGTTCAAGATCCTGCTCCGCACCTTCACACCCTCCATGGCCTTGCTCCCCCCTACCTCTGTGACCTTTTAACTCCCTACCACCCTGCCCGCTCCCTCCACTCAGCGGGCTCTAAACTGCTTCATGTCCCCCGCCTTGCACGGCCCACCATTGGTGGGTGGGCCTCCAGCCACTCTACCCCTACCCTCTCAAACTCCATCCCGTAGTCCCTCCGCCTCGCCCCCTGCCTTGCCTCCTTCAAGACGTGTCTCAAGACGCTCCTCTTTGAGGGTGCCTTCGGTCACCCTCATTCCCCCTCTGCCTTCCGCTCTCCCCAATCCTGTCCCCCAGCTCGGGGTCCAAAACACTGATTGTCCAGAGCCTTGTGATGTCCTTCTGACGTCAATGGCGCTATACAAATGTAATGTTGTTGTTGTAGTGTCTCAGAGCACTTAACAGTGGGGAGCTCAATGTTGAGCTGGGGAAGACAGGGTAAGGTAAGAGGAGGGGGGTGGTGGGGGGAGAGAGGAAGGGAATGGGGGGGGAGGGGAATGGGGGAGAGAGAGGAGGGGAATGGGGGGGGGAGGTACTTTTGGGGGATAAAAATCCAATGGGGTAGAATTAATAAAACTATTTAATGAGCATTCTAACCCATAAGCAGACCCTGGCCTCCCCAGAGCCTTCACAACCCTGGACCCTCGGCCACGGCAGCTCCACAATCATAAGGCAACAAAGCAAGCTGGCATCACCCAGCTGGGACAGTCAGTGGCTCCCAGCACCACCAGAGCAGGCCTGAGAGCAGACAAGAACTTACATTGTTGCAGCGCACCTTTCCCAAGATCACCAGGGAGATTAGAATAATAAACCCCTCAGCCAATCTGATCCCAGCCCGACCATCACATCATTGAGACATTTATTAAAAAAGATTGTGAACCTATCACACCCACCTTCGCCTGGCTCCATTAGCTCCCCCCCATCCCCCAGAGGATAGAGTTCAAAATCCTAGTCCTCACTTTCAAAGCCCTCCACGTCCTTGCTCCTCCCTACCTGTGTGATATCTAACTCTCTCTGCTCGGTGGGCTCTGGCGTGCTCCATGTCCCCACCCTGCCAACCCATCGGCAGTCAGGCTTTCAGCCCATGCCCACGAGAACTCCATCCCACAGTCCCTCCACCTTTCACTCTCCCTTGCATCCTTCAAGGCACGTCTCAAGACCTTCCTCTTCGACCGTGACTTTGGTCATCTTCCCATCCCCACTTTCCCTGCCCTCCATCCCCCCTGAACCCAACCACCAGCTTGCATCCAATTCCTTGACTGTCCAGCGCTTTGGGACGTCCTCCCGACATGAAAGGTGCAATATAAATGTAATTTGTGGTTGTTCTTTCCTACATATCTTCATCTCCCCTCTATATATGTGCCTGGAGATGAACAACAAGTGGCTCCCTGCAACTGAACTGAATTGAGAGCCATAAGAGTGATGGGCTGTGTGACTCACCCACTGCAGGGAACGGCACAAACCTCTGGATCAGTAACCTGGCGGCTGGGCTGAACTGTTTGGTTTTCTGGATGAAACGATTGAGGCCCACCTGAAAAAGGGCAGGAGAGAGGGGGAGAGGGAAATCATCCCCCGAAACCTGGATTAGATTCTAGCCTGTACCTCACTCCTGGAGGGGGGTGTGATTCTGTATACGCCCCCCCTCCCCCCCGAAAACTCCTGCATTAGATTCCAGCCTATATCTCACTCCCAGGTAGCACCACACTGTTGCTCACACCTGTGTGATTCAGTGCAGCAATCAGAGGATGGTGGGCTGGATGTTATGTGGAAGTGCCAGTAGGGGCTGTGCCTGGCTCAGCTGGTGGCAGACACCCTGCTCTCTCTCTCTCAGCACAGTGCGAAAAGCTGCAATGAGCTGTGTGGCTAGAATCACACACGGTGCCGCCATACCGCTCACAAACCATTATCGGGGAGCACACAGACAGACCTCGTAGGATTAACTAGAACCGCGCAAGGAGCGAGAAAAATAAATGGAAATATTTCATCAGAAATAAAAGCGGATTCACTGCATTGCACGGCCATCACCTGCCAGGGATCCCTGAATCCAACACAATAATATAATAATTCTTGCATATAGCACTTTATCATGTCGTTGAGACATCTCAAATGTTTCACTGAATATACTGTAAAGTGAACTGACTATATTTTGTGGGTGAAACACGGCAGCCAATTGCGTACAGCAGTGTCCCACAAATTATTATTTTTTGAAGTAATTATTACCCCAGAAAGCGATCGTGACAATCGACTAACAATTAACCAATACACTATAGGACTCCATGCCCAGGGAGAGCTACCCTAAGACTGCAGCCTGCAATGTCAAACAGGAAGATGGTAAGCCCTTTAATATTAAATTCTAAAGTTTTAGCCTTCAGACCACCTGACTTAAATTTAAAACTGTGCACGATTATGGAAATTTACCGGTGTTTGGATGAAACAAAGCTTTCTCTCTCCATGGAGAGATGCACCCTGCTTACCTCATTCTGGAGAGTATTAGTCACAGATTGCCAAGAGCCAAGTTTTGGAGATCCCAGGAGCAGTTGGGGTGCCTGCTAGAATTTAACCAGCTAAAACTGCATTTGCCTGTTGGGAACACTGCCTGGCAGGTTTTCCTGCTGCTTGTCCAGCTAGGATCATCCTTACTGTTAGGGCTTTGGCTTTCTGGTTTAACAGGAGCTTCCCCCAGTGACTGGTCTGCCCTCCCAAGTCCTGCCGATGAGTTAGGCTGGGCTGTCATCAGTAGTGCACTGGAATACTGTGGATCCACCTGGCTCAGGAGCCAGACTAGACACGGCCACAGGGAGTGGACTCGATTCTGATATTCTGTTGCCAGAAATGTCACCTTGGAGCAAGTTCAACCCCGAGGAGAATAATAATAATAATAATAATCCTTGCATTTGATATAGCGCTTTTCACGTCGGGAGGACGTCCCAAAGCGCTTCACAGAACACACATTGAGTTGACTGTATATTTGTGGGTGAACGCGGCAGCCAATTGCGCACAGCAATGTCCCAAATAACAGACAAGACACTGACTGGTGTACACTACACACCCCAGCATATGAGCAGCTGACTTTCTCTGGGTGCAGACTGAATGTTACTCACCGCTATTGAGACTGCGCTGGTTACAGCACCACAGTAACCCAGGGCGAACGTAAATCTGGAGGTCACCTGCAGAGGGATGGAAGGGAAAAGGAACATGTTGAGTAAGACAAATTGATCGGAGTGAAAGTTCCTCATCACAAATGTGCTGATGATATCTCAATGGGATTTACACAGCATTTCACGACAGTGTCTCAGATCCTTGAGGTATAACAGATCTGCCAAAAAATGACTTCTGGGTCATCGTTGATGTCACTGACGGCAGACACTGATCGACTTCCTATACTCGGCAGGAAGCCAGCCGGTCGACGCCATTGGTGTGCTACATTACAGGTAACCAGGGATCCTCAAGACACCTACGTTACAGGCAACCTCATCCACCAGCCTTCCAACAGGCTTGCTCTGTATTTTGTGTGCGATCAATATGCACAATGAAAATTCTCACACACCACTCCCTTTGTTATTTTGACAATGATCTAAAATTGATACCTTCAAGTTACCAACTAACAGGCATAGTTTCTCCCTATAATCCCCTCAATTACCTCTCCCACCCCATCCAATGAGGACTTTAATCCGTGATGGAGATCCATTGGAGGATGTCAAAGTCTTCGAGGTTTTGAGGTGAATTCCCCCATTTGGTTTCCATAAGTTTGAAGACAGACAGGAGAAAAAACAGCCGTGAAGTTTTATGTAAAATAGTAAATCTCTCACCTTGCTTGCGTTCCTATTTGCATAATTCACACAGGCGTTATGGCTCTGGTTCAATGTCTGCAATAAAGTGAAACATCATATTTCTTTAATGCAAACTCACTCTACAGCACGGGTCAGAGACAGAGTAAAGCTGCCTCTACACTGTCTGTCCACACTCCCAGGTCAGTGACAGCATGGGTTACACTCTTATTGAACATGACTGATGTCTCGATCCATCACCTGACTTCCCAACTAAGGTTTCCAATACAAATGACATGCGGCCTCAGCCTGACCGAATCCAGAGTGATGATGTGAGGCTGTCTCGGTGCAGGGCTCCTTACCTGCCAGAAGATAGTTGATGCCAAGGTCTGGTTTGGTAGCAGAAGGCCAATAACCTGCAGAGAAAACAGGTAGATATTGAAGAGCTGAGCAGCCCAGGAAGAGACCATTAAGTGAGCCATGAATGTGAGTGTCCAAAGGCTTGAATCACAACCTCACCCAGAGGCAATATGAGCCAGCTAATAACTGACCATTACCAAGCGAGTGTCGGGATGAGACACTACGTGGAGTCCGACTGCATCACTACGTTAGTGAATAGTTAGTGAACTCCCCCAAGCAAGTGGACCTGTGTTCGATTCCCAGGCAGGGTGAAACTTTAGGTTTCCTTAGTCCGTACGCCTGTTTATCTTGCAGTAAGTAGGAACCCAGTTAATCGATTGGTCGATCGTTTTCCGGGGGTAATAATCCCTCTCCCCCACTCCAAAAAAAATTGGTCCTTCAATCCATGACTGTTTGTAGGAAACTGCTGTGCGCAACTGGCTGCTGCATTTTGCCCACAAAATGTACAGTATATCCTGTGAAGCGCTGAGACGTCTCAACGACATGATAAAGCGTTATATGAAATGCAAGATTATTATTACTTATAGTAACAACAATGACACCTCCAAACGCTTTACAAGGACGGGTAAAATGCAACTGAAACAGAATAAAAATACTCACAATGGGGGTTCCGAAGGGAACGAAACCTGCAAGAGAGAGTCAGACCATGAAACCTCGCTGCTTGCTGGCTCCCTCTCTCTCCCAGTGTTTCCCGTCCGTTCTCTCTCTCTCTCTCCACCCCCCCGCCCCGCCTCCCCCATGGAAAACACACGCTGCTCTGCACCCCCGCTGAGAGTACACAATTTGCTGAGATTGTTTTGGTCAACATGATGTCCAGCACGAGGAAACCTATCACTGTGTTCAGTATCCAAACTAGCCACCTACACACAGGAATTTCACTGTTTGAGGAATGGAATGGGTACTCTCCCTCTGGTGGGACACGCTCTGCTTAAATAAAGTCTTCAGTGCAAGTTGGTGAGAAACAAGGCATGGGGGTCCCGAGTGTGTGTGGAAGTGCTTTCTCTCTCTCTCGGAGAGAAGGGGGAGAGATGATTATTCAAAGAAACACTGTGTCCCCCCACCCCTTCCACTTTTTCAAGAAAACCTTCCTTTTTGACTGTGCTTACGGTCACCACCCACCATTAAGTGCTCTGAGACGCTATCCTGCGTGGAGGGTGCTATATAAGTGCAAGTTGTTGATGAGTTACCTGACATTCGGAACGGCATAAAAATCTTTTGGTTAGTGTCTGGGTGTATGATGGCCTGAGAGAAAAGAGAAAGCATGGAGATTCAGAGGAAGTCGCAATTCACTGACTCGTTGATTTCAGGTAACTGTCAGTTGGCAAGACATCAGGACAGGGAGCGGCAGTGAGCTAGATCTCGACGCTGTACACCCAACACAAATACAAATTACATTTGTGCAGCACCTTTCACGTCAAGGGTTTGTACCCAAGCTGGGGGTTGGGATAAAGAAGGGTGGGGGGGCAAGGGGGTGGGGGTAGGAGAGTGATCAAAGACATGATCAAAGAGGAAGTTCTTGAGACGGACCTTGAAGGAGGCAAGGGAGGGGGTGAGGGTTAAGGGCTCCGGATGGAGTTCTAGAGGGTCGGCAGAAAGGATGAGGGCCGACCACCGATGGTCAGGCAGGCAGGCGGGGGACGTGGAGCAGGCCAGTGAGCGGAGGGAGCAGACAGATTGGTATGGTCGCAGAGGTCTCACAAACCCTCCGCCAAGCTCCCCACCTCACAGCCCTTGCCCCCCTCCCTGCCTCACAAAATCCTCCCCCAGCCTCGTTCCTCCCTGCGCACAACCCACCTCCCAGGACCCTCCCTCACCTCACCCCCTGCCTCACAGCCCCCCTACCCCACTTCACAACACCCGTCCCCGCCCCCTCCCGAGCACCCCCCCCACTTCACAGGCCACTCCCGCAGCTCCCCATCCCCCCGCCTCAGAGGGATGGGCGACAGGGGGGAAGATTCTGATTCTATACAGTATAGTCTCACTGATAAGAGTGAACCAGTAAAAACTAAAAGCTCACCTGCTTGATCTTCTGAGCTTCCCAGAGCTAAAAAAAAAAGAAAAAAAGAAAACAGTGACTCCATACCAAAGAGCACAGAAACATGCCATTCTGCCCAACAGGCCTCCACACCGCCTCATTCCCTCTAATCCTTTCTCCTCCATCCAAACATCAAAATAGAGCACTCGCCTCGCAAGCGAAAGGACCCAGATTTGATTCCTGGATGGGGCAAAACCTTAGGCAAGTTTCCATACTCCAAACGCCTTCTGCATGTCCCTCTTGCCCTCCGTTCCATTATTGGTGGCCACACTTTCAGCCGCCATCCCTCCGCCTTGCCCCTTCCTTCCCCATCTTCATGTCAAGCCTGAAAACCTTCATCTTTGGCTGTGGCTATGGTTACTTCCTCCTCCCCTCGGCTCAGCGTCGTGTTCTGCCGCTGTCGAGTGTTCTGGGATGCTACCCTGCATATATTAATGCAACTCTCTGCCCCCAGTGACTGGTCTGCCCTTCCAGGTCCTGCCGATGAGCCAGGCTGGGCTTTCATCAGCAGTGCCCTGGAATACTGCGGACCCAGGGAGTCATCCCACTCAGCTCCTGTTAACCCTGCAAGCCAAAGCTCTAACGGGTAGGGTGGTCCTAGCTGGACAATCAGCGGGAAAGCTTGCAAGACAGTGCTATCAATGGCAGGTTATGCGGTATTAGCTGGTTAGACTCCAGCAGTTTCCTCAACACACACTCTGGGGTCCCCAAGCCTTGGCTCTTGCCAACTTGCACTTAATACGCTTTGGAATTAGGTAATACTTAATCCACAATTAGGTAAACACGATGTGTCCTTCCAGGGAGAGAGTGCACATTCCATTCCAACAATCTATCTCTGGGATTTCCACGTGTAGGTGGGAAGCTGACACCCACCTCCCCTAAAAAACAGGATGAACAGTGAAAGTGCTCCATGACAGAGGACCAGAATTGGAGCATCGCAGGGATAATTTAAGAGCTCACCAATTTTAAGGGAACAATCCTGCTCCAAAGTCACCAATTTTTGGTTGTTTTTTGCCTGAAGACTTTCCTCTTTATCCATGCCTACAGTCACCTCCACCCTCCTCGGGGTCATGCACCGTTACTTTCAAGCTCTCTGGGACACCACCCTGCGCGAGGACTCAAAATAAATGCAAGTTGTTGTTGTTTCCTGGAAAAAGTCCCCCCCCCCACCCGGGACACTGCACTGGCCAGGAGAGTGGCTCCGCTCAGCCCAAGACCAGGACGAGCAGGACATGTCAGATCAAGCAGTTCTGAAATAGCAAGCAGCAATTTTCATGTGTAAGTGTGAGAAGATGGGAACAGCCAGTGAGGGGCACAACTCCTGGTGGGAGGTAATTATCAAGTCCAGCCTTGCCATTGTTCCATCCGCAGGACACAACACTCATTCAAAGAGAACATTATGGGCCACTTAATTCAACATTTAACCCTTCAGATCATTTAGTAAAGATTTGCCCTCATACCTGCCCCAATTAAAGCTGTCCTAATATTCCACTCATCACACATTAATGAAGGAAATTGACAAATTAGCATCAGGGATGCTAATCAACAAGCCAGCCGGATGGATGTCCTGATGAGAGTTCAGGAGGTCTAGTTTGCAGTATTTCTTAACTGATTTCTTAATAAGAAATTGTGTAATGAAAAAAATCCTAAACAATTTTTTTTAAATACGTTTGGTGTAATTCAATAGTTACAAATTTCTTATTAAGAATTACCGTAAATTGGAGACTGCTATAAACCTGGAACAAAGCTTTGATAGAGTGAGAGAGAGAATAGAAAGAAGAGAGATGAGAAATAGGGGAAGTGAAAGAAATAGAAAGAAAATGAAAAAGGAGAGAGAAGTTAGAGGAGAGAAAGAACAAGGGGGGAGACATAATAATATCAAAATAACTATAATATATTTGATATAGCGCCTTATCATGTTGTTGAGACATCTCAAAGCGTTTCACAGAATATATTGTAAAATGAATTGACTGTTTTTGTGGGTGAAATGCGGCAGTTAATTGTGCACAGCAGTATCCTACAAACAGTCATAAATTGATAATTAATTTTCATAAATTGAAAAAATGTTTTTGTTGGAAGGTTTATTAGCCACGGAAAGCGATTCACCAATCGACTAACAACCGGGCTCCTACTTACTGCTAGGTAAACAGATAAATAGAGTAAATAGAGAAATGGGCAAATACAGAAGAAATAGTGAGAGAGGGGAATGAGAAAGGGGAGGGGGGGGTTAAGAAATAGTTCAAGAGAAGGCACAGAGAGACGGACCCCAGAAAGCTCTTTGCCTGCCCCCACCCCAGGTAGATAGCTGCCTTCCCACTGTTGACCTGCCCGGCGGCTGAATCAGGTTGATGACATCCAAACACAATAAAAGGAAACCACGAGGTCAGCAGTCACAGCCCCAGGGATGGCTCACAGGACCCGCAGCTGAAGGGTGGCAGCAGCCGGTGGTGTGAATGGGTCAAGACAATTGGAATAATGTCAAGAGATCAGATAAGTCACAAAGGCACCCCGGCCCCCCCACCTCTCCTGCACTTAAAATGCACTGCTCCTTTGCTCGCTCACTCACTCGGATGAGCAGCATGGGCAGTGTGAAAGCCTGCAGCTCAGGTTACGTTCCCTGGAACCTATCCTATTCTACCCCATGGACGGGAGACAAAGAACGTGCCAAGGGGGGAAGTTGAGAGAGACCCAGGAGTGTGAGCTGACTTGTCTCTCAGCATGTCCAAACAGTGTGAGGCAACAACAAACAAGGCAAACAGGATGCTGGGCTGCACTGCCAAATCACTTCAGCTGAGCTGACTGAACCAAACCAAAGCTCATATGTCAATGACTGCGGACTGTGCAAGCTGCAGCGTGTATGAGCTTTATATGAAGTTCATCTTTGGAGAGAATTGGGTCTGAGCAGGTCAGACATTAAACTTTCACACTGGAATCCATCCAGGGGGTCAGGATGGATCTTTTGCTGAGGCTGGGCAATAGGTGGGACACTATCCATTCAACTCTTGGAATGAGCCATGCAATACCATTACCATACAATACAAATTTACACTTATACAGTGACTTCCACGTCAGGAGGATGTTCTATGGTGCTTAACAATCCTGACTGGGCACCTGAGCTGGTGGTGGGAGCTGAGGTGGGTGGGGAGGCCAAAGATGACCAAAGGCATGATTAGAATAGTTTACAATTCAGTGCAATCTAGTGTATGACCTGTTCCAGACATCCAACAAAATTACAAACATGAGAAAGAAGAGATGAGACGTTAAACCGAGTTCCCCACCTGTTCCCTTCAGGTGGATGTTAAAAGATCCCGCGGTGCTATTGGAAAAGAGAAGGGAGTTTCTCTCTCCCGGTGTCCTGGCCGACAATCCCCAGATAAAATTGATTATTCACTTCATGGCTGTTTGTGGGATGTTGCTGTGTGCAAATTGACTCACGCGTTCACCTATAAAATACAGTCACTGCACTTTACAATGAATCCATAAATATCCTCCTGACACAACACTGTATTAAGTGCAAGGATTTATTATTGTAATAATCTGTTTCTATACAGGACTTCATGTCCAAACTGAGAGCAAGTGATTTCCCATCACAGGAAAGGGGGAGACAAGCTGAGAACCAGAGCTAATAAAACACTGACCAGAAATACTGGCATCTATTTTGGGCCAATTCTAAAATGTTAATAACAATAATCCTTGCATTTGATATAGCACCATAACATGTCATTGAGACATCTCAAAGCGCTTCACAGAATATGTTGAAAAGTGCATTGACTGTATATTTTGTGGGCAAAGCGCATTAGCTAATTATGCAAAGCAGTGCCCCATAAACTATTGTGGATTTGGTGACCAAAGTACTTTTGGGGTGTGGGGACTCGAGAGGCGAGCGAGCTAAGCGATATGTCAATGGGACTCCACATTGTTAATTTCACAACAATACAATTTACATTTTACACAGCGCCTTTCACATCAGGTGGAAATCCCAAGATGCTTGTCAATGATAGCTTGACGCCATCATTGATAATGGAGTCTCTACTCAAATCCCATTCTTTGCTCTTTATCCATTGTGTGTATGATGGTACTCACTCTCCACTGGAGCTCTCTACTCTAATACCATTCCCTTGCTCTTTCCCCCATTGTGTCTGCTGGTGCTTGCTCCCCATTGGAGTTCTCTAATCACATTCTCCTCCTCTTTTCCCTATACTCTTTATATTTATTTTCCCATAAGTATTTATCCAATTCCCTATAAAACCTGTTACACCTTGACTTGCACAACCAACCGTAAATCTTCCAACCTCCTCATAAAAGTTGACTCTCTCCAAGAATCAAACTCAATCAGAGGATTCCGAAGTACTGCCTTTCCTGTTCAAAATTTCTTGTTATAATGCTTGCATTTGATACAGCGCCTTATCACATCATTGAGACATCTCAAAGCGCTTTACAGAATATATTCTAAAGTGAATTGACTGCATTTTGTGGGTAAAACGCAGCAGCCAATTACACACAGCAGTGTCCCACAAACAGCCCTGCCAGAGAATTGAATCCGGGTTCCTCTCACTTGTGAAGCGAGCGCACTAACCACTACACTACAGGGCTCCTACCTGGCAATCGGTGACCTCCGGGGCAGTAATGCCATGTTCATAATCCTCCAGAAGCTGTAAGGCTGCTTTAAGTCGGCTCTGAAACCAAAACATACACATACACAAAGTCAGATATATAAAATAAGAAAACAAATCACATTTTTCTCTCTGATTTCTGTTGAGGGAGGCCAGCTGCCACCTCTGACTCTGTTGGTGGATGGAAGTGCTCACAGCGAGCGACACGTCGTGCGAACAATCACAGCTCCTGCACAGCTCCCGCTATCCTGGCCACCTGAGCCTTGCTCCCCTCACCCCCACCACCAGCACCGCACTCTTCCCCCCTCATGGCAGGGAGTCAAGGCAGGGGTTAAATAAAATCACAGGCTTCAAAGTCCACCTAGTCTTAGGCTTTTCTCTTCAAATTTACAATAATGATCCTTGCATTTGATATAGCGCCTTGTCACGTTGTTGAGACGTCTCAAAGCACTTCACAGAATATATTGTAAGCAACAACAATAACAACAAATTACATTTGTATAACACCTTTCACGTCAGGACGATGCCCCAAAAGTCGATTGACTGTATTTTGTGGGCGATTGCAGCGAATTGCGCACAGCAGTGTCCCAAAACAGTCTTAGATTGAGTGACCAAATTATTAATATTATTATTTTGTTTTAGGGGTTATTACCCTTGGAAAGCAATCGGCCAATTGACTAATAACCGGGTTCCAATTACTACTAGGTAAACAATGGTGTATGGAGTAAGGAAACTTATATAAGGTTTCACCCCGTCCGGGAATCAAACCTGAGTTTGCCTCTGGAGATGTCTAACTGCAAATCGACCAGTTTTTTGGCTCTTGACATGAATCTCTTTTGGTCCTCTCAAAACGGGACTCCACAACCATTTAGAGCGCAGAATAGGGCAATTTTTTATAAAGCAGTTTTCATTTATATTAACTTCATTCTTCATCCACGTACTCGTCACTCCGGATCTGACCAGCTCTCTCTTTCTTTTCCTTCCCCCAACATCCAAGCTCTCTCTCTGCGTACGTTCAACTTTCTTTCTCCTTCTTTCCCCTAAATTCCTCAGATGTTATTCAGTTCCCTTTTGAATGTCTCTATTGATCTGGCCTCAGTGGCTGGTTGTGGGAATGAATCTCAAATCCAGACAAGCCTCTAAGATTCTCTCCAGGTTCTCCTCAGATTCTCCCACTAACAACCCAGAAACCATTCTCCGCCCAGTCACCCATTCCATGACTAAAGGAAATCAGTTTCCCTTCTCTTGCAGACTGTGTCCCGTTCAGAACTGCTGATGACAGCTCATCGGCAGGACTCGAAGGGCAGACCAGTTACTGGGGGCAGGGAATCCTCCCACTCAGCTCTTGTTAACCCTGCAAGTTAAAGCCCTAACGGGTAGCGTAGTCCTAGCTGGATAAGCAGCAGAAAAGCTTGCCAGATAGTGCTTCAATGGCAAGCTATGCGGTTTTAGCTGGTTCGACTCAAGCAGTTACCCCAATACACTGGGGTCCTCAAGCCTTGGCTCTTGTCAACCTGCACCTAATACTCCCTGGAATTAGGTAAACAGGATGCATCCCTCCAGGGAGAGAGCGCTCATTCCATTCCAACAATCTGTCTCTGGAATTTCCATGTTTAGGTGGGATGCATGGAATTCTCACCGGGTTTAAGAGTTTGGTTTGGATATCCTTAAGCATGCTGATGGGTTTCCGCATGTGTCAGACACCTCTCAATCTTCTCCAGTTTAGCTCAGCCCATCTTCGTATGCAGATCTTTCCAAACCCGGTTACATACTAGCGAATGAGTGATCATCTTAGTACTAATATACTTCTCTGTACATTAATTATAAATATTATTGAATTCCCACCTTGCTGACTCCTCATTGCCCCGGACTCATCAGTGCTCCACGGGAGGCTTAGAGCTTTTCACCTCTATGCGAATGCTGAGCAACTGCTCTGAAATTAGTTCTGTTAATTAGGGCGTAGCCTAATGGAGCCACAACTTCATCAGCTTGAGATGAATGTTGGTGAGTCAGGCTGTAGACTGCACAAATACAATGTGTGATCCACACCACGGGCTCCAGAGGGAGGGAGTGCTGGACAGTGCTCTCAATAGCAAACTATGTTTTAGCTGGTTAGACTCCAGCAGTTACCCCAACACACACTCTGGGATCCCCAAGCCTTGGCTCTTGTCAACCTGCGCCTAATATGCTTCGGAATTAGGTAAATTTAGGTGTGTCCCTCCAGGGAGAGAGAGAGTGCACATTCTATCACCGATACAGGGAAATTTCGCTGGTTGTAGGTATATGTGGAATCCATGCTGGTATGGAGATTCTTAAACCTGGTGATGGGTTTCCACATGTCAGACACCCGGCTGAACAAACTAGATTCATGCCAGGAGCTAAAAAGCTGGTCGGTTTGCACAGCGAAATGACTCCAGAGGCAAACCCTTAGAGGGTTCCCATCCCCCCCCACACATGCCGCTGTTTAGCTAGAAGTAAGTAGGAGGCTGGTTGTTAATCGGCTGGTGGATCCCTTTCCAGGGATAATAATCCTTCCAAAAAATAGGAAAATAATATTAATTTTATCACTCAATCCACAACTATGCACAATTGGCTGCCGCGTTTTGCCCACAAAATATACAGTCAATTTACTTTACAATATATTTTGTGAAGTACTTTGAGGCATCTCAACAACGTGATAATGCGCTGTTTCAAATATAAGGGTTATTATTATTATGCAGGACGACGTGCAGGAAACCACGGCAAACAATTTGTGGAGCAATGTCCCGCAAACAATGGGTGCATTGACTTATAATTTGGATTAATTCTGACACTATCCTTCTCCACCCAGCCCCTGCTGAGCGCAACTGTCATTTCAGAACCAACACGTTTCAAACCTTTTTCCAACAAGCAATTTACAGATTGGAGGAGGATTTTGCCACCTCCAGGGGCACTGACAGCGACCTTTGCTTCATCCCGGCGACACAAGGCAAGTGTCAGCCTGGCTCAGTCGGTAGCTCTGGTCAATAGATTGTGGGTTCAAGCCCCCAAGTTAGGGACTCTCACAGTCCAGGCTGATGTTCTAGAGCTGCGGGAGGGGAAGGGAGCACTTGCCCCCCTCCTAACTACTTTCAAAGCCCACCTCAAGACATATCTCTTTGACCGTACTTTTGGTCATCTTCTCGCCACCTCCATCTCCCCCTGGCTTGGGTGCCAGCTGTGCAAAGCACTTTGAGACGTCCTCCTGACATGAAAGCGCCACATAAATGTATTGTACTGTTAGAGACACTGTTCTTTGCGTGAGACATTAAACCAAACTTCTGTCTATTTGTTTCTGTAAAAGCTGCACAACATTATTGGATAAGAGAAGGGAGTGCTGAGGCAATGCTCCATTGCATTTGATATAGCTCCTTTCATGTCAGGAGAATGTCTCAGAACATTTCGAAGAATTCACAGTAAAGTGCAGTGACTGTGTAGATGAACGTTGCAGCCAATTTGCACACAGCAATGTCCCACAAGCAACCATGAAGTGAATGACCAATTTTATGTGGCAGATTGTTGGCCAGGACATTGGGAGAAACTCCCTTCTCTTTTCGAGTATTGCCATAGAATCTTTTTTGAGACGTCTTGAAGATGTGATAAGGTGCTACACAAATGCAAGGCTTATTATTATTATTATATCCACCAGGCAGGGACAAGAGCGGTTTAACATCTCATCTGAAGGAAGGCACAGCTGACAATGTGGTGCTCCCCCAGCAATGTACTGGAATGTCATGACTTGAACCCACAACTCTCTGGCAAACGTGCAAGTATCCGAGCCAAGTTGATGCTTGATTATTATAATAATAATACTTTTGAGACACAGCTCCATTTCCTTTGTGTTGAAGAGCATTGATCAACAACACAAACAATAAATTTACATTTATACAGCACCTTTCACATCGAGAGGATATCCTAACGCCCTGCACAGTAAAGGATTTGTATCCGAGCTGGGGGTTAGATTCGGGAGAGTTGGGGGTGCGGGAAGATGACAGAATGCAAGGTCTTGAAATGAACACTGAAGGAGGTGAGGGAGGGAACGAGGTGGAGGGACACGGTAAGATTATATTTGGAATGCTTAATGTTTTTAAGGCTTTTTAATTTATCTTCATATACTTTTAGGATGTAACCCAATATAGAATGTGACATGGGCTTGGGAGAGAGATGGCGGAAGAGGGGGAGAGGAGGAGGGGGAGACGGGAGGGGGGATAGAGGGGGAGGGGAGAGGGAGAGAGGAGGGGGGGAGAGAGGGGGGGAGAGAGGGGGGAGAGAGGAGGAGGGGAGAGAGGAGGGGGGGGGAGAGAGAAGGGGGGGAGAGAGGAGGGGGAGGGGAGAGAGGGGGGGCGAGAGAGGAGGAGGTGGGGGGGAGAGAGGAGGGGGAGAGAGGAGGGGGAGACGGAAGGGGGGAGGGGAGAGAGGAGGGGGAGGGGAGAGAGGAGGAGGGGGGGGAGAGAGGAGGGAGGGAGGAGAGGAGGGGGGGAGAGAGAGGAGGGGGAGAGAGAGAGGAGGGGGGGGGAGAGGAGGGGGAATAGATTGATTGAGAGGGAGGTGGTAGAGTGTGAGACATGGGGAGTGAGAGAGAGTAATTGAGAGAAAGATTGTGTAAAAGGAGAGTGCCTGAGAGAGAAGGGGAGAGTGTTCTCCCCCTCTGTCCCCCTTGTCCCTTCTTTCTCTCCCCCTTCTCTTTCACCTTCTTCGTCTCCCTACCCCCTTGCTCTCGCCCACCCCCCTTCTCTTTTCCCCCTTCTTCACCCCCTCCTCCCTCTTTCTCTACCCCTCTTCCAAGCTCTCCTCTCTCTCTCTCTCTTCCTCCTCTTTCTCTCCCACCTCTCCCTCTCCCGCCCTCTCCCTCCCTCCCCGTCTCTCTCTCCCGCGGGTCACTATCTGCAGTGGCAGGGGCCGGTGGTTGGTTGTGAAGGACGCGGTTGGTAAGAGACACACTTGCCTTCCTGACAGACTGCAGTAAAGGCTCTGCTCGTTGCATCCTCCCAACTGCTGGCTCCTGCTACTGCCCTGGGAGGACGTTCACCAGGGAGGGAGGGAATGTTGGAAATGGTCTTGGGCTGGATGCGGCCCGTGGACCTTTCTCAAATAGGGAATACGGTCCCTGGGAGTCAAAAGGTTGGACCACCCTGACATAAAACATGATGGGGGCTGGTTGTCTCAAACTATTAGCTTAGCAGGAGTTAAAAGATATGTTGGCTGGACCCGGTTGAGGTCATTTCCTGATAACATTGAGTCAATTTCTGATCCTGATTACATGTTTTTATGTCATAAGGTCAGTTCTTAATAACACTGCCCTGATTCACAAGTTCTCCTGCCTTGAAGTCTCACGTCCTTGACTACAGATGCGCATACAAGGAGCTTGAAGTGGGTGGAAGACACATTCAGGAAGCCATTTGTGTCTGTGCCATAACATTCTCCTCTCTCAAGGCTGAGAAATAGGCTACAGAAAAGCTCTTTAAGTGTCTATCTCTTTCTCCCCATCAGTTCTTTTCTCATGGAAAAATAATCTGCTCAAGGTCACTGGCTGCTTGAGGATGAAGGGGTCTGCAACTCCATTTTCTCAGAGGAAAAACTAGAGACAAAGGCAGGGAGGCTTGTGAATCAGACCATGGAAGGGGATGCGGAGTTAAAAACACTTAAAAGAAATAACTTAAGAAACGTTGGAGTCGTCATAGAGGGACTATGCTCCTTCCCAGTGGAATTGGGTAATATCGACTTTACAGTATCTATCGTCTCAGCTTGAAGGATTGTTAAGCTAACATTTTGATTTGTTGACTATTATTATTATATATTCAATAAAGTTACAAAATATACACTACTATTTTGGGTGCCTCTTCCTGAATCTTACAACTCTGGGGTGGAGTTCAGGAGAGTGGGGCAGAGAGGCTCAAAGCCTGACTGCCAATGGTGGGTCAGGCAGGGTGTAGGCGTGAAGCAGACCAGTACCTGCTGAGCGGAGGGAGTGGGGGGATTGGTAGGGTTTAAGAAGGTCACTGAGGTAAGGATGTGGCAAAACTGTAGAGTGATTTAAAAGGACAAGGATCTTGAACTCAATCTGCTATGGGATGGGGAGCCAGTGGAGTCCAGTGACAGGCTCGTGGGCCTAGTGTGGGAGCTGGCTGATCAGAGATGGAGTTCAACTGGTTGAGGATAGAGCACGTCACTTTAAGAGAGGGGAGTAGCTGGAATTCCTCTCACCATCGAAGGTTAATCAGCCTCCAGCGGGAGACCTGAGTGAAATCTCTGTGTGTGTTTTTTTTTAATAACTAAACTGGCCCTAATTTATTCCACACGACAATTTTCCAAAGACAGGGCTGTTAACGCGCAGTGTGGGGCCGGTTCATTAGAGGGGGAAAAGATGGGCACTTGGTAGGGAAGGAGTAAAAGGAAGGACACAGGAGGATTTCAAGAGCTGTCACAACTGGTACAAAAATACCCAGCGCAGGAGAGGTGAAAAAAATCCATTTACATGGAAGTTTATTTTTAAAGTCAGATTTTTCAACATAGGTTTTTCTCTGCAGCAGCGGGAAAGGGGAGCTGTGGTCATTAAACCTCATCTGCCTTTCTCCTTTAGGTGTCAGCCTAGCTCGGTCAGTAGCACTCTTTCTTATCAGTCAGAAGGTTGTGGGTTCAAGCTTCAAGTTGGGGATTTTGAGCTCAGTCTAGGCTTACAGTGCAGTGCACCCCAAACTAAGAAGGGTTTGGGACATTTGGATGCAGCAAAGTTTCTTTGCTGTGTAGAGCGGTCAACAAAGGGAATTATGGCTTCAAAACAAGGACAAGACGAGGGAAGGATTGGGATTTGGGATCTTTACTCTGGAGTGGAGTCCCATAGCATAGTGGTTAGCGCACTCACCTCACAAGTGAGAGGACCTGGGTTCAATTCCCGGGTAGGGCCAAACCTTAGGCAAGTTACCTTATTCCATATGCCTCTGTTTACGTGGCACTATGTAGGAGCCCAATTGTTAGTCGATTGGTAGATCACTTTCTGGGGGTAATAATCCCTTAAAAAAGGCAATTGGCTCACACACAAAATATACAGTGAATCCACTTTATAGTGAAGTGCGTTGAGACGTCTCAATGCTGTGATAAGGTGATATATCAAATGCAAGAATTATTATTATTAATCACTGGCCATTCGCGTTACACAAAATTGACAGATGGTGGACTTGGACAGTACCTCAGTCACAAAGAGTGTCCGTGGGTCGATGACATCCAGAAAATGTCGGAGACGTCCATAGAAAGTGCACTGAAAAAGAAAATAATCATTACTTCATCATGCCATACTTCAACTTCATTCCCTCCTCACTACAGCTCAACTGGGGATAACTGCCCTATGTCAGGACTCATAATCTAGGCTGACACTCTGTGCTGTGTGTTTGGTGTGTGTTTGTGTGTATGTGTGTGTTGTATGTATGTGTGTATGTATGTATGTGTTTGTATGTATGTGTGCGCGTGTGTGTGGTGGGGGGGGGGGGAAGAGGTGGAACACATTTGCCGATTCAGAAGAGATAATAACCGTGATTCCCACATGCCTGTTCAGATCCTGTGGCACTATTCGCCCACAAAATACACAGGCAATTAACTTTTTACAGTATATCCTGTAAAGCGCTTTGAGACATCTCAACGATGTAATAATGCGTTATATCAAATGCAAGGTTTATTAATTTCACATTCAGTCCGTGGAAGTGAAGGGTGTGTTTTAGCATCGCTTAAAAAGACTTTCCCCCCATTGTATGTCGTCCTTTCTCTTCTATCCGACTTTCACACAAAAATCTGAGGAATTGGGATGTCCTGGGATAGATTAGCTGCTGTTTTTGTCTCTGTGTCAGCAATCTCTCAGTTTCTGATCATGTTATTCGGTGAAATGCTTTGAGATGTCTGTATCACATGAAAGGCCCTGGGTGACTGCATTTCAGTATTTTTTGGACTTTGGCCTCCAAAGGGTTATTATTAAACACAAGAACACCAGACGTGGGAATTACTAGCTGTATGTCAAACAGCTCATTATTATATTCAAAGAGAAGGGAATTTCTCTCTCCCAGTGTCCGGGCCAACAATCCTCCAGATAAAATCGGTCACTCAGCCCACGGTTGTTGGTGGGATGCTGCTGGGTGCAAATTGGCTGCCGCATTCGCCTACAAATACACAGTCACTGCACTTTACAGAAAACCACATGAACGCATTAACATAATAACTTCCAAATGCAAATATTAATTATAATTATTATACGAAACAAGTGAGATAATGCACATCAGCCTCTAAGAGAGAGACTTGACAAGTCGGGGCTTTTTCACGTAAGGGGTTGGAGCTCACAATCCAGACGGATGGTCCAGTGCAGGACTGAGAACAAACATTGCATCGTCAGAGGTATCATCGTTTGGATGTAGCTCAGTGGTTAGAGCACTCGCTTTGCAAGCGAGAGACCTAAGTTCAATTCCAGGCAGAGGGCGAAACCTTGGGCAAGTTTCCTTACTCCACACAGAGCCTAATAATAATCCCTCCAAAAACCAAAAACAATAATAAATTGGTCATTTTCAATCTACGACTGTTTGTGGGACATTGCTGTGCGCAATTGGCTGCCGCGTTCGCCCACAAATATACAGTCAATTCACTTTACAGTGTGTTCTGTGAAGCGCTTCGGGACGTCCTCCCGACGTGAAAAGCGCTATATCAAATGCGAGGATTATTATTATTATTATTATTATAACGTGAATATTGAGAAGGGCATTGTGGTGGGATGGGGGAGGAGAAAGAGCTCCAACCCCACACTCGGGAACCAGTCAATGTATTAAGTACCATCAGGTAACTCATTTCAAACACCTGTTAATGAGCAACAAAGCTGTTAATTAACACATCACAATTTCCACTCCAGAGTTCCAGAAATCCTGCACTTACTATAAAATATAATCTGTGCATTAGATAGAGCATTATCACGTCGTCAACACATCTCAAAGTGCTTCACAGAGTTTTCCGAAACAGTGGTCAAATGGTGTGCATATTGTGAGGGATCTCTGGTTTGCTGCATAAGCTACACGCTCATACCACAACTCCCCAAATCAAGTTTCTGGCCTCCACGAGGGTATACGTGTCCACGAGGCCATTCTTATCCCCTCCCTGAGGCTGAAGAAAGGTAAAACTAATCATCGTCCTGGCATTTGATACAGTGCCTTTTCACATCATTGAAACATCTCAAAGCGCTTCACAATATTCATATAATACATAATAATAAACCTTGCATTTGATATAACACCATTTTTCTGTAAAGTGCAATGACTGTATTTCATAGGAAAACAAAATAGCCAATTTGTATACAGCAAATTCCCACAAACATTCATGAAGTGAATAACCAATTTTTTTTATTTGGGGTAATTCTTGGACAGGACAGCGGGAGAGAGAAACTTGCTTCTCTTTTCCAATAGTGTCATGCAATCCACCTAATCAGGCAAGGATAGGACCTTGGTTAACGTCTCATCTGAAGGATGGCCCCACCAACAATGCAACAACAACAAAATTACATTTATGTAGAGCCTTTCACATCAGGGGGACGTCCCAAGGCGCTGGACAGTCAGAGTTTCGGACCCAAGCAGGGGGTCAGAATCGGGAAGGGTGGAGGACGGGGGGAAGCAGGGTGATCGAATGCACGGTCGAACAGGAGGGTCTTGAGATGGGTCTTGAAGGAGGCAAGCGAGGGGGCGAGGTGGAGGGACTGCGGGATGGAGTTCCAGAGGTTTGGGGCAGAGTGGCAGAAGGCCCGCCCACCAATAATGGGGCGAGCGAGGCGGGGGACATACAGTAGTCCTGTAGCTCAGTGAGTAGAGCACTCGCTTTGCAAGCGAGAGACCTGAGTTCAATTCCAGGCAGAGGGCGAAACCTTGGGCAAGTTTCCTTACTCCACACAGAGCCTAATAATAATCCCTCCAAAACCAAAACCAATAATAAATTGGTCATTTTCAATCTACGACTGTTTGTGGGACATTGCTGTGCGCAATTGGCTGTCGTGTTCACCCACAAATATACAGTCAATTAACTTTACAGTGTGTTCTGTGAAGCGCTTTGGGACGTCCTCCCGACGTGAAAAGCGCTATATCAAATGCAAGGATTATTATTATTATTATTATAGGTCGGAGCCCGCTGATCGCAGGGAACGAACAGGATGATAGGGTGTTAGGAGGTCGCAGAGGTAGGGGGAAGCAAGACCACGTAGGGCTTTGAAGGTGAGGACCAGGATCTTGAACTGTATTTTCTGTGTGATGGGAAACCAGTGGAGTCGGGCGAGGATGGGGATTGATAGGGTCACGGAGCCTGGTGCGGGAGAGGACATGGGCTGCAGAGTTCTGGATGATCTGCAGCCTATGGAGGGATGAGCTGCAGCCTATGGAAGGATGAGCTGGGGAGGCTGACAAACAAGAGTTGCATAGTCAAGCCTCGATGTAATGAAGGCGTGTGTGAGGGTTTCGGCGGCCTGCGGTCTGAGACAGTGGCTGAGCCGGGTGATGTTGCAAAGGTGAGGGAAGGCAGAACGGATCATGGCACTGATGTGGGGGAGAAAGGATAGTTGAGGGTCAAACAAGACCCCAAGGTTCCGGACTGGCTTAGTGAGGTGGAGTGTGCAGCCGTGGATAGTGATGCTGTCAGTGCCTGAGGTGTGGAGGTGCTGACAGGAGCCAAACAGGAGAGCCTCGGTCTTGTTGACGTTCAACTGAAGAAAGTTACCTCTCATCCAGGACTTGATGTCCGACAGACATTCTGTCAGGACAGCAGTGGTCCTGGAGTCAAAGGTGGAGGCAGAGAGATAGAGTTGGGTGTCATCCGCATATATGTGGAAGTTGACCCCATATCTGCGGATGATGTCACCAAGAGGGAGCATATAGATATTGAAGAGGAGGGGACCAAGGACAGGTCCCTGAGGAACCCTGCACGAGACGGTGCGAGGCTAGAAGAGAAACCGTTTGTGGATGAAGCGTAGGCGGTGTGAGAGGTACGATCTGAACAACAACAAAATTACATTTATAGAGCGCCTTTCACATTGGGAGGACGTCCCAAGGCACTCGACAGTCAGGGGTCAGGACCCGAGTATGGGGGAGGGATGGCGTAGGGGTGAGGGAAGGCAGAGAGGTGGGAGGGCGCCTAAAGGCACGATCGCAGCAGAGAGGTCAAGAAGGACGAGGAGGCAGAGGGAGCCCTGGTCGCTGATGGACAGACTGTCACTTGTCACTTTGTTTCTGTGCTATAGGCCGATTGTAGAGGAATCCCGATTGTAGAGGTTCGTGAAGGGAGTAGTGGGAGATGAAGGAGCGAAGCTGGGAAACAATAACTCGTTCCAGGACTTTGGAGAGGAAAGGGAGGTTGGAGATGAGGCGGTAGTTTGGGAGTAGAAAAGGGTCCAGGGAGGGTTTTTTAAGGATAGGAGTGACAACGGCCGTTTTTAATGGGGTGGGAACAGTACCAGTGGACAGGGAGAGGTTTATGATGTCTGTGAATAGAGGAGCAAGGAGCTGGAGCTGGGAGGTCAGGAGAGGGGTAGGGATGGGGTCGAGGGAGCAGGTGGTCGGTTTCATGCGTGTTATAGTGGTGGTGAGAGAGGAGTGGGAGACAGGTTTGAAGGTGTGGAGGGAGGGATGGGTAGGGGCCTTGGTGGGAGGGGGAGATGGGGAGGGTGTAGCAGATGGAATGGCAGAGGCAGCAGAGCGGATCTCCTCGACTTTGGATTTGAGGAAGTCCAGCATCGCCCCGAGTTGGCATTTGAGGTGAGGATGGGCGAGGCATGAGAGGGTGGGCGGAGGAGCCGGGCAGTGATGGAGAAGAAGAGCCTGGAGTTGTCCTTGGCCTCCAGGATTGTCTTGGAGTAGAACTGACGATTTAGCGGAGGCGACGGTGGAGTGGTAAGACTTGCTAAGGTCCAGCCAGATATGCCGATGGACTGTTATGTTTGATTTAAGTCAGGTGCGTTCAGCGGCACGCATCTGTGCTTTAAGGGAACGGAGGTGGCTGGTGTACCATGGTGACTTTCATGAATGGGTGACGGTTCGGGAAGAGAGGGGAGCAAGAGAATCAAGATTGGAGGAAAGGGAGCTGTGAAGAGTGACCGAGGAGGATAGTTCATCGTGGGAGGAAGCCCAGAGGGGAAGGAGTTCAGATGAACCTGAGTTCAATTCCAGGCAGGGCGAAACCTTGGGCAAGTTTCCTTACTCCACACGCCTAATAATAATCCCTCCAAAACCAAAAACAATAATAAATTGGTCATTTTCAATCCACGACTGTTTGTGGGACATTGCTGTGCGCAATTGGCTGCCGCGTTCGCCCACAAACATACAGTCAATTCACTTTACAGTGTGTTCTGTGAAGCGCTATATCAAATGCAAGGATTATTATTATTATTATTATTATTATTATTATGACTCCAAGGCAGCCGAGATGGAGGGGTTGATTTTTTACCAGGAGCAGTAGGAGATGGAAATGGGTTGGGTGGCAGTGGGGAGAGTGATTGAGAAGTTAAGGGAGATGAAGTGATGATCTGAGATCACTTTGTTGATGATGGTGAGGTGCGAGTCGGAGAGGCCCTGAGTCGAGGGGGTGACCACAGACATGGGTGGTGGAGTGGATGTGGTGGAGTGGATGTGGAAGGAGAGGTTGAGGGAGGAGATAAGGGAGGAGAAATCCGCAGACGTGAGCAGAAGGGTATCAAGTGAAGGTTGAAGTCGCCTAGAATGAGGAGTTCGGAGCAGAGCGAGAGGGAAGATAGGAGGATGGAGATGTCAGGGATGAAGGTAGGGCAGGGATGGGGGGATGGGGGGGATGATAGATAAGGAGAATTTTGAGGGAAGGGTTGGAGGGGTGATAAAGGATAAAGTGTTCAAAGGTTCCAGAGGAGTGGTGGGATAGGCCAAGCAGAGACCGGGAGATGAGAGCCACTCCGTCACCATGGCGGTTAGGTCGTGGGGTGTGATGGAAGGTGTAGCCGGGTGGTGTGGCCTCTGTCAGGAGGAAGGTGTCTCCTGGAGTGATGCAGCGGAGGCTCCCCCAGTGAAGTGTCAGCATAGACTGCATGAGTTCAAAGTCCCAACGTGTGATCTGAATAAACAACCTTCTGACCAGGGCAACGGTTGAGCCAGATTGATACCTAACGATTATGTGCTCACATTATGAACTGGAAGGACGCCCCGACCCGAAGGAAGGATGACTTGGTAATACAGAGGAGACAATGAAACATTAATGAAAAAGAAAATGGATAACTATTTCCAACTGGAATGGAACCAACAAACACATTTTGCATTCAATTTCCTCTCTTTGGGAACAGGTCACTCAGCCCAACGAGCCTGTTCTGCCAATGTGAAAGGCGCTATGTACATGTTTATTTGTATTGTACTGTAATCTGTTACATCTTATCTTTCTATCAAAACAAATCCAACTTTTCTCCATACTCCTTCAAGACTGTCTTTTGGGGTGGGGGGGGTGGGGGAGGGAAGAGATAAGCAGAGTCTTCTCAGAGCTGAACTGGCTCCAAGGTGACATGGTTAGCAAGGGAATGTCAGAAAAGCTGGACAAGCAGTGGGAAAGCTGGCCAGGCAGTGCTCTCAATAGCAAGCTATGCTATTTTAGCTGGTTAGACTCCAGCAGATTCGGGAGCGGAATCAGGAGAGCGCGGTACGGAGCGGAGGCCCAGCAGTGGGTATTAAAGCCCAGTGAGGAGGGGGGGGTCGCAGATTTACAAAGAAGTGACGTTGGCGTGACATCAAATTAACAAATGTCCTGGTCGCCCCTGTCACTGCCATCCCAGCCATGACCACACAGCCTGCGGGATGATGCCGTTCTACTGATCGCTCGTTTCCGGACTCTGCGTGCGCGTTTTGGCTGCCGCCCCGACCCGAGCCTCCCCCTCCACTCTAAATGTCTCTCCTCCCACCTCCCTCTATCCGGTACTCGAACTCTGTCCTTCTCTTCCACCGCGCCCCGCCGCCTGCCTTCTCGCTCTCCTGGACCTCACCACCACTTCCCTCCTGGGCGTCCTCCGCCAGACCCATCGTGGCTCCCGGCACTGGCTGTCCCAGAGCAGCAACCCCACGTGTCCCATCATTCACTCTCTCCACACAAACCACTTTCTTAAGGCAAATACAACTTTCCCCTCCCTCATACGTACCCTCCCCAATTCTCCACTCCCCCCGCAGTCCACAGCCATCTCTTCTGTACGCCCAAAAATCCTCTCCATATCACTCTCTCCTCCCTCCCCTCCCTCCAGCAAATCCACCCGCATTTCCCTACAAAATGTCCGTTCCCTCACAAATAAAGCCCTCACCATCCATGACCTCATCCTGGATGAGCACCTCAACATTCTTGGGCTCACAGAAACCTGGCTCTCCTCCAATGACCCCGTCCCCCTAGTTGAAGCCTCCCCTCCAGGCTACACCTTCTACCACACCCCCGGACCAAACCAACGTGGCAGTGGGGTGGCCCTCATCTCCAAAGCTTCCTTTGGTCTTTCCCCCTACTCCTCTGGCTGCTTCCCCTCTTTTGAGCACCTCACCTTCTTCCATCCCTCTCTCCCACTGAAAATCCTTCTGGTCTACCACCCCCCTAAGCCCCCCGGCTCCTTCCTCTCTGACATCTCTACTCTCCTCTCTTCCTTGTCCCTCTGCTCCGAATGCCTGCTCATAGTGGGCGATTTCAACCTCCACCTAAACTCCCCTTGCACCACATCTTCTGACTTCACTGTCCTCCTCTCCTCCCTAAACCTTCACATTAATTCACCGATCCACAACCATGGCCATGCTCTCTATCTTGTCATCACCCACGGCCTTGACATTTTCGACCTGAGCATAGTGAACAAGGCCATCTCGGACCACTTCCTCATCTCCTTCTCCTCTCACATCTCTCTCTCTTCCACCAAGCCCTCAACCATACTCTACCGCCCGTGGTAAAGGTTACCCCCTGAGATCCTCACAAAGGCCCTCACATCTTTCAATATCCTATCCCTCTGGCCTTCCAACCACAGAGATTCTGAAGCTGCTCCATGATCGCCTCTCCTCCACCGTCAATTCTCTCATCCCCTTGAATCCAGGGCCATTTCCAAACCCACCCAATACCCTGGTATAACAGTCATCTCCGCTCCCTAAAAACCCAAACCTGGCTGCTCGAGCGCAGATGGCAGAAATCTGACCTGACAGTTCACCAACAACTGTGGCTTGAGTATCTCCACAGCTACCGCCGTTCCTTGATGAGTGCGAAAACATCCTTCTACTCCAACATCATCTTGGAGGCAAAAAACAATCCCAAAGTCCTTTTTTCCACCACCCACTACCTCCTCCGTGCGCCTCCTCAGGCCTCCTCAATCTTCACTTCTAATGCCAAGTGCGAAGAGGTCATGGACTTTGTTTCAACCAAAATAAACAATATCAGACAGGCAGCCACATCCACCTGCCTCTTGTCACCCACCACCACCCTCTCTCCGACCCCCTCACCCTCTCCATCATCAGCCCCATCCTACATTTCTTCCTCCCCATCTCTTCTTCCTCCCTATCTCCTTCCTCCCTCTCACCCACCATCACTTCAATGAAACCCTCCACCAGCTGCCTCGACTCCCTCACCACCAACTTGCTGGTCACCCAGCTCCCCCTCCTCTGCCCACTACTGGCTGATGTCATCAACCAGTCCCTCTCCTCTGGATCAGTCCCTGCCCCCCTCAAAACTGCTGTCATCACCCCCCTCCTCAAGAAACCTTTCCTCAAATCCCAGCCATTACTGCCCTATCTCTAACCTGCCCTTCCTCGCAAAAGTTCTAGAACGTCTTGTTGCCAATCAACTTCACGCTCACCTCTCCTCCCACTCCCTCTTCAAACCCCTCCAGTCCGGTTTCCGCCCACAGTACAGAGACTGCACTTGTGAAAGTCACAAACGACATCCTCTCTATCTGTGACCAGGGCTCCCTCTGCCTCCTTGTCCTCCTGGACAAAGTCGATCACGCCATCCTCCTCCACCGCCTTTCCTCCGTCATCCACCTCAGTGGGACCGCACTCGCCTGGTTCGAGTCCTACCTCATGAACCGCCAGCAGTACATCTGCACAAATAACTTTTCCTCCCGCTCTCACCCAGTTACCTGCGGTGTACCCCAAGGATCCATCCTTGGCCCCCTCCTCTTTCTGATCTATATGCTCCCTCTTGGGGATGTCATCCGCAGACATGGGGTACACTTCCACATGTATGCAGACTCTATTTTTCCACCTCTCTTTGCGACCCCCAGTCCCCTGATGTTCTGTCAGCCTGCCTGTCAGACCTCAGGGGCTGGATGAGTGCAAATTTCCTTCAGCTGACAGTTGATAAGACGAAAGCCATACTCTTTGGCTCTCGTCAACGTCTAAAATCTCACGGTTCTCACCTCCTCCACCTACCCGACCTCCCCCTAAAACTCTCCAAACCCATACACAATCTAGTCGTCAGGTTCGACCCCCAATTATCCTTCCTCCCCACATCCGGTCCCTCACCAGCACCGCTTTCTTCCACCACCGACGCATCGCCCGTCTCCACCAATATCTCACCCCAAAAGCCACCGAAACCCTGATCCATGCCTGTGTCACCTCTTGGCTGGACTATTCAAATGCCCTCCTCGCCGGTCTGCCCTCCACTACCATCCATAAAATCCAGGTCATCCAGAAATCTGTCGCCCGCATTCTCACCCGCACCAAACTCCGCTCCCCGATTACTCCAGTCCTTGCCAGGACTGCAATGGCTGCCTGTCCCAGAGAGGACCGACTTCAAGATCCTCATTTGTCTTCAAATCCCTCCACTCCTCTGCACCCCCCTACCTCTCTGACCTCCTCTCTCCTCACAACAGTGCCCGTTGCCTTCGTTCCTCCGGGTCTGGCCTCCGCCTCGTCCCCCGAATCCTCCGCTCCACCCTCGGCGGCCGTGCCTTCAGCCACTACTCCTCGAGACTCTGGAACTCCCTTCCTCACTCCCTTCGCCTCGCCCCCTTCTCTTCCCACTTTCAGGTCTCTGCCGAAGACCTTTCTTTTCGACCGCGCCCTTGGTCACCTTCCCCCCGCCCCTCCCTCCCTCCCCGCCCCCGGCTCGGTTACTGCGAAGCGCTCCGAGACGCCGTCCGGGTTGGAGGGCGCTACGTAAATCCAAGTTGTTGTTTTCCCAACGCACACTCCGGGGTCCCCAGGCCTTGGCTCTCGCCAACCTGCGCCCCAATGCTCCCTGGAATTGGGTGAACAGGATGTGTCCCTCCAGGGAGAGAGCGCACATTCCACTCCATTCCATTCCATTCCAACCCTCTGGGATTTCGCTGTGTGATGGTGAACGCGTAAAGCACTCTCAGCTTTGGTCGGGAGACTCTCGAACGTGGTTGATGAGCTTTCACCTGTGCCGGACACCCGCACAACATTACCTGCTGGAAGCGCGGTTGGCCGAGCTGGAACCGCGGACACGAACCGTCCATTCCTGCCGCCGCGTCAAAATGACGGCCGTCACCCCGGCGACTGCAAGTCGAGTCGGACGGAGCGGCCGCGCTCAGCCTGCCGGGAGCTGGAGTTTCTCCTCGTAAGAAGCGGACGGGGCCGGATTGGCGGCGCGTGCGCACTCCCATCACGCTCCGCGGACGCGCCGGGAGTCGCGCATGCGTAGTTCAAACTGTGCCCGAGCATTCTGGGATTTGTAGGCCTTTTTTTAAAAAAAAAAAGACTGGTGGGTGATCCACCACTGCGGTGGACAAGGTGGAGGGGACAGGAGAGGGGAATAGATAAAACAATGATTTAAAACTCCGGGAGAAGTCGATCCAATGCCTTTTCTATTGCAAAACTCATCATGAAGCCAACTTTACCCGACAAAGTACACAGCAACAAATGTTGTACAGCGCCTCATGAAGGGTAGCGTCCCAGAGCGCTTGACAGTAGTGGAGCAGGACGCCGAGCCGGGGGTAGGGGAGGTGACTGTAGGTATGGTCAAAGAGGAAGGTCTTCAGCCATGATTAGAGATGGAGAAGGAAAGGGCAAGGCGAAGGGATAGAGGAAGAGTGTTCCAGAGTTTCGGAACATAGTGGTTGAAAGCATAGCCACCAATGGTGGAACGGAGGGCACGAAGGACATGCAGGAGGCTGGAGCCAGCTGTGGGCTGAAGCTGATGCCTAGGTTGTGCACCGGTTCGGCGAGTCTGAGGGATAGGCCGGGAGGATTGAGGAGGTCAGAGCCACAGGACAGAAGACGTTGACGGGAACCAAGGAGTAAGGCATTTCTTGTTGGCATTTAGTTGGAAGAAGTTTGTGCCAACATCTGACACTGTCGTGCTCCGCCAATGTCAAGCACTCTCTGGGATGCTACCCTGCCTGAGGGGCGCTATATAAATGCAAATTATTGTTGTTGGATAAGGATGGTGTGGTCGATTGTGTCTAAAGCGACGGAGAGGTCTAGGATTATGAGGAGGCAGAGGGAGCTCTGGTCACTGAGTGAAGACGTCATTTGTGACCTTGACAAGTGCTGTCTCTGTGCTATGGGAAGGGCAGAAACCAGACTGCAGGGGCTCAAGCTGAGAGTGTGGGAGAGTTGTGAGCAAAGCTGGTTAGAAGCTTTGGCAAGGAAGGACAGGTTAGAAATGGGATGGTAATTTGTAAGGTGTTAAGGGTGGGTTTTTGAAGAGGAAAGTGATGACAACTTTTTTGGTGGAAGAGGAACAGAGCCTGAGGAGAACAACTGGTTGACTGTGACATAGTCACTACACAACACAGTATACCCTTCAAAACACTGTGAGATGTCCTTGCAACATGAAATGTACTGCATCACATGGAAGGATTATTATTATTAAAAATTACATGGAGCTGAATGGGCTCCAAGTGACATGATTGGCAACGGAGTGTAGGTACTGAGCCCATCCTCTGTTACAGTCTCTAGTACGGTTCCTGAGCCAGGCGGGTCCTCAGTACTCCAGGGAACTGCTGGTGACAGACCATCCAGCTTGACTACCACACCAAGTCCTGCCGACAAGCCAGGACTGGCTGTGCAGTCATCAGCACTGCCCTGGAATACTGTAGACCCGCCTGGCGCAGGAACTGTTTGAGAGACTGTCGCAAAGGGTGGACTTGAATATGAGCTGGACAGAAGTTGGCCATTTGACAAACGTAGATTTGAACCCTCACCAGGTGAGCGCTCTATTTGGGGAGAAGTGAAGTGGGGGAGGGGTGTCAGCCACACGGCTGACCAAACAAAAAGTTTTAAAGTTACAAGTGCTGATCAAATACCGACATTCTTAATGAGTTACATGCACGTTAACAGTTTGGGGAAAAAGTAGATCATTAGTCCATCAGCCCAGGCGCTGTGTGTGGGACCATGTGGGGCAGGCTGGCAGACACACAGCACTGCAGGCCCGAACTCAGTCTTCTTTAGCGTAACATTGCAGGAAGAGCTTTGAGGCTTTTCATGTCCTTAGGTTACAGAGTCACACAGAGTGACAGAATCTAGCCCATCCACCCAACTAATGCATGTCGGTGTTTATACCCCACACAAGCCCCCATCCCTCTTTGTCCCCTCCTTTATACCCTTCCGCTAATCCACTCTCCTATACTTATATTCCATACCTCTCTCCATACCAACCTATCTGCTCCCTTTGCTCAGCAGGCTCCAGCCTTCAGCCATTCTACTCCCATCCTATGGAACACCATCCCACAGGCCCTGACCACGGAGATCAATCTCTCCTCCCTCATCCACATCCCCACCCTCCGTCAGTCATCGCCCCCCTCGATCCGCTCGCCCCCCCCATTTTCCACCACCAACTGTCCCCTCCGCATCGAATTTCAAAATTTCTGCTCCCTCTCCAATAAAACACTTACCATCCAAGACCTCATTGTCAACGAAAACATCGACATTCTCACTGAAACCTGGATCACTCCAGGCGACACATTCCCCCTGACAGAGGCCACACCACCCGGCTAAACCTTTCATCATACCCAATGATCTAACTGCCATGGTGAAGGGGTGGCTCTCATCTCCTGGTGCCTGCTCGGCCTAGCCTCTTATTCCTCTGGAATCTTCCACTCCTTTGAGCACCTTACCCTTTATCACCCCTCCAAACTTTCCCTTCATCCCTGACATCTCCACCCTCCTATCTTCCCTCTCCCTCTGCTCCAATGCCTCCTCATCCTAGGAGACTTCAACTTTCACTTCACCCCTCCTGCTTTACCTCTGCTGACTTCTCCTCCCTTACCTCCTCCCTCAACCTCTCCCTCCACATCCACTCTGCCACCCACGTCCTCGGTGACTCCCTAGACCTGGTGATCAATTGGGGCCTCATGATCTCGGACCTCATCTCATCGACAAAGCAATCTCAGACCATTACTTCATCTCCCTTAACTTCTCAAACCCTCTACCCACCGCTACCCAATCCACCTCCATCTCCCCCCACCCCCTCCCTCTCGACTGCCTTGGAGTTATCTGAACGCCTTCCCCTCTGGGCTTCCTCCTGCAATTACCTATCCTCCTCAAGCGCTCTTCTCCACAGCTCCATCTTCTCCACTCTTGATTCCCTTGCTCCCCCCTCCTCCTGAACTGTCTCCTATTCATGTAAGCGGATGACACCCAACTATACCTCTCTGCCTCCTCCCTTGATTCCAGAACCACTGCTGTTCTGACAGAATGTCTGTTGGACATCAAATCCTGGACGAGAGCTAACTTTCCTCTGTTGAACTTCAACAAGACCAAAGACAAAGCCCAAACCCCACACCTCAGGCGCTGACAGCAACACCATCCATGGATGCACACTCCACCTTACTAAGCCAGTGCAAAATCTTGGCTTCTTGTTTGACCCTCAACTGTTCTTTCTATCCCACATCCGTGCCGTGACCTTCTCTGCCTTCCCCCACCTCCCCAACATCGCCCGGCTGCACCACTTATTCAAACTGCAGGTCGCTGAAACCCTCATACACGCATTCATTACATCGAAGCTTGACTATGCGAACTCCTTGCTTGTCGGCCTCCCCAACTCCTCCCTCCATAGGCTGCAGATCATCCAGAACTCTGCAGTCCGTGTCCTCTCCCGCACCTGGTTCCATGACCCCATCACTCCCACCTTCGCCTGACTCCACTGGCTCCCCGTTCCTCAGTTCAAGATCCTTGTAATCACTTTCAAGGCCATCCATGGCCTTGCCCCCTCCTACCTCTCTGACCTGCTGACTCCCTACCAACCTGCCCACTCCCTCCGTTCGGCGGGCTCCAGCCTGCTCCATGTCTCCCGGATGACCCTCCCCTGCCATCGTTGGCCGGGCTTTCAGCCTCTCTGCCCCCACACTCTGAAACTCCATCGCACAGTCCCTTGGCCTCGCTTCCTCCCTTGCCTCCTTCAAGGCCGGTCTCAAGATCCTTCTCTTTGTGCCTTTGGTCGCCCTCCCACCTCGCTGCCTTCCGTCTCCCCTACACCACTCCTCCCCCATGCTCGGATCCCGACACCTGACTGTTCAGCGCTTTGGGACGTCCTCCCAACTTGAAAGGCACTCTATAAATGCAATTTTGTTGTTGTTGTTGTCATCACGGACCTCCCCCACAAGGAGAATGACATCCACTTGAACAGCACAGATGGGATCTCGGTGTAACATCTCATCTGAAGGACAGCACCTCTGACAATGCAGTGCTCCCCATCCCCACTCCCCTCCCCCCCACAATACAGCCTGGACTGTGAGCTCAGAGGCCCCGAGCCTCTGAGGCTCAAACCTACAACCTTCTGACCCAGAGGTGAGAGCGTGAACGACTTAGCCGGACTGAGTCCCCCTGCGGGAGAATGGGCGGCACAGTGATAGCGAGGTAGCTATCCTCTCTGTGCTGTGCTCATTCCCTGGGACATGTGGTACCCAGACTGTGGCCAGAGTCAGGTTATCAGACCAATAGCTAAGCTCATTCATTGTCAATGCCATGACTGCCACCTAGTGTACACAGGTGACATTGCAGTCAGCAACCTCCCCAGCCGCCTTTTGGGAGCCATGACCTTTCCTATGAATCTGCCAGTGCTGAAATTCAATCTAGTCGCAGACATGCAATCATTTTAATTTAACAACCACAAGATTTTAAACGTTGAAGACATGCAGAATTTGGGAAAGTTCTTTAATTCAGACGAATTTAAGATGGGTTCTTTACAAATTTCGAGAAAATAGGCTTTCAAACAATAAGGCTGAGACTGGGGGAAATTTTGTATTTTTTGGGGTCAGCCGGCTGTATGACACATGCTCCACAAACGGTTTCTCCTCTAGCCCCCACACCGTTTTATGTGGCGTTCCTCAGGGCTCTCTGTCCTTGGTCCCCTCCTCTTCAATATCTACATGCTTCCTCTTGGTGACATCATCCACAGACATAGGGTCAACTTCCACATGTTTGTCGATAACACCCAACTCTATCTCTCTGCCTCCCCACCCTTGACTCCAGGACCACTGCTGTCCTGACAGAATGTCTGTCAGACATCAAGTCCTGGATGAGAGCTAACTTTCTTCAGTTGAACGTCAAAAAGACTGAGGCCCTCCCGATTGTCTCCCGTCAGCACCTCCACGACTCAGGCACTGACAGCATCACCATCCGTGGATGCACACTCCACCTTACTAAGCCAGTCCAGAACCTTGGCATCTTACTTGACCCTCAACCATCCTTTCTACCCCACATCCGTGCCATGACCAGCTCTGCTTTCCTCACCTCTGCAATATCGCCCGGATCCATAACTGTCTCACACCACAGACCGCCGAAACCCTCATTCACATGTTCATCACATCTAGGCTCAACTACGCCAATCCCGGCATTCGGCCTTCGCAACTCTTTCCTTCCCCAAGATGCAGATTATCCAGAAGTCTGCAGCTTGTGTCCTCTCCTCACCAGGCTCCATGTATCACCCCCACCCTCGCCCAGCTCCAAAATAGAATACGAGAAAATACTTGCAAGGGATATCAAAGGCAACAATAAAAGGTTTTATAAATATATTAAGAGAAAGAGTGGTAAAGGGGAATGTGGGCCTGTTAAAGACAGAATGTCTGTAGGTGAGACTATAATGGACAATAAGGAAATAGCAGACTTGTTGAATGACGAGGTGCTCATCTTCAAAGCCTTCCATGGCCTTGTTCCTTCCAACCCCTGTAACCTGCTAACCCCATATGAACCTGTCCGCTCTCTCCACTCAGCAGGCTCCGGCCTGCTCCACGTCCCTTGCCCAACCCAGCCCATCATTGGCGGGTGGGCCTTCAGCCTCTCTGCCTCCACCCTTTGGACCTCTAACCCAGTCCCTTTGTCTCGCTTCCCTTGCCTCCGTCAAGGTACATCTCAAGACCCTCCTTTTCGACTGTGCCTTTCGCCACCCTCCTACCTTCCACCCTCCCTGATCCCAACATCCCTCCGCTCGGATCCAAATCTCGCACTCTTCAGCGCCTTGGGACGTCCTCTCGATGTGAAAGGTGCTGTACAGATGTAATTTTGTATTGTATTATACTCCTATCTCCCTCATGTGAAGGTCAAGCTTCCTCCTGAATCCATCTACACTATCTGATTCAACCCCCACTTCAGGCAGCGAATTCCACAATCTTACTGCCCTCTATGTGTAGTAGTTCCTCCTAATTATCTTTTAGATCCCTCAGTCACTAATGTACACACACAGATCCAAGAGGGAGTTTTGAGGAACTGGGTGGTGAGTGTGGAACGCACTGCCAGAAGCTGTGGTTGAAACAAAAATATCTTCTAGACGTGAAAAAAAAGTGTGAATATGATGGAGCTGATTGTTGTAACAAAGCTGCACACAAACACACAGGCAGTGCACGGTCTGGTTTATTACATGTTTATTGTGAACATGGAGTATCGGGAGATGTTTCTCGGCATTCCTGAGGCGCCCCAGTGACACCACCGGAGAGCAATTTTGGAAAGTGGGGGGAGGAGAGCTTCACAGCACATCTCACTCCCCCCCACCCCACCCCATAAATAACAATAATATAAAGCATGAGTTAGCACCCAATAAATGTCTCAAAGCAATTTGCATGGAAATGCTTTTGAGTGAGGCAAGCGCGGCAGGCATTTTGTGCAGAGCAAGGCCCTCCCCCTGCAAACAGCCATGAAGCGAGCGAGCAACTTAACCAAGGGATTGTCGGCCAGGACACTGGGAGAGAGAAACTCCCTTCTCTATTCTGACATGTCGCAGGATCTATAAAATCCACCTGAGGAGGCACAGAGGGGGCCTCAGTTTAACATCTCATCTGAAGGATGTGTTCTTAAGACAATTTTTTGCCTCTTCTCATTCCTAACTTTTTTGGGGTCACCCAGGTGTCTGACACACACAAAAACCCATCACCGTGATCAGCCGGGTATCTGCCATCCACGGAAACCCATCACTGTGATCAGCCGGTGTCTGACACACGTGGAAACACAACTCTGTGTTTCCTGTCCCTGTGTTCCAGCCAATGAGGGAGATTCATCATTCCCAAACACAGGCCCACTTAGATTATAAAAGAACAAGTCGCTGGGAATCTCCTCCACACTTTTTCGTTGCAAATCCCTGCGTTTTATTAGTGTAAACAGAGACAGGCACCCGGGCTGACGGCTCATCTTTTGGCTGTCTTGGATTTGCCGGCGGGGACCTGTAGGATGGCAGGGGATGTCTCCATGATCTGGACCAGCAGATGGTCAATGTAATTCTCCAGGTCCCGCAACTGCTCCCGCCTACTCCGCAGCTCCGAATCCTGATCCAGGATCTTCCGGATCAGCTCATCGTGGGTCAGGTGGTAATAGAGCGCAGCGGAGTCCTCTGGCTCCGATTCCTGATGTGGGAGACCAGGAGAAATGTCAAAGAGAGATTCGGAATCTAACTCTCATAGCTCCCTCCACACAGCCTGCCTGCCTCTCTTGATACAAAATCAGACCTTGCTCTCACTGGCAAGCTATGGGGTTTTAGCTGGTTACCCCAACGCACACTCTGGGGTCCCCAAGCCTTGGCTTTTGCCAAACTGCACCTAATACTTTCCAGAATTAGGTAAGCAGGATGTGTTCCTCCAGGGAGAGAGTGAACATTACACTCCAATATATATCTCTGAAATCTCCATGTGTAGGTGGGATATAATTAATTTGTAATCTCACACAAAACATGTCCCTCTACGCTGTCTGTCCACACACCCAGGTCTGGGTTAGAGACAGAGTAAACCTCCCTCTACAATGTCTGTCCACACTCCCAGGTCAGTGACAGCACAGGTTAAACGCAGTACTTCAATTGTGGCCTAACCAATATGAACTGTGAGTTCAGAGTGCCCTGACGTGGGGCTTGATCCCAGACCCTCCTGAGGGGGATATTAACGCTAGGTGTACAGTGTAAGAGGTGAGGAGCTGGAAATGGTAATTAATAAAGGATCGGTGGGGGATGGGGGGGAAGGGTTTAGCCATCAGTATGACGAACACGAGCTCCCAATGACTGTCCCTACAGGAAATCACAGCACAACCAGACCGGAGCAAGACAGAAGTGAGAAACACAGAGCCTGGGGGGACCTTCACTCGTTCAATGGCTGAATGCGGTCCCCTGCATTATTCACAGAGTTCTGTCTTTCAGTCAGCCACTCGCCTGCAGCTCAGAGGGAGGTGTGATTGAGCCCCCACGTCGGGGACTCTGCGCTCACAGCTTATGACACATGTTGTTAGCGTCTCCAGGATGTGGGGGAATGGACACGTCAGCCAGTGTGTGGTCAGCGTGTGGTCGGTGTGGGGGTCAGCGTGGGGCATCAGTGGGTGTGTCTTTCCCCACATCTACAACATTGCCTGGTTCTGCCATTGTCTATCATCCCAGGCCGCCGAGACCCTCATCCCTGCATTCATCACATCCCGGCTCAACTATGCCAACTCCCTGCTTGTCGGCCCCCCCAATTCCTCACTCCACAGGCTGCAGATCATCCAGAACTCTGCAGCCCGTGTCCTCTCCCGGACCAACTCCACGACCTTATCACCCCCATCCTCGTCCAGCTCGACATCACACAGAGGCTATAGTTCAAGATCCTGATCCTCACCTTCAAAGCCCTCTACGCCTTGATTCTCCCATTCTCCCTAACACTTTGACCTCCTAAACCCCTATCAACATGTCCGGGGTGCAGCGTGGGGGGTGCAGTGTGGGGGCGGTGGCAGTGTGGTGGGAGGCAGTGTGGGGGAGGCAGTGTGGAGGGGCAGCGTGGGGGGAGGGGCAGCGTGGGGGGAGGGGCAGCGTGGGGGGAGGGGCAGCGTGGGGGGAGGGGCAGCGTGGGGGAGGGGCAGCGTGGGGGGCCAGTGCAGGGAGGGGGCAGTGGGTGGGGGGGGCAGTGGGTGGGGGGGCAGTGGGAGGACCATTGTGTGGGGTGGGGCCAGGGTGGGGCGGGGGCAGGGTGGGGCGGGGGCAGGGTGTGGGGCTGGGCCAGTGTGTGGGGTGGGGCCAGTGTGTGGGGCGGGGCCAGTGTGGGGTTCTGTGCGGTGGCTTACCTTCTCTCCCTCGGGGCCCTTAGGCAGGGGGTTGGCGGGGCGGACGGGGGCAATGCTGCTGCTGGTGGCCGTCCGCAGCCTCTCCAGGCCGCTGCTTAGCGTGCTCCCGATCCCTGGCCACAGCGGCCAGCGCACAGCACTGTCCGGCACAGCCGAGTCCAGAGGCTTCACCAGGTGAGGACTGCAGAGAGAGAGAGCCAGAGACTGCATTTGTACAGAATCCAGCACCTCACACTCATGCGCGGGCACACATACTCACACAGACTCACACAAATTTACAGAGACTCACAGAGGTACAACAACAATAAATTGCTTTGATATAGCGCCTTTCACATCGGGAGGACGTCCCAAGATGCTGGGACTCACATAGACTCGGAGAAACACTGCCTCACACATACAGATTAACACACACACACACACACACACAGATTACGATTACAGTAAATGACAGTGGGGTGTAGGCGGGCTCTCTTTGTAGTTAAGATGGCTCCAAGTTGAAGTACCTGGCAATGGAATGTCTGAATCGAGCCCACCCTCAGTGTCGGTCTCTAGTTGGGTTCCTGCCAGGTGGGTACGCAGTATTCCAGGGCACTGCTGATGACAGCCCAGCCTGGATCATCATAAGGATTTGGAAGAGTGGACCAGTCACTGGGGGCAGGGAATCCTCCCACTCAGCTCCTGTTATTCTTGCAAGCCCTAATGGGTAGAGTGGTTCTAGCTCAACAAGCAATGGGAAAGCTTGCCAGACAGTGCTCAAGATATGTGCTTTCAGCTGGTTAGACTCCAGCAGTTATCCCAATGCACATTCTGGTCCCCAAGCTTTGGCTCTTACCAGCTTGTGCCCAGGTGATAAGGGGGCTGCAGAGAAAACTTGGCTCAATTGCACCTCCACACCGGGCTGGTGACAGCCCAGTGTTATAATAGAGACAATGAAGGCAGAGTGAATGGGGTGGGGTCTGAGTTGGGTTGGGGAGGAGGGAGAAGTAGCTGAGGCTACATTGGAGTGAGACTGATTGCCGTCTCCTCGACTCTACATTCACTGGAGTCCACCTCCCTGTTACTCTCTCTTGGCCATCACTCACTCACGGTGGGAGAAAGGGTTTAGATGGTGGATTTAACGTCTCATGTTAAGGAAGGTGTCACTGAGGATGCAGAGCTCCCCCAACACTGGACCGGAGCGTTTGGGTTTTGTTTGTAATCTGTTCAGAGAGGTATCAGTGAAGCATTAAGCATTGACAATCCAGTCTCAATCCCTTCAGGCCGAGAGCCCAAGAGGCTTTGCCTGATGGAAACTGGTCGTGGTGTGGGCCGGGCTGTCCTGAGGGGCTCCCTGTGATTTCTCTCCACAACAGCCCTCGCCTCCAAAATGGACTTTGATTTTCACACATTTTCACAGGTGCAATTTAATTATTCCATGCTCCCTCTCGAACATACAGACACAAATGTCCCCCAGACATTCCCAGACAAGTAACACACTCGCACCCCTGGGCACTGTCAGCCATAGACGCACACAAGCTTGAAATTCCTCCTGGTCTCAGCCTGAAGGCCATTGTCTTATGATATAGAACTGCAGAAAATTCATAATTCTTTTGAAGAACTGAAAAGATGGCTTGTGAATTGAGCCACGATTGAAGAATTCTCCACAATTCTGCAGCGTTTAATAACAACCCTTACATTGGGTCCAGCGGCAAAATAGCTCAAAGACATTGTGGCTCTCTTTCCCCACAGTGCTGCACAGAAACACCAGCCTAGACTGTAATCTCAGAGTCCTGGTGTGGGGCTTAAACTTTCTGAACCAGAGGCAAGCGGCTGAGTCAATGTGTGGGGATCTTATTCTGTGTGTCGCTCGCTCTACCTCAAGGAGTGTGTGAGTATTTTGTTTGACCCTCACTTCTCCTTCAAACCTTGGACTGTGATCAAGTCCACTCTCCTCCATCTCCACAACATCACCGGCCTCTGCCACTACCTCACCCTCAACATAGCCCAACCCCTCAACCTAGCACAGCCCACACTCTCACCCCAACACCACAGCCCACATCCTCACCCCAACACACACAGCCCAGACTTTCACCCTAACACACACAGCCCAGACCCTCACCCCTACAGACACAGCCCAGACTCTCACCCCAACACCACAGCCCACAACCTCACCCCAACACACACAGCCCAGGCCCTCACCCCAACACACACAACCCAGGCCCTCACCCCAACACACACAGCCCAGGCCCTCACCCCAACACACACACCCCAGGCCCTCACCCCAACACACATAGCTCAGATCCTCACTCGTGCCTTTGTCACCAACTCTTCTCCGACCTCTGCAACTCGAACCTCCACTCCAGACTATTCAGAACTCTGCAGCCCAAGTCCTCCACAGCGCCCCCACCCCTACCTCTGCAACCTCCTGTGACCCAACTCAATTCCTCCATTCTGTCAACTCTGACCAGCCTCATCTTCCCCAGCTGAGCCACCCCACCATAGGTGGGCAAACATTTGGCCATTTTAGTCCCTCTCTCAGGAACTCTCTTCCAAACCCCTTTGCTTCACTCCTGTCAGTCAGACTGACTCAGTCTGTCTAAAGCACTTGTCTCCCAACATGAAAAACGCTGGATAAGTGCAGAGTTTAAGTCCAACCTGTGCTGTTACTGACCTGGGAGTGTGGAAGTACAGTGTAGAGGGAGCTTTACTCTGTCTCTAACCCGTGCTGTTACTGACCTAGGAGTGTGGAAGGATAGTGTAGAGGGAGCATTACTGTGCCTCTAACCCACCAGGAAGAGGAAACATTTTGGTGTTGCATAGGTCCTGGCGTTACATTGTAACTCCCCACCCCCCAACCACATGCTTAATGCTCACCTGGTTATCCGCTGTGGGGAGAGTCCGCTAGCCGGCTGTGTCTCCTGGGGCAAAACCGTGACGGCAGACATTTTCCAGCCAGTGGACAGCAGCGGTGATGAGAGGCAGACGGGCTCTGCCGAGGGGGCAGCAACACCCAGGGGGCAGAGGATGGGAGAAGGAAGGTTGGTTACTCTGGTGTTAGTGAGAGCCGCGGGGTGAGGGGTGGAGATGGTAAGAGGCCAGGGGCCCTGGGGAGGCTCTTGGCTCTGCATGGCGCATGGGGTGGCGCTGGGTTCCGGAACATTATGGAAGCTCATCCTTTGTTGGTGGATCTCTCTGTGGTCAACGGCAAAAGATGTCTCCTCCACGATGGTTGACTTTGCCGCCGGTGCATTGCAGGTTCCTTCCTGGCCATTTTTTGCTCTCGGGTCCTTACTGCAGTGGCTTGAAGGCTCAGGCTGGGGTCGGACAGCTGAGGGTTCCTTTTCCTGAGCTCCCTCCAGCATATCTTCAGCCTCCCCTCTCCCAGCCATGCCAGGTGGCACCTGCCCCCAGGCAGGCAGAGCCAAGATGTCACCCTCTTGCCCTGCTAGCCCTCTCCCTCGACAGTCTCTACTCATTGTCCTGGCCCTTGAGGTTCTGGAGAGTTCTTTGTGGCTCGCGGTCACCTGGTCACTCTGTTCTTCCACTCCAGTTATAAAAGGCAGCTCTGAGGCTGGGCTGGTGTACACAAGCGAGCTGGAGGGGCCTCTCACCGGCCCCCACAAACCCACACAGTTCACTCCCGGGCTGCATTCTCCTCTGATCAGCTGTGGCTCGTGGGCCGTGGAACCGAGGCCAGGAGAGAGGGATTGATGGGAGCCGTGCAGAGAGTCTGGATTCCAATCCTGGATCCACAGGTCCGATCCCTTCCCTGAGGGGATCAAAGTGCAGGTCTTATAGTGCTTGTTACAGCCCAACTCCGCGAGGCCACCTCTGGATGGATCAACATCAATCCCAGGATTCTGCTCGTCCACAGTAATTACCTGGAGTCTGGGGGAAGCCCATTTATCGGATAACCTGTCACCCTCATCACTACGGCTACTGGCTGCTACTGCCGCACCCCCCGAGCTGGCATTTCCTCCTATCGGGGCAACCACAAGCAGCCGGGGGTGTATAGGAGGCGGAGGAGTGGACATCAACTCCACTGCTTCCTGCTCCACAGGAGCCACTTCCTGCTCCACAGGAGCCACTTCCTGTTCCTGTGCACCCACTTCCTGCCCTACCGCACCCACTTCCTCCTCCTCCGCACCCACTTCCTGCTCCACCCCACCCACTTCCTGCTCCGCTGCACCCACTTCCTGCTCCGCCCCACCCACTTCCTGCTCCGCCCCACCCACTTCCTGCTCCACCGCACCCACTTCCTGTTTCACAGTGAGCCAATCAGAATCCATGTCCCTGGTTTCTTCCATCATCTCTGAGGTGACACAAGTCCCCTCAGGGCTAGTTTCTCCCCCTGTAAAACCCCCTTTGCCTGCAGATGGCAGCCCCGCACCTGTACCCAGGGCGACTTGAGAAGTGGATGAAGAGACGAGGTTAGGGAAAACAAGCGCCATGTTGACACTGTCATTTTCAGTCTGCACCGCGCCATTCTCATTAACAATGATGGCTTCTGGTCTGGACGCTGGTGAGCTTTCAATTGGCTGCCGACCATTTCTCTCTTCTCCGACTGGTGCAAGGTCAATGGCATTTGCGTCATGGCGGCTTTCCCATAGAACTGATTGTCTCCTTTCAACTTCCTGTTCTATTGGAAACACTTCCTGTTCCTGTGGAATCTCTTCCTGTTCCTGTCGCGTAAGATTGATTTTCTGTTCCTCTGGAATCACTTTGTGTTCCTGTTGAATCACTTCCGCTTCCTGTCGCGCTGCTGAAGTGGCATTTTTGACCCAGGATTCAGCATTTAATCCCCCCTCTGAGGCAGAACCATGGTCTGCTTCGGTGAAAAATACTTCCTGGATCACTAGCGGTGACCCTTGAGCTTCCGTCCAGCTCTCTGTTCGGGTGTATCCTGGAGCCAAAGGATCGAGGCCCTCGGGAATGATGGAGCTTCGGGAGGGAAGAGATTCACCCCGGACTCGAGAGCCAAAGGAGAAACTGGAGAAAGAGCGAGCGGACGGAGGAGACTTTATTAGGTGACTAGCTAGGAGGTCCTCATAGAAGGGGTTAGTGTGTAAAGAGCTGAGGAAAGGGTTTGTCAGAGGCCTAGGAGAGGGCGAGATGCCATCCTGAGAGGCTGTGAAGGGGTTAATGTTAAACCTGCCACCTGGTGAGGTAGAAGGGGGAGTGGGGGGCAGTGGAGAGTGAGGGGTGAGGGGATCCGGTGGAGAGTGAGGGGAGGGTGAGGGGGCGTCTGAACTGGTTTCTACCGTAGGAGACACTTCCAGGCTGTGGAGGGACAGACAGAACAGTCGTCCTCGTTAGTCATGGCCCCAGCCAAATGCCACACAAGAAAACATGTTCCCATCCGGCCACACCCGTCCACCCACCTTACAGGGCCAGAGGGAAGCCTCAATTAGACACACAACGCATGTCATTGTGTGTCACTATGTGTGTGGCCGCAGGTCAGTGGGTTATGGCGTGGGTTAGTGATGGCTCCTCTGTGTTAACCCTTCCCCACCACAATCCATGCACGGTATTCAGCACGTTCACAATCTGCACTTATCCAGCAGCTTTCACACAAGGGATGAACATCTCAAAGCGCTTCACAGCGATGACGGGTGATCGTAGATGGAGGCAATTCAGCCCATCGAGTCTGCTCCGCCAGATCAGGGCAGAGCTTTCAATCCCAATTCCCGTACCTTTTCCCCACATTCCTCAACTCCCTAAGTATCTCCCCATCTCCCCATTAAACCTCCTGATCCATTCTGTCTTCATGGCTCCTGGGGTGAGTGTTGCCCACTCTCAGCCCCTCTGTGTGAAGAGATGTTTCCTAACCTCCTTGTCACTGGTCTGGCTCTAAGTTCCACACTCCGGCCCCTTGTTAGTGATTCTCCACCAGAGGGAAGAGTCTCCACTCGCTAAGCTGTCAGTTCCCCTCATTGTTTTACACTCGATCACATCACCCCTCAACCAGTTCAGCTGTAAAGCACTGAGAGACACTGGTGGCAGCCTGGCTCGGTCGGCAGCACTCTCTACTCTGAGTCAAAGGTTGTGGGTTCACTCCACTAGGAGCTCGCATTCGAGGCTGATACTCCAATTGCGGGGAGCGCTGCATTGTCAGTGCCAAGAGGGAGAAGTCATTTCCACATAGCTCTGGACAAGCTCTGGAGGGGGTTCAGTGCACCCATTGGTCCTGTACCTTTGAACACCTGGTAGGAGACGCGCCCCCTCGTGAAAGGGGAAAGGCCAGGGAAACGCAACTCAGCATCTGAACCAATAACACTACATGAACTTCCATCTCATCAGAGAGGGCATAATTCACCTCAGCCAGAGATCAGGGCGGAGATACAGAACCCTCCCCACAACCCTTCACCCCCAACCACCAACCTGAGCGTTTTGCCGGTGTCCTTCTGGAACCATCCGCCGACCTTGGTCTTCTCGGTCTGGATGGGGTCGGACTTCCTAGTGACGGAGGGTGAAAGCCGTGGGAGGGCGGGGCTGACGTTGCCTCTCTGCCTCTGACCAGCCTCGGAGGTGGCGGTGACCAAGGGGATGGCAGCATGGACAGGCCGGGCCCCCCTCCCCGAACCCCCGCCCGACCCTTCTGCCAAACCCCCTGCGTCCACGGTGATGACCGGCAGGACCGGCCTGCTCTCCGTGCCTGTCCAGCGTGGGTATGCCAGCTTCTCTGGGGGGGGCGAGGCTGGCTTCAACGTGGGCTCCGGGGGCTTCTTGGTGATGTTCTGGAGGGAGCGGGAGAGAATGGAAGTGTTGGGAAAGAGGCCCGAGGCCAGGGCTGGCAGGGGTTCCTCACTGTACACATGGCTCCCGTTGACACAGAGCGAGGACCTTGACAGGAGGCTGGTCCTGGGGGCCAGGCTCTGGTGCTCCAGTGCAGGGTCACTCCGGCTTAGCTCGTCGCTGAGGGCTCGCTTGTGAGTCAGTGTCTTCGGCGCGGACTGGCCTTGACCTGCCGGAATAAACAAACTCAATAACAATAATCCTCATATCTGACACAGTGCGTTTCATGTCATGAGGACATCTCAAAGTGCTTTACAGGGCTTTACTGTTTGGATCAGCCTGGCTCAGTGGTAGTACTCCATGTCGGGATTTGGAATCATATAGTATAGTCAATACAACAACGACTTGCATTTGTATAACACCTTCACACGGGGTAGCGTCCCGGAGCGCTTAAGTGCTGGGGTGTGGTGGTGGGGGTTGCATTGTCGGAGGTGCGGTCCTTTGGATAAGACGTTATACCGAGGACCCATCTACCTGTTCAAGTGGACCATTCTCTCTCCTGGAGTCCTAGCCCATAAACCCCCAAATAAAACTAGTCACTCACTGCATGACTGTTTGTGTGACACTGCCGTGTGCTGCCGCTGTTCACCCATAAAATACAGTCAATCCACTTCACTGTATATTCTGTGAAGCGCTTTAAGATGTCTAAATGACGTAATATTGTACATGTTCCCTCTTGGTGACATCATCCGCAGTCATGGGCTCAACTTCCACATATATGCGGATGACACCCAGCTATATCTCTCTGCCTCCACCCTTGACTCCAGGACCACTGCTGTCCTGACAGAATGTCTGTCAGACATCAACAACAACAACAACAAGATTCCATTTATAAAGCGCCTTTCACGTCAGGAGGATGTCCTGAATGAGAACCAACTTTCTACAGTTGAACATCAACAAGACCAAGGCCCACTGATTGGCTCCCATCAGCACCTCCACACCTTAGGCACTGGCAGCATCACCATCCATCTTACTAAGCCAGTCCAGAACCTTGGCGTCTTATTTGACGCTCAATTGTCTTTCTACCCCAAATCCATGCCATGACCTGTTCTGCCTTCCCCCACCTCCGCAACATCGCCCGGCTCCGACACTGCCTCTCCCCTCAAGCCTTTGAGACCCTCATCCCCACATTCATTAAAATTAGGCTTGAATTCGCCAACTCCCTGCTTGTCAGCTTTCCCAACTCTTACCAGGCTGTTCCACGTCCCCTGCCCCGCCCGCTCCACCATCAGCAGGTGGGCCTTCAGGCTCTCCGCTCCCACCCTTTGGAACTTTGTCCAACATTCCCTTTGCCTAGCTCCCTTGCCTCCTTCAAGGCACGTCTCAAGACTCTCCTCTTCGACCGCGCCTTTGACCACCTTCCTAGCCTCCCTGCCCTCCACCCCTTCCTGATCCCAACTCCTCTCCCCCTCACAGCTCGGTTCCAAATTCCTGACTACACCTTGGGACATCCTCCCGGTGTGAAAGGCGCTATACAAATATAATTTTGCAATTGTATTGTATATCAAATGCAAGGATTATCATTTATTATTCTTAGAGCTGGGGTTTGGGTAGGGGTGGTGGGCTGTGAATCTCTCCCCGACGGGGGCCAAGTGGAGGTGGAGCAGGCTGCTGGGTGGAGGTGGAGCAGGCTGCTGGGTGGAGGTGGAGCAGGCTGCTGGGTGGAGGTGGAGCAGGCTGCTGGGTGATGCTGGGCTGGTGGCCAGCTGTGTTGGTGTTTTTCAAGTGCTCCGGGATCTACCCTGCGTGAGGGGCACTATATTAATATAAGTTGTTCTTTAGTCCCATGATTATTTTGACCAGAAACCTCTGAACGGAAATATGTTCTATATCCAACATTCCATCCTCACGATTAATTGACCTGCGAGGCTGCCAAGGGCATTAGTCGAGATAAATCCAGGAAACACTCCAATTACTGGATGGCAAAGATGTAAAGATTTCAACAACCATTTTAGCTGTTACCAACTGATCTTTAACCCTCACCGAAGGCTGCCCACTGAGCCAGGCTGACTCATTAACCCTAAACAAAGCCAGTCTGACCTTTGCTCTGAGTAGTCTGACTCTTTCCACTTTGCACTGAACAAGCCTCATCCTTTGACACTAGAAACACGAGGAAGAAGGATACAGGAAGGGTAGGCAGGGGTTTGGGCTGTGAATTCCGGCATGGAGTTAACCTGATGGTACAAGCTGTACTGTACCAACACCCCCACAACACAGTGCAACTTATACCATCTGGTTAGGCCGAATGGCCTGTCTCCAAGCTGTGACCTTCTCTGTTATTCTCTGTCTAAAATAAGCCAATCTGACCTCTTGATCCTCACCTGACTCTTATCCCTTTGCTTTGAATTAGTCTTTGACCTAGAACAGTAGATTGGTGAAGATCTCTCAGGAACTGACAGATGACTGGACTGAGCGAGAGAGCGAGAAGATGGCTGGACTGAGGGAGCAGATGGCTGGACTGAGGGAGAGAGCTTACGGCTGGAAGCAGACGGCTGGATTGAAGGAGAGAGTAAATGGCTGGACTGAGGGAGAGAGTAGACGGCTGGACTGAGGAAGCGAGCCCTCAACCCTTCCATCTAGTGTTCGCCTAAATTATGAGCTGAAAAGACCCCAATGTTCAATAAACTTGATCCTACAAGTTCTGCGCTCACAGTCCAGACTGACGCTCCAACACAGTTCAGGGGAAGAGGAGCGCTGCATTGCCAGCGGTGCCATACTTCAGATGAGACGTTAACCTGAGCTCCTGACACGCACACACTCACCTGGATTCCTGGCTGGGGAGTGCTGGATGCTGAGGACAGCCATGGCTTTAGTGGGGGCTGTGTCTTTGGGGCTGGTTGGACTTGTGTCTCTAGGAGAGCCTGGGCTCCCTGGGCCTGGGCTCTCCAGGGAACGAGCGCTCTGCTCTGAGTTGAGCGAGCTGTTGGACATGGTGAGTGAGCTCTTGCGGACTTTGCTCTTGAAGAAGAAGCCCCTGGACTTGGACTTGGTGCTCGGGAGGTCCCGGCTGCTCTCCTCCTCGCTGGCGCCGGGCACTGCAGCACTGGCCGGCACAATGGCGGAGGCCGTGTCGGAGGTCAGGCTGTCGCGTTTCTTCTTGCCCCTCATTTTGTCCTTAATCTTGCCCAGGGCTGAGCGAGGCTTCTCTTTGCTGGACAAGTCCAGCAGGCTGGCCGTCAGATGGTTGCGAACAAACTGCATGCTGACCTCAATCTCTCCACGCTCCTTCTCTTTCTCCCCAGGCTTTGAGTGCAACTTGTACCATCTGATGGGACAAAGCAGGAGGATCAGAGGAGACCAACACCCCCCCAATGCACAACCCCCCAACACACAACCCCCCCAACACACAAACCCCCCAACACACAATCCCCAATACCCCCCAACACACACACGCACAGTGCACACCCAACACCACAACACATACACCCCACTCAACACACACACACCCAACACATACACATACACACCCAGAGCCAACACACACATACCCCCACCCCAACACCACCCCCCCCACCACACACACAACACATACCCACAACACACATACACCCTAACACACAAACATGCGCACGTGGGCAAAACAGACACACCCAACACATGAACCAACAACCCCACAACACACACACACAATACCCTCTCCCCACGCATACAAATAAAATGCACAGTATTTTGCCTTAAAACGCTTCAAGATATTTCAACCTTGCATTATCATCAAGTAATAATCCTTGCATCTGATACAGCACCTTTCATGCTGGGAGGACATCTCCAAGTGCTTCACAGGATTCACTGTAAAGTGCAGTGATTGTATTTTGTAGGTGAATACGGCAGACAATTTTCACACAGCAACATTCCACAAACAGCTGCATGGCTGAGCATGTTTGAATGATTTTATCTGGGGGATTGTTGGCCAGGACATGGGGGCGAGAGAAACTCCCTTCTCTTCTCAAGTAGCGCTGCGGTATGTTTAACATCAACCTGAACAGGCACAGATGGGTCCTTGGTCCCAGGAATTTTAGTTGAGTAAACACCAGTTACTCCAAAACTCTCTCTCACCAACCTGTACCTAATAATCTCTGGAAATAAAGAAATCTCCATGTGTAGATAGCATATATATGTGGAACTCTCAGTCTGGTTTAATGTAGTTAGAAAAATTTCCTCTGGTGGGGGAATCCAGAAGTGGTCTGCTCCTGTTCCTATATATATGTTTGGAGACTGTTAAGTACTGTGATGGGTTTCTGTCTATGTCAAACACCCGGCGGATCATAGAAATGGGTTTCTGTGTGTGTCAGATACCCGGCTGATCACAGTGATGGGTTTCCGTGTGTGTCGGATGATCATGGTGATGGGTTTCTGCTTAGATCTGATACCTGGTTGAACAAAACCATTTAAAAAAATATTTCTGTTTTGCTTTCCCGAGTGAGGCCGGATACAGGAAACCTGGAATGTTATCTCTGGAATGGCTGCCAAAGCCTCTCCATGGAGAGTGGGTAAGATCTGCGGTGGGGGAGGGAGAAGTCTCACTCATCTTAGCACTCCCCTAACCTGGCTTCACAGCCTAATAATTGCAGCCCACAACCTGTGACTTTATACTACTTTTCATCCTGTTAAACAGCCAGACCATTCACACTGACAAGTGTAACTATTTGTAGGTAAAACGTCACAGCCATTTTGCACATCACTCGCTTCCCCACTGGAGCTCTCTAATCCCATTCCCTGCTCTCTCCCCATCGGGTCTGTGCTGGTGCTCACTCTCCCACTAGCGCTCTCTAATCCCATTACCTGCTCAAAATTGGCAGCTGCATTCGCCCAGAAAATACACACTACACTTTAGAGAAAGGCCCTGGTGAAGCACTTTGAGACATTCCCCTGACATGAAAGGCCTGAGATCATTGCACAGATAGTTATTTATTTGAAACGTGCACTAAAACAGGGCTTCATTGGGTAAAACAGTAAACTTTCTTTCAGTGCTAAGACACACTAAAGTTTGTTGCCTAACAAGGTCAGAAAGAGAGCAGTCATAGCAGCCTCCTCCTCCCCCCATCACTTACGCAGGCTTATCTGGAAGATGCAGAGGAAGCCACACATCACCCGTCAATGAGCTGGGCTGTGAGATAACTTCCCCTTAGCTCCATTCGCTTCTGATAGCCAATGTAACACAGTCACTACACTGCAGGGCAGTATTCACAAGCTGCATCGTATTTCTTCACTATAGTGTCAGGAACTTTCTTTCACTATTGGTTTCATCAGCCTTGCATTTAACACTCACAGAAAACCATCATGGTGTCTGGCAAGAGAGAAACCAGACTGAGTGCCACATATATATGTCACTTATGGAAATTTTCCTGTCTCTGGAATGAAATGTGCACTCTCTCCCATTTCCCGAGAGTATTACAACAACAACAACACGATTCCATTTATAGAGCGCCTTTCACGTCGGGAGGACGTCCCAAGGCGCTGTACAGTTGGGTCAGGACCCGAGCAGGGGGGAAATGGTCAGGGTGAGGGGAGGGAAGGGAGGGAGCGAGGAGGGGGTAGAGAGTCGAGAGGGGAGCTGAAGGCTCGGTCAAAGAGAAAGGTCTTGAGACCGGCCTTGAAAGAGGAAAGGGAGGAGGCGGCGAAGGCACTTGGGGATAGAGTTCCAGAGCCTCGGGGCTGAGAGGCTGAAGGCCCGGCCACCAAAGGTAAGGCGGTTGGGGCGGGGGATGTGGAGCAGACCGGAGCCAGAGGAACGGAGGGTACAGGCAGGTAGGCACAGGTTGGCAAGAGCTGAGGTTTGGGGACCCCAGAGTGTGCGTTGGGGTAACTGCTGAAGTTTCACCAGTTAGAACTACATAGCTCGTCATGAGAACACTATCTGGCAAGCTTTCCCGCTGCTTGTCCAGCTAGGACCACCTTATCCGTTAAGGCTTTGGGTTGCAGGATTAGCAGGAGCTGAGTAGGAAGAATCTTACACATCACCGTTCAGGCAATTAATGTCTCAATCTTCTGACTTAGTGGTGAGAGTGCAAGAGTGTGAGCTGACATAGATCGAGCTGGGCTGACAGCAGCTCCCTCTCTCCCATTCCTTACACACTTTAAAAGCACTTTAAAAGCAGATGCTGCCCACACAAAGGCGTGATATAAACGCAAGTTGTTGTTTAAAACTTTCTTTCCTTCGAGACCTGTTCCAGCCCAAACCAAGCCTCAGAACATACTAATATGTGGCCACACCAGATCTCAGGAGGCAGGGCCTGCACACCACTGGAATGTGGAAAGAGAGTGAGAGAGACACATACACATAGTCAGATATACAGAGAGACATACACACACAGTCAGAGATAGAGAGAGAGAGAGAGAGAGAGAGACACGCACACACACACACACACACACACAGTCAGAGATACCGAGAGAGAGACACACACACAGAGTCAGAGATACAGAGAGAGACACACACACACAGATACACAGAGATACAGAGAGATACACACAGACACAGAGAGACACACACATACAGAGTCAGAGATACAGACAGAGACACTCACAAAGAGAGAAAGACATACACATACAGACAGAGAAACAGAGAGGGAGAGAAGCAGAGAGAGAGAGACACACACACAGAATCAGAGAGAGAGACATTCACAAAGACTGAGAGAGACATACAGAGACATACACAGATATGTAGAGACTCGGAGAGAGAGATACACACGCACACACACAGCCTCAATCACTCCCATAAGAGTCAGTCACTGTGTCAAGCAGAGGCTGACACTATCTCTGCCAGCTGGGGTGCCGCTCTCCATCACTCCCTCCCCCTCGGGGCCCGACCTGACCCTGAAAAAACTGAAGAGTTGCCACATTCCTGATTCCAAGTTAAATTCCAGGCCCCTGGAACAAAACAATATTCACTGCAAACCACCATCACCTCCCTCTGTGCCCACACCCCAGCCAGTCTCACAGCCACATATAACCGGGGGCAAGGGGGGGGGGTGGGTTTATTCCATGGCAGCCGGACTCAACCCCCTTCCCCCCCCCACCCCATACTCTTGCTCCAAGTCACCAGGTTGTGGGTGCAAGTCCCATGTTGGAATTCACAGTCCAATCCGCAATGCACTTTCGGATAAGACAGTTAACCAAGTTCCCATCTTTGCCTTGTTTAGATGGTCGTTAAAGATCCTGCAGCACTTTTGGAAAAGAGAAAGGAGTTTCTCTCTCCCAGTGTCCTGGCCAACAATCCCCCAGATAAATCATTCATTTACGTCATGGCTATTTATGGGATGTTGCTGCACACAAATTGATTGTTGCATTCACCCACAAAGCACACAGTCACCACACTTTGCAGCAATATCTTGTGAGGTCTTTTGAGATGTTTGTAAACACTGAGTCACATCCAAGTTCTCCCTCTCCCCCCGAGGTCAAGCAGATTAACTGTCACGCTCCTCTGGTTGGCATTTACAGAGGAGAATGTAACAGCCACGTGTGTATCCAATAACTCCACTGTTACGGAATGTTCCAGAAAGCACGACTGCATTACACTTGTTTACAGCACAAAAAGAGGCCATTCAGACCCTGATCGTGTCTGTGCTGGTGATCACTCCCCCACTGGAGCTCTCTACTCTAATCCCATTCCCTGCTCTCTCCCCATCATGTCTGTGCTGGTGCTCACTCCCCCACTGGAGCTCTCTACTCTAATCCCATTCCCTGCTCTCTCCCCATCATGTCTGTGCTGGTGCTCACTCCCCCACTGGAGCTCTCTACTCTAATCCCATTCCCTGCTCTCTCCCCATCATGTCTGTGCTGGTGCTCACTCCCCCACTGGAGCTCTCTACTCTAATCCCATTCCCTGCTCTCTCCCCATCATGTCTGTGCTGGTGCTCACTCCCCCACTGGAGCTCTCTACTCTAATCCCATTCCCTGCTCTCTCCCCATCATGTCTGTGCTGGTGCTCGCTCCCCCACTAGAGCTCTCTACTCTAATCCCATTCTCTACTCTTTCTATTTAATATTATTTATCATCCAGTATTTATCTAATTTGTTTTTAAACTGTGTTACAGACTCAGCTTCACACACACTCTAATTCGAGACATTTCACATGAATAACCCTCTGTGGAAAGTTATTTCTAACCTCTCCCTTCTCCTCTGATGATCTCCTGTGGTCATGGATTTGCTGATTAGTGAATAAAGTTTCACTTTGTTAACCCTTTCATCACCAGGCACAACCTGGAAAACCATCTCACCAACACAGTATCTCAGCAGCACTCACATCCCAGCCTGTACTTTCATCACTTCAAAACATTACACAATGCTTCCAAGTAATTACTCTCAATTGTAGTGACTACATTTCAAGGCAAATTTGGAAGCTGTTCACCATCATGAATGGACCTTTTTTTCTGGGGGATTGTCAGCCAGGACACCGGGACAGAAAAATTCCCTTCTCTTTCCCCGACAGTGGGATCTTTAACATCCACCTGAACAGACAGAAACTCGGTTAAACATCTCGCCCAAAGGGCGACGCCTCTAACAATGTTGCGCTCTCTCCCCAGCACTGTACTGGAGTGTCAGCCTGAATAGTGATCTCAGAACCCCTGGATGTAGGAAATCAGGAACAGGTGAAAGCTATTCAGCCCATCAAGTCTGTTCTACCAGTTTATTAAATCACAACAGATCTTTTAATCCCTGGGCCCTGCCCTTTCTATATCTCTATGACCCAGGTATGGATATGGGGTGGGATGGGGAGCCCTCTCCAATAAAGTCCTCATTGAACACGATCTCATTGTCAACAAAAACATTGACATCCTCTCCCTCACTGAAACCTGGATCGCACTAGGTAACACCTTGAAGCCACGCCAGCCATTTCACTATATCCCAACGTCCAACCTTCATGGTGGTGAGGTGTCCCTCAACTCCAGTTCTTCATTGGGTCTTTCCCCTTACTCCTCTGGATCCTTCCCTTTCTTCTCAGTACCTTGGGACGTACTCCCAAAATGAAAGGAGCTATATAAATGTAATTTGTTGTTGTTGGGGAGTGCTTGAACCCATAATATTCCCCTTTCAAGCTATTTCCCCCTCCCCGCAAGAAGCCTGCTACCCCTCCCACAGCCACTCCCCCTAACCCTGTGGGATGTCGCTTACCCAGTGTGTCAGGCTTCAGCAAGTGCTGAGAGGAGGGTGGGGTGGTCACAGGGCTGAGGAGGGGATGTGATAAGCCAGGTCAGGGAGATCATCCTGGGAGCTTGGCGACATGGTGGAGGGTGCAATGGGGTGGGAGGCAGAGGCCCGGATGAGGTGGGTGCACCTGCCCAAGAGAGCAGCCAAGTGGCTGGTGGGTGGAACTCGCTCAGAGGAAGGTGTGGGTTTGGCTGATCTCGGGGCCCAGACACAGTGCTCTCGGGCTGGGCTCATTGTTGACCTTCTCCTGGTCTGCTGTCAATCACTGTCCGCCATTGTTCCACAGGCCCCGCCTCATAACTAGACCCGCCCACCTCCCACTACTGAAAATCACCCCTCCCCAATCGCCGCCTCACCCCTCCACCCCACCCACCTCAAGACAATTCCCCGTCCAACACACACACCAGAGATTCAGATGAAGAAGACCCTTTGGCCCATTTGATCTCATCCCTCCACATTTCCTACCTGCCCATTCTCCCATCACAGCGACAACCAACCTTCCTGAGGACCCCGATCTCAACCGTCAATTCCCTCTCTGTGTAAAGGAATACTTCCTGGTCTCTGTTCTGACGTTGCCTCTCACACCCTTGACCCTGTAAAACCACAGAGATTCACAACATGTTCGTTGTTGCGGGTGGAGGGGGAGGGGACCGGGGTGTGCGGTTGGCCAGGACAAGGAGCTCAGAACATTCCCGGGGTGGCGTGGGGTGGGGGGTGGCTGGCTCCAGATTTTCACTTATAGAAGCTGCTCAGGGTTTGCGATAGGCACGCTCACACTGTCCTGGTGTTCGCTCCCCAAGAATCCATCCATCCTAACTCCAATTTCCCCTGCTCTCCCTCTTTACTCAAATCTCCTTCCTCTGTTTTCTAAATGTCGCTCTCCCCCCCCTCCCACCCACCAACAGTGCTACACGAACAGCCGCCCTGACAAGTTACTCCACCCCCTGACAACCTTCTGGTAGAAGTTCCTCTGAACTTCTCTCAATCCCCGGGTCACAGTGTGGAATTCAAGCTCTCTTGTCCTCCAATACTCAATCCAGCAGAAAGAGAACTTTTCACCATGAATTGTCTCAAGCCCTTTCACTATCACAACAAATTGATCCCACCACTCTCAACTTACTCTGTTCCAACGGGAAGACTTTGAACCTCTCCAGCCTCTCCTCATAGTTAGAACTTTACATCTCCGGCGTCAACAACAACAAATTATTACATTTGTATAGCTCATTTCACGTCCCTATGTTGGACAGCCAGGAAATTTGGACCTGAGCAGGGTTCTGGGATCAGGAGGGATGGAGGTCAGCGAGGGTGAGGATAAGGAAGGTAACTGAAGGCACAGTCAAAGAGGTAGATCTTGAGACGTGCCTTGAAGGAGGTAAGGAAGGGAGTTAGCCAAAGGGATTGTGGGATGGAGTTACAATGGTGGGGGCAGAAAGGCTGAAGGCCCGCTGCCGATGGTGGGATGGGCAGGGCAGGGGATGTGGGGCAAGCCGGAGCCCGCTGGTCAGAGGAAGCAGACAGGTCGGTATTGAGCCTTGTGAGCCTACGCTGCCCGTTCTCATCTCTCTATAATGTGGCCCAAAACTATCCGCAATACTCCAGCTGTGGCCTAATCCACATCTGTACAGATTCATCACTTCCTCATTCTTGTGTGTAATGGCTCTGTGTATAAATCCCAGATCCCTGTTTATCCGTTTCATGGTCTCTCTACCATAATCTCACTTTTAATAAACTAGAATAATAAGACTAATCCTTACTTTTATCAAAACATCTCCTGGCCAACATCCCCCAAATAAAATTGGTCACTCACCTCATGGCTGTTTGTGGGATGTCGTGTTCCGCTCACAAAATACATAGTTTACAGTATATCCTGTGAAGTGCTTTTGAGACGTTGCAATGACGTGGAAAGCGCTGTATTAAATGCAAGGATCATTATTAACTCAAACTCTTCACAGCATTTAGTTTAAAATGATTGTGTATTATGTGGGTGAATGTGGAGGGACTCAAGAGTGAGGACAAGGATCTTGAACTCTATCCTCTAGTGGATAGGGAGCCAGTGGAGCCGGGCGAGGATGGAGGTGATTGGCTCATGAGGCCTGGTGTGAGAGAGGACATGAGACGGGGGTTTACATAAGAAACGGAGCCACAAAAATAACAACAGGCAGAGGAAAGTGAGATAAGAGCAATGCAGAGCTGGCGGGTTATTCACATGTCAGCATCACACTGGAGCTCATTCAAAGTGAAAGGGGACGGGCAACATCCATCTCACGACTGGTAAACCACACCCTGGGACTGGGCAAGCGCCCATTTACATAGACTGGCTCAGCCGCTCGCACTCACTCCTCGGATTCTGGAGGTTGCGGCCCACATTGGGGACTCTGAGCTCACAGTTGAGGCTGACACCCATGTGCAGTGCTGGGAGGAGTGAGCACCATTGTTGTTGATAACCTGAGGCTGGAGGAGGAGACTGAGGGCTGGAGGCAATGTGGGGTGGGGGGGTTTTAAGGGAGTGAACGAGGATCTTGAAGGCGATACCGGGTAGGCAGCCTGATAGGTGGGGACGTGGTGAGGGGGAGGATGTGTCAGGCTTAGGATAATGTAATAATAATAATCCTTGCATTTGATATAGCGCCTTAGTGCTTTACATAACGTTCTGTAAAGTGTAGTGACTGTGTATTTTATGGGCGAAACTTCTCAGCCAGTTTGCGCACAGCAGTGTCCCACAAACAGTTGTGGCGTGAGTGACCAATTTTATTTTGGGGGATTTTAAGTCAGGACACCGGGAGAAAGAAACTCCCTTCTCTTTTCGAATAATGTCTTGGGATCTTTAATGTCCAACTGAACAGGCAGATGGGACTTCAGTTTAGCGTCTCATCTAAAGGACGGCACCTCTGACAATACAACACACGCCCAGCGCTGGGCTGGAGCATCAGCTTATGCTATGTGATTCTGGCACCGTGGAGTTATTCTCTGTACTGAGCTCACAATCAGGCCCCATTGCAGTGTTCTGCCACAAAAGCACTCAGCGAAAATGCCTGTGTCAGCAACTCCTGACCAGTGAGACACCAGTAAGAAGTAGGACTGAAGGATGCAGCCTTATTAATGGTGTTTTAATGATCACGTTCACGTGGCTAGTCAGCCACCAGCAAGCCACATGATCGAACGGGAATTATCCATCAACGTGACAGCCTGGCTCTGCAACTACTGCTCTCGGCCTCTGAGACACAAATAATAATAATCCTTGCATTTGATGTAGAACCTTGTCTCAAAGCATTTCACAGAATATATTGTAAAGTGGATTGACTGTGTATTTTTTGTGTGGCAGAGACCCGGCAGCCAATTGTACACAGCAGTGTCCCACAAAGTCATTGATTGAGTGACCAGAATTTCTTGTAATGTATTTTGCTATCTTATTGCCAGCAGGGTGAAACCTTAGGCAAATTTCCTTACTTCACATGCCTCTATTTACCTAGCAGTAAGTAGGAACCCAGTTGTTAGTCGATCGGCAGATCGCTTTCTGGGGATAATTCACCCTCTGCCTCCACCCTCGACTCCAGAACCATTGCTGTCCTCACACACTGCCTATCGGACATCAAGTCCTGGGTGAGAGCTAACTTTCTCCAGTTCAATGTCAACAAGACGGAGGCTCTCCTGCTTGGCTCCCATCAAATAATAATTTGGTCACTCAATTCATGACCGTTTGTGGGACACTCCTGTGCACTCTGTGAAGCACTTTGAGATGCAATAACGTGTTATATCAAATGCAAAGATTATTATATTACTATGACACCCAGTCAGTCACCAATTACTGAGACCACCACAGACGGTTGACTGGATTCTGACAGTCTGTTGTCAAGCACAGTGATAAATAATCCTTGCATGTGATACAACATCTATGATGACATTGAGATGTCTCAAAGCACTTCACAATGTTTTATTGTAACTGTAGTGGCTGTGTAGTTGTAGGCAAAGATGGCAGACAATTTGCGCACAGCAATATCCCACATCACCTTGGAGACAGCTCAGCTATAAGAAGACTCCACTTACTTCAAGGATCAAATCAAACTTAAATTGAAGGATTACCTCCCACACCCCTACCCCAACCCCTACACGCCCCAGGGAATAGTGATGCAGATGCAAAGATTCTCCTTACCGAGGGGGAGCACTGCCGCCCAGTGGCCGAAGATCAACACAACATGCAGCTTGGAACCATCGAAAACCGTGCCCAGATTTTTGGACCAGATAACAATAATAATAATAATAATCCCTGCATTTGATGTAGTGCCTTATCATATCTTCGAGACGTCTCAAAGCGCTTCACAGAATATTGCAAAGTAAATTGACTGTATATTTTGAGGGCGAAACGCGGGAGCCAATTGCGCACAGCAGTGTCCCACAAACAGTCGTGGAGTTAAGTGACCAATTTTTTCCCCCCCCAGCAATAGCAAAATAAATCCCTTCATTTGCTTTCTCAAACTGAGGCTAAGTGGAATTTTGGGTTCTTTGACAGAAAATGAGCTGATCTGAGAGGGCTTAATCTTATTGTTGGTTTCTGAGAAGGAGAATAAAGCTCAGCTTTATCCCATTACCCAGGACAAGTAGCCCATTGTGTGTCAGCCTGGCTCAGTTGTAGCACTCTTTCCTCAGAGTCAGAAGGATGTGGGTTCATGCCCCAAGTTGGGACTTGGACATTAAGCCGAGGTCCCATCTGCCTGTTCAGGTGATCCACAGGACTTCACACAGGATATGATGTAAAGCTGGGGTGCTGGTGAGTGAAGCCCTGGAGAAGATTAGAGCCTCAGGTTAGAGGGGGACAGACTAATCTCTGTGTCTTTGACAGGACCATATGGAGGAGGACGAGAAGCCGAGCTGGTACGATAACATGAGGGACGCTCCTGCCGTGATGCCCGTCAAGCCCACTGCCAGCCCAGGCATGGCAGCAAGCACTGGCCACAGGGAACCCTCTATCTCTGAGTGCCCAACAATGGCATAGCTTGTCAGGAAGAAAGTGGAGGTGACCGTAGGCATGGGATTTACTGTAAAGTGGAGACTGCGCATGTTACAGGAAGCCATTTTATTTTGGGGGGATTGTTAGCCAGGAAACTGGGAAAAACTCCCTTCTCTTTTCGAACAGTGCCACGGGATTTTTAACATTCACCTCAGACAGTGCAGCGCTCCCCCAGCACTGTACTGAGGTGTCAGACCGACTTGGTGGGCCTGTTTCTGAGCTGTACCATCTGACACACAATGGTGACCTCAGGCAAACATATTTGGGTTTTATCATAATCAGGGAATCAGGAGAATTTCAAACACACTTTTTACCTTGTTTCTTAAATAAGTAGCAGAATTTGTCAATAAATATCCTAATTTTGACCCATATATAAATCTCCCCTTGTGTACAGTATCTTAAAAAAAATTATTATGTTAAAGGAAATTAGTTGAAAAATAGCTGGACTAAGAAAAGGAAGCGCCTGCATTTGCATATCATCACGATTGCTCTTCAAGTGTAGTGACTGTTTTTATCGGCAGACCCGGCAGACATTTATCCCAGCCATAAAGCGAATTGGGTCACCAAGAAGGGCAGTTGAGGCCAGGACCCCTGGACTCATTTAACAAACAGCTGATACTGTACTAGGGGATAGGAGAGCAAAGATTCTGAGAGTGGGCTGAAAGGTCTTCTTCACACTCTCTTGTCATCTTTACCTGGCATACGAGGAAGAGCAGTATGATAATAATAACAATTATTGTATTTGGCATAGCGCTCTGAGTCACCACCCGGCGTGAAGGGAGCAATATAAATGCAAGTTGTTGTTGTCACCTTATCATGTCGTTGAGTCGTCTCAAAGTGCTTGATGGAATATATTGTAAAATGGAGTGACTATGTGTTTTGTGGTTGAATTCGGCAGCCAATTGCGCACAGCAGTGTCTCACAAGCAATCGTGGATTGATTGATTGATTGATTGATTGACCAATTTTTATTTTTTTGAAGGATTATTACCCACAGAAAGTGATCGGGAGGGGTCCTCTGGAGGCCAGGGTTGGGGTAGGAGGGTGGCCGAAGACGCAGTAGAAGAGGAGGGCCTTGAGATGGACCTTGAAGGAGGCAACAGAGAGGGTGAGGTGAAGGGACTGTGGGATGGAGTTCCAGAGGGTGGGGGCAGAGAG